>NC_088202.1:13219149-13580671 GCF_037126465.1 Ornithodoros turicata
CGGTTGTAAAGACTTCTCCTTGTAACAGCAAATAAAATGGAAAAGATGGGAATTTCTAACAGACGTCGTAGGAGATGTTTACTGTGAAGACGGCTGCATGGCCTGAAGACGTCTTCGTTACAGCACCGAATAACCGCCGATATTCGTGTGGAAGTTTTCCACTAATACAATAGCATGATAACAGTCATAAAAATATTACAGTTTGCTGAAGTCGGAGCACTGGGTAACATATAAAGTCCGTACTTTGCTCCCGAGAGCCAATTTCGAAGGTTGTCCTGCCGGCGCTCAACAGGAAGTACGTCACGGAAATCTCAAGCACCCGGTCCCTTGTCGTCTGCTTCAAAGCCCCCATCTCAAAATGGGTGCGCGGGGAGCGGCTCGGAGTCTCGCATTTCCGGGTGCGCGAGTGGTGCTTGTGTCGCGTTAAGTGGGTGGTGTCTAAAACATTCGCGCTCCGGGCCGCCCACTTAACGTAACCAATGCGTCCGTCTACGAACCGACGCAATCCCCTTCGAAAGCGACGAACGCATAGGTTCGCAAAGTTCAATTTTTGGACGTAGCAACGCAAGAAATGCATGTCGTTGTCCCGGTAACCGTGCCGCTGCGCGCTCTTATCTTCTTTTACTTCGCTTCATGCAGTTGGCTGTGAGCTGTTTCTCGCAATGCAGCGTCGTAAAAGTGCGGATGTCAATTGGAAACCCATGCGTCCGTCACACAGAAACGCTGACGGACGGACGTGTTAAAACGCAATAGTGCAGACCAGGCTTAACGCGAACCGTTCATTTTTGCTCGAGCTATCAGAAGAATCATGTCTACTACAAGGGCGAAATCTTCAAAGACTGAACTTCGGGCTGTCATAAAGATCCTGTTCATGCAGAAGAAAACTACATGTACTACATGTGTGCTCTAAAAGCTCAGCCATTTTCGCGCGTGACGCGATAACTGCTCGACGGACACACTTGCGCTGTCGCACAGTGAAGAATTTATGCCAGTGAAACCTGCGAAAAAATTGCGGTTACCAGGCACTGCGTAACAAAATAAATACAATCGCGCAGACTTTCGTCTCCATGCATTTCCTATGGGGTTGCGATCTTCACGTGTACCTGGTGATTCGAAGTTCAACACCGATGTTCGCAGTTAATCGGCAATGTGCTTCCAGCCTGCTACACAGGACCATAGATCGTACTGTTTTGCCCGAGATTCCTTCCAATTCACCCTCATATAGACATATACTAATAAGCAGTGATGGCCAGTAGTTAACTACATGTAGTTAAACTACTAGTTAAACTACCTGATTGAAGTTAAAAAGTAGTTACCAACTACTTGCAGAAATGTAATGGCAACTACTAGTTAAACTACTATTTCGACTAGTTAACTACAGTAGTTAGGTTACTACAGGCGTCAACTACTTCCGATTTTCCCACAAGCTTTACGGCACGATTGTGCTTCCGACTTTTACCTTGAGCTACTTGTTTGATGAGAACGGAGGTGCAGAGCAATTGTGCCGTGCATGTTTACTAAACATGTTAAACAAATTTGCTCCAAAGCGCAAAGCAGACAATGGTTGCTAAAGCGCAAGCTGGGCCTTAGTACTAGTAATGTCAAACTAACTGCATATAAGACTATGGTTCGCCCGATACTTGAATATGCTGGTGTTGTGTGGCATCCGTACACCGCAAAATTAACAAATCGAATTGAGAGAGTTCAGAGAATGGCTGCACGCTTTATCACTTCGAACTACACGAGATTAGATTCTGTGACTGGCATGGTAAACATGTTGGGTTTAGAAAGCTTAGATGAAAGACGAAGGATGGCTCGAGCTAATTTTTTCTTTTTGCTCTACCGCAACCAGCTGGGTTCTGATAACACTAGGATTTACATACAACCCTTCTTATATCGCCCTCTACGCTCAAATCACTGCAATGCCGTGAAACCTTTTGATGTAAGGACGGATATCTTAAAATACTCTTTTTTCCCGCACATGATATCAGTATGGAATGCGTTGCCTGAAAATGCCGTACGTGCAGAAAATCTATGCATGTTCTTTAACCAGATGGGATGTCCTCCATAACACATCTATAGGTTCCTTTTGTTATATTTCCTTGCCGTATTGTACTTAGTGCTCTGCTGTTGTTCTGATATCTCTTCTCCCACTTGATTTTGTTGTATTGTATTTACTGCTCTTTTATCTATTCATCTTCTTTTAAGGCAGTACTGTTATTGTTGTACACCTTGCATGGGACAAGATGTCCCCCCCCCCCCCCCTGTAACGGTCTGTAAAGACCAACAGTATTTGAAAAATAAATAAATAAACCTTCGCTTTTAATGCTTGTCTAGTGAAGCCTCATTTGCTGTGAAATAATTCTGCAACTTAGTTTATCGCGTAGGCACAGAAATAATCCCGCCGCAAGCTTTGTATTTGACGACCGTAGCAATGGCTTGAGCCAAAGTTCACCGCGTCCTGCGCGTGCGGTGAGGAGGTGAGCATTGGTCATGTGACATCCTTGCGAAGACGCGGTTGACGCGGTGACTGCCATTTCTGACTAAACGCACTGTACGCGTCTGTAGTCAGGACACTGTGCGAAGATGGATACGTTCGTGGTGAGACCCGCGTACAAAAAGAGCACGGTCAAACCTGGTGGGAACAACTTCGTGGCGTACTGTTCGTACTGCCCTAACAAACCCATATCGTGAAACGTCAAAAACTCTAGCAACTTTCTGAAACATCTGAAGGTGAGCATCGACGTGGAGATTTGGAATTGGGGAAGGTGTTCAGTCTTTACTGGTCATTACGACGCTTTTAAAGTACAGTGTGCTGGCTCTCGTCCTCTACTTTGCATCAGACGCCGTTCTTCTGGGTTCAAACTTTGCTGTGGGGTACGGAGATATATCTGCACTGCTCATGCATTTCCATTTCTTTGAAAACGTCGGTGTCACTCGGCCTCCTTTACGTTTGCGATTGATACCTTCATTTGCTCACTCTAGATTGTGGAAGTAAAAAGTAAATAATCTTGTGTTGCATAAAGCAGGAAGATAAACATCGACCACATTTTGCGCGCCGTATAATGATTAATTAACATCAGGGGAACTCAGTACGGATCGTCATTTACAGGAGCAACACCCAGTGGAGTACAGACGTTACGAAACAGAGAAGTCAGTCGCTACTATCACCAAAAAGCGCAAAGCAGATCACACCAGTCCGTGACAACCAGCAGCACAAGGTGGCAGGAGCTGTTCCCGTGCTTCTCAGTCGACGCTCCCTGACGCTCTCATGGAAGCACATAGATTCTCGAAAATAAGGCTAACTCAACCAGCTTTCGAACGAGAAGTTATTGAGCTGCTGGTTGCAGACATGATGCCTATGGCTACCGTTGAGCGCCCAGGTTTTGTAAAATTTTGTTCTAAAGTGGCTCCATCCCTCACATTACCTAGCCGGAAGAGTGTAGCACGTCGTATCCCAGATTTGGCTGCACAAAAAAAAGGAAGAAAGCATCAAGAAATTCCAGGAAGTTCACTGGGTATCTGCAACAGCGGACCTTTGGAGCACGCACCAAAAGTCGTACCTGGGGGGTGGCAGCGCACTTTGTTGAATAAGACTTAGAAAGGACGACAGTCGTCTTGGCTTGTCAGGGATTCAAACAAGAGCACACAGCAGAGAAAATTGCAGAGGCTCTGGCGAACATGTTTGAAAGCTACGGGATTTCAGATAAAGTGAGAGACTGCCTGACTGACAATGCCGCAAATTTCGCTAAAGCTTTCCGACTGTTTTCAAAAGACAGGGATGAATTGGGCAATATGACGGATGCACCTAAATGTAGTGATGATGAGGAGGATGTTGCCGTGGACACAGTTGATCTCGCCTCCCTGATGAATGCCTGCTGCCATAAGGGTGATTTCATGCTGTTGTTACCCGTCCAAAAACGCTGTGGCATCCACACCCTAAACCTTGTGGCTTCAACCGACGCTTTGATGGTGAAAAGTAATGCCACATATCGAACCATGTACGAACGAGCCATGAGGAAAGTCCAGGACCTCTCAAATGCTGTCCACAGGAGCCCCAAAATGAGTGATATAGTCCTCAGCATAACTGACAAGACTTTCCTGAACCCGACAACAACTCGGTGGCTTTCGGACTTCGATGGAGTAAAGAGGGTCGTAGAGATTGGGCTGCAAAAGGCATCAGCGTGCGCCATCGCCATGAAGCTGAAGGCTGCATCTCTCACGGAAGCTGATTTTTCGTTTCTCTCTTTGTACTTGGCAGTAATGAGCCCAATTGCGCAGGGGATGAAAGTTCTCCAAGGAGGGAAATAATGTGTTTTGTGACATATGATCCCAGTTATTCTTGGAATCCTGCAGAAACTAAAGGCCATGGACAGAACGAAATATAGAGCTGTCGTTCCTCTGATCAACGCTCTGCAATCAAGCATTTGTGACAGGTTCGGAAGCGTCCTGAACAATGATGAATATCTGATCGCAACTGCGCTCGTACCGCAATTCAAGCTCTCTGGTGTCCCCCAGGAACAACGTCTGAAGGCTAGATCAATGCTCGTGGACGCTGTGAAACAAGTCTGTGAGGAAACGTCCGCAAACCGATCCGCAGCCAGTGAATTAGGCACTTCAAGGCAAGCAGATTTATCTCAAGACGATGATAACGGTGACTTATTCAGCTTTCTCTACTCCAGCAAATGCTCCTCGTCGAGCAATGACAGCGGTGACAAAATCATCACGGGGGTAGAGGCCTACCTCGCTGATAAGTCGAGAGAACTGTCTTGTCTCCATAGCTATCCAAGTGTAAAAAAATGTTTCCAAATATACAACTCGTCACCACCGAGCAGTGCAGTTGTAGAAAGGCTTTTTAGTATTGCAGGTCTTACTGCTAAGGTGCTTACTTCGCGCTTACTTGCTGCTTACTTCGCGAAGGTGCAGAACATCAGACCAAATTTTCGAGAGTATGGTTATTCTGAGATCATATTTCACTGATTTCAGTTAACAGCTTTTTGAACTGTTAGAACAGACAAGGCTCTGTATCTATGTTGCTCAATAAAAATGCAGAACGCTGCTTCATGCACCTAGCGGCCTGCGTACTACCTTGGTTACCGTCTCTGGTGTGCACATAACCGCATAGGAGGGCTACGTGATCGATCATCGTGGCTAAGCGAAAATATTTTACGGTCCACGGTGGCACAATCGGCACCCATCACAATATTTGTGTATATTGTGTATAATATACAAGAGACAATAAGCAGTGGATTTTACGACAGTGTGTGAATTAAGCGACGCAGGCACAAGAGTATATTTTAAATATCATTATCACTGGTTGTGATTCATATTTAGGTGTCCAAGGACACTACAAGGGATTGGTGTTGATGGACAACGTTAAGTAGCTATAGATGTAGTTAAACTACATTGCAGTAGTTAAAGAAGTAGTTTTAACTACTCCATCGTGAAGTAGTTAGTAGTTGTAGTTAAACTACTGTAGAAGTAGTTAGTGGCCATCAGTGCTAATAAGCGGCCACTCCTCTTCTGTCGACGAGGCTCTTCCTGATCGCTAAATTGTGCAGCACATATTTCCTTCTGGTTTCGAGGCTAGACAGTTTGGAGATTACAAAGTTTCGGTAACTCCGTTCTTTTTATATCTCCGTCTCTCCAGAAAGGCGTTACCGCTGACATCTAGCATCACCTCAATCTCAGTTTTTGTTCGCGACCTTCGCGCTTCAAGACCTTATAGGGCTGCAATCTCAGAAAATTCATCTATTCTACAGACTCAGCCCTCAGTGCTCTTACGTCACGATTTTCGTCCCCATTTCTTTCGAAAATTAAAATTGAAACTTACGTCCAACGTATCGAAGTCGTCACCGTCTGCGCATTGCTCGTCAAGTACAGCAGTAAGACTACATCACATACGCGTAACAGTGTGCCTAAACCAAAAGAAGTCGGCTGCGTGACGGCTGCGTAGCCGCCAGGAAGAGCAAGCCAGTCGGGAACATAGATCGCTGTTGCTTGACAAATTGGGGATAATTTCCCAGCAGACCTCGCCCCTAGCCGTTTTACCGTAGGATGCATCAATACTAGCTCCCTCTACACAGAGTGAGCTAGTACTATTAATGCACCCTATTTTGCCGCAATTTCACTAGCAAATTATAAATAGTTAGCTTTCCCTGTCACATATGTATAACTTGTTGTGCTGGGTTTACAAGCAACAAGCTGTGAAACTGTGTCCGTCTGCCGAGGACAGTGCAGTCGTTGCTCAATCATTTCAGTAACCACT
Organism: Ornithodoros turicata; assembly: GCF_037126465.1. Lineage (NCBI taxonomy): Eukaryota > Metazoa > Arthropoda > Arachnida > Ixodida > Argasidae > Ornithodoros > Ornithodoros turicata. The sequence goes on from NC_088202.1 coordinate 13,225,418, forward strand.
ATATGCAACCAAAATTCCGAGAGGCAACACACCCGACCCAAAGTCTACTATGCTGCTGGAATACAAGCGCTTTCCAAACGATTGCGAAACTATGGTGGCGATTTATTCCTCCGTGCTTTGACAAAGGTGAGCCGCGTGGTCGGCGATCGTCTGGAAGGTACGGAGAAGACGAGCTTGGAAACAACCGTCAACGAAGCCCGCCAACTGCGCTCTGCCCTCTGCTTGGCGTTCAGAAGTACGTAACCATGATGTTTTTTGACGCTAGGGCTCCTCCTGCTACATAGGCAATACCCTATAAAAAAAAAACTCGTTTATTTAATGTGTATGCACTTTTCGGGAGATACTTCGCGAAACGCGACCGTCGCGACCGTCGAACGGGATTGCGGAAGCGAGTGTCACTTTGAAAGCAGGGAGACTACGTAGAAAAATTATACCCTGTTTTCTAGAATATCAGGTTTGATCAACTGTCAATAAAATATTTAAGGTTACTTATTGAACCACCCTCGTATTTTACTTAGCGGTACTGTTTGTCGCGAAAACGCCATTCTCGGCGCTCCGCAATAGCTGTCTTCGATTAGTCTGCACTTTGTGAACTAGTGCAAACGGTGCAAGTTCCCGCATTCGATTCGGCGGAGGTGCAGCCTTTCCACTATACACTCGACCATTCGATTGAAATAAAAGTGCCGCTGGAGTGCAGCACGAGTTCACGAAAATGCTTCTCCGACGTCCGTCCAACGTTTCGTGCACCGTGGAGCAGACGACTTAAATATGGTAGCTGTTTTTTTCTTAATTTTTTTGGGCGATGGTTCATCATTGATCTGTAGCATACTGGCAATCAATTTTGTAAGGATGGGCCTGTTTTCATTCCTCAAGTAAATTTATAGACAATCTCTCAGAAAATTGAGATGCAGTGCAGACATCTGTGAGAAACTATCTGATGCTTACACTTTTCTATTCGATTGGGCTCAATGTACCTTGTATGAGAGTAGCGCCTGTCGTACACTCCTTTACACTGCCCTTTGCACTTTTTCGCGAATCAAAGGTAGATAATAGGATGGTGGTGGTGGTAATGGCGAGAGGGCTTGCCATTGTCGGCCTCACAGGGGTGGGCAACGTCACGACTGACGCCCTGAGGAATGTGCGTCCTGGGCCGACTTCCAAGGGAACTGTGCCGACATACGTCTGAAAGCGTCTGAGGAAAACCCAGGAAAAACCCCAGACAGCACAGCCGGCAGCGCGATAATAGGATATTTAAGAAGCACGAACGGCTACAGCCAATCAAGCAGAAGCGCTCGCAAGCGTGTTGGGCATCCGTGCGTTCCAAGCGTATTCCGTCCCGGATATTGCATATAGGTACGTCACATCCTGCGCATGGGTGCATTTTGAACGGCTTATTTAATTGCATTTATATTGGTAACAGTAACGGGAAATGTTCAGATTCGACGGATTACCCGCACGTCTCTTCAACAACGGCCAGTGATCGACACGATTTCGCTTTATATGTCGCATTATTTTTTTAAAGCAAGACCACTCAGCGGTGGGGCACGAACGTCCGGCATTGTATCTTTCGAGCTCTGAGGTCGTTGTGATTTTGATTGTAACTTGGTAGATGAATAAAAATTTGGAGTTATAACACCAACTATGAAGAGAACAAAGCTTTGAAAAGATTTTTAGACGAACTTGTGGTGATATTTTAGTGCTCCCACGCACCGAGTTTGTAGGTGTTCCTCTTCCTCCCCGTTCCATATCAGACCGCCTGGCCTCGCGTGCTCTATATTGTCCGGATAGCGAGTTACTGGTTAAGCCACTGAAATGCTGATAGGTACGAAGTCTTAAAAATTGGATGGATGTCGAGCATGGAGTAGCCTGACACTGGGAACTTCCCCGGTCTTCCATACACCGTAGCTCCCCCGTTTTCTGACACTCCGAAAATTGAAAGAAAAATAAATAAATAAAAGAAAGAAAGGAAGAGGAAGAATTGCCGCAGACGGAAGTAGGAATGCTTCCACCTGTTCACTGCAACAAAAAAATATGTATTGTAACTTTGAAGGCTAGCCCATGAACAGTAGATCACGAACACAAAAAACGTATTCGTATAAAAGTTGTATCAGTCGTTTAAATTGTTTTCTAAATGCACAGGAATATCATCAGGCCTGATATGAGGGCGACTTTGAATCCAGTACTCTCGTGCGAAGGTCGTCGGTATTCACCGCGTTTCCGCCACGGCACTAGGGTGTCGTCTACGAAGGCCGGTTTCACACTACCATGTTTCTCATCCGTTTACTTCAAAAATACAACCGAAAGGCAATCGAGCTCCGTAGATTACAATGGATCCCTTCGACTCCGTTGAAAACACGGACGAGAAACTCGTCAGTGCGAAGCCGGCCTAATTGTAATTTTTGGTATCAGCTACTATACAGCTACGTAAAATATGCATATATTGATATGTAGCTGTTCGATAACAATAATTCGCATGTAAATAAATGTAATTATTAGGCTATTGTGAATCTATAATTCGCTTCTTGAAAGTATACGTTGTGTTACTGTCAGACGTCGTGTGAACAGCTAGCGCACCCGTTTGTTACAGCACCGGATGAGTGAAGCACGTCGGTGGCGCAAACTCCTTTCAATAACGACTTTTTCAAAGGTATAATGTACCTCAAAGGAGTTCTAGCATAGCCGCAAGTCAGTGATCATCCATGTTGCTCTGAAGAGCGCAGGTGGCTATAATCCTGCCCACAGGAGGCATTGCTTCACTCCGTGCTGCAGAGTTCTCATGTCTATGAAAGTGGATTAGGTGCCTTGCGACTTGCTTCTTGTGTACGATAGCTGCTTTTAAATATAGGCCAAAGCACATAAAACTCACAAAAATGTGAAGCAAGTTTGAACCTGCTCTTTCTTGAAGCATGCCACATTTAAACTACACGGTCAACTGACGCGTTACTTCGTGTACAGACTTCCCTAAGCGGATATCAGCATAGGTCGTACGACGAAGTCGGCTGACAAGAATGCTTGCCGCACTGTGTGTCTTGCGTGTTACTTGATTACGTTATCTTGTTAAGATACATCCATATTCCTTATGAACACCGGGAGTGCGCTAAGCATACCAGTTTCTTCGTGACAAACCTTACATTTTCAGTTAACGTAAAGACTCCGGCGATTCCTCGACTGAAAGCCATGCAGTACTGTTCACTTGTCACGTAAAAGACGTGTGACGTGAACCCAGTACCCAGACCCTCGCAACAGAATTCGTCGGGTGAGAGTCAATCTGTATCTGTTTCGTTATGGTTTAAGTTGCTTTTCCGCCACTAAAACTCAAACTATCATCATCACCGCCATCGTCATCATTATCGTCGTCATCGCCAGCATCATCATCATGTCTCTATTTTGATGTTACTATCGAAATGACAAAAAAGAAACCAACGCTCGGCTTACTCAATAATACATGCGGTGCTATAATACACAATACTCACGTGCAAAGCCATGCACAACCAATCCTAAGAACTATACTTAAGAAACAAAGTGCACCAAGGAAGGATGCTAGTCAACAATCCGTTTATTGGACATACTAACAAAATTGAAAGTTCATAACTAAACACGACACACACACACACTTCAAGAAAGAAATGTACAATACGTCTATATTATTATCAGTGAAGCGGGTGGAAAGGATAAAACTCAATATTACTTGAATAACACAACAACTGTTGCAGGCAAAGATGCGACCAGGTGTTGACGTCCTGTAATGTCTCATGGGCTTACAATTTCCAAACCCGGATGTGACACGGATGACGACTACATGTCGATTACTGAGTATAAGAGGCCCATAATACGCGCACATCCTACAAACTCACCATTTCAAAAGCACGTGCTTTTCGCGTGCGCTCACTCACGTGTTCACACGTTAAAGGAAGCCAGGTATCCATTCACAGCACCAATATCCACCACTAGAGGCTCCGTTGAAGTCCACACAATTGCAACCGTCCGTCGCACAGCGCACCCGCTTGCTTACAAAAAAAAATCTGGCGGCGTGAATCCTCGACCTTCTCCACATTTTTTCCCGCCAACTCTGAAAACACCGCAAACAAAAACATAAAGTCGCCTCTCTTTTCCTGACGACAATGACGCGGGTCGACGCATGCGCAGTGACGCGAGGGAAATGACATGAAACCAGGAGGAACAAAAATGGCGGCTTTTAAAATGATCCAATGACCAGCGCCGCAAGGCGGGGTTCCCTCCGCTCCGCCTCGTAAAACGGCGGAAGTCAATACCAGGTGCCGGGGCATGCTGGGAAGTAAAACAGACGAAATAAAAAGAAAAAAAAAACATTTCGTTCTTTTCCGTCGTCTGCCGCTGCTGTGTGACGTCTGCTTGTGCGAAACGTAGAGCGCGAATTGATTAATACGGGACGCGTCTTCGGAGATGTTTTCGCCGCTCGAAATCATCCTCCGAATAAAAATGTGATAATGTGTGTTAAAAAATAAGAAAAGAAAGTCTGCGTGGTGTTTGTCAATGATGGATGGGTTGGATATCGATCTGTTTCTCCTGCTGCTTTTGTCTGGTGCGTTCCCCCGGGAGAAAGCTAAGACGACGCCGATCGATGCCGATGTCAATGCCGATTGGAAGAGGATGCTTTTGACGACCTTCCACTTCATGAACCTACTGGGCACAAGAGGTGAGTTCCCGAAAGAAGCTCTCGGCCAAAAATTCGGGTTTCACAGATGGATTGTTTCTACAGCCTGACATTCGGCACGGAATCTGTGAGGAGTGTTGGTGTCTTGGACCGTTATTAGTTAAACAAAAGATGCTGCTACGTCATTTCGGAATTTCAACCTAAAAGGAAAACCGTTTATCCATGCAAATAACGCTCATACTTAGTTGATCTATATAATTCATTGTGTGGTCTAAGTATTGTTAGTTGTTGAAGGTTCCCATTAGACAGTATCAACTTATTTTGCAATGCAGAATAAGGAACAACCTCACAGGCCCACCCTGCAGTCCCAGTTCTAACGTGCATATTTTTTTTCTTTGACGCATAATACACTGAAACTGAAAGCAGGTCAATCACTGCAAGTAGCACTTCGCATCATTATATAGATGCCTGCGTATCTTTCCTTCTCTGACGTTATTAATGGAAAGCGACTTTTGTAAGAATCACAGAGTCACTGGTTTGCTATCTGCGAAAATTGATGGTACAGGACCTCATAACGATATCTAAAAGATACAATCTATGGAAGGTAATAAGGCATTGCGTTTGGAGAGAAATGATAAGAGTACCGCAACAAGGGCAGACATTTCTAGTTCGGTTCTTCGTTCGCTGTCTCTGTGACTTTCGGTTCATTTGTCAACTCAATATGCTTTAACGCGAAACTCTAACTATTTCTTAAAGCGAAAGCTTTTTGGGACAACCGCCGTGTAGGTCCGTCCGTGGCATTATAGGGCCACGTGACATCAGGTGGTCGTCAGACTGTGTGTGCCGTACGCAGAAACAGTGTGTGACAGCCACAGTAAAATGCGAAAACAACTAAACATTAAAAGACGTTAAATAGCAGAGTAATAGCATTTCCAAAAGAGTTTTGTGGAAATTTTAGTACCAGCGATGGCCCTATAAGGCTACAGCTCCAAATAAGTAAAATTCAAGGTACATTCGATACACTGATTGACTGATTGAAAAATAAAAAAATGTGGTGATAATACGCTGATCATCATCAACCCTGTATTGCTCCCGCAGTCATCATGATTTTCTGTAGAAAGATATTACTGCCACTGCTGTAACCTGCTTGAAGGAAATTTACTTGAGTTGAAAGTATCCAAAGCTAGTCTTATTTCTTTTATCAGACACATATAAGGGATTGTTGTCACTATTGCATACATCAATCCCAAACCGCATGCGACACTGTTTCCCCCTTTTTCTCACAACCTGTTCGAAGCAAACGCTGTCTGCCACACCAGAGTGCGAGTCTTGTCGGCAAGCTAGGCTATATTACCAAAAAAGGCCCTGTAGGACATAGCTGGCTCAACACACACGAAATAATACTAGACATACTAACTTTAGTACGTTTTATTTTAATGTTAGTGAAGACATATGTTTCTCTAGCATTTAAACTGTCAGAATTCTCATTTCGAAGTGCGTCTGTTTTGCGGTGAACCGAAAAGGCGATTTCTTGTCATATTCCGAGTGCTGTAGAAGGGTTTCTAAGGCTAACACAATGAATTATGCGAATCACATTTAATGTTAAAACAAGCATGTGGTGTCTCTGACTGTACTTTGCGAGGAAAGCATGTTTGATCATACGTGCACCTGTAACTGCGGGCCATTTGCTGGACAGAAAGAACAAAAATAGCCCAATAACACCCGAATGTATGCAGAAAGAATGCAGATTTACAAATATATTTTCCCCTCCCGAATCTGGGAAAGGAGGTGTAGCAGCCCCAGCGGTGTCACCCATCATCTTCGTTCAACATCTCGCGCCCGCGGACAATAAACCAGTTGGGCTCTCGCCGTCAAACCAGCCAGTTCTCGTTGTCTCCAACAACTGCTGACCCGGACGTGGTCACCAGTAGAGGAGGTGGTCTTCCTCTACATGAGATGATGGAATGTCCCAGCGGCAAGATGGTCGTGGCCTCACGCAAGGACGGTGCCGGTAGAACTGGCTGGCAAGCGCAGTGGCGCGCGCCAGCAGAGGCACGTCTTCATCGTCTTCCACGGGCCGCCACAGAGGTATTCATCTTGTGCACGTAGTACTGAAAACTCGAATAAACCGCACGTCGAGATATTCCGCTGTTGGTACCTACGGTAGCTTTCGAGTGTACTGAGGTGGGTTATGTGCGCGATTCATCGCTGCAGTGCATTGGTTCGTGCGCTGAAAGGGACTCTCCGGCGCGGATCGAGGTGCAGACTCTTAATTTGAGTATTGGATTCCTATTGTCATTTGTGAACTGTGTGTAAAACAGTATTATGGTTTGTGCTCTCTCTTTTGTTATGGAAACCATGCGGAAACCATGAGATGAACGTTGTGCTCCGACACAGACATCACATGATTTGTTGGTTGTGCGTGCGTCGCCCAAGATATATTTCAAAATACCCACATACTCACATACTCTTGTATTCACAGATTAACTCGGTGCTACCCCTTTTGGGACCTTCAGTGGACACCTTTAGGAGAAAAATCTGGCACCGAACAGGTCATTTGTTGCAGTAATAATTGGTTTCGGTTTACATATTTTTCTCGCAGCCCATCGCGGTGAAGCGCAAAGGGATGCTCTTCCACTCCCTTATCCACCAATGAAGTATGTCCTTACAGCAATGAATTACACCATTTTGCGCTTCGCCGCGACCAGCTGCGACAAAAATATGTAAACCGAAACCAATTAATTAATTGCAACAAATGACCCGTTCTGTGCCAGATTTTTCTCCAAGAGGTGTCCCCTGAAGGTCCCAAAAGGGGTAGCACCCATTTAATTTGTGAATACTAGAGTATGAGAGTATGTAGGTATTTTGAAATACAGCTTCGGCGACGCACGCACAATCAACAAATCATGTGATGTCTGTGTCGGAGCACAACGTTCATCTCATGGTTTCCATAACAAAAGAGAGAGCACAAACCGTAATACTGTTTTACACACAGTTCACAAATGACAATAGGAATCCAATACCCAAATTAAGAGTCCGCACCTCGATCCGCGCCACAGAGTCCCTTTCAGCGCACAACCCAATGCACTGCAGCGATGAATCGCGCACATCACCTCAATACACTTGAAGGCTACCGTACAGCTACAACAGCGGAATATCTCGACGTGCTGTTTATTCGATGTCTCAGTACCACGTGCACAAGAAGAATGCCTTCTTTCCATCAAGAAAGAACATAGTGATCCAACAAGAGTCATCGAAATTTAGTGTCAACCGTTTGTGAAAGACGCGTTAATGACCAGTGTACTGACGGATGTTTCGGGCTTATAATCTTTTAACTGTTTTCCACATTCCCAACATCTATCACGGGCATGACACCTTTACAAAGGCAGTGTGCACGAAGAGAGCTCCTTAGCGTGTTGCTTACCACAGGCTATCCGTTTTCATTTTTCGAATACCCATACGTAGCATACACTTTCTTGTAAATTGCCACAAAAACGCTGTGAGCTACCTCGGTTTTGACACACACGTACACTGCAGTGATGATGACACGGTGATGGTGAAGAGACGATGATGAGATGGGGCTGATGCTCGGTTTTCATTTATTTCTGTCACTTGAAGAAATTCAAATGTATTGTAGAATAGAATTGGAATTGAAAGAAGAAAAACATGGGGACAATACTGCAACAAGAATAACCAGTATGTGCAGAAGGATGTGAATTTGCTCGACGTCTTGCAGCATGTGGCAGGAAAGTAACAGTGCGTCATAATGCCGATTGCAATTTAGGTACGTACGTACTATAAGTAGAAGTGTGTGATTAAATCACTCCTTGTGGAGAAAGTGGCACCCGTTGTCATTCACGACACAGTGGGTCTGAGAACAGTGAGGATGTGGACTGTTGATAGCACGTTTTCGTTTAGTGTCGACAGCAATGTGAAGGACAAGCCACGTTACGGGCGGCCCTTACAGCTGTCGCTCCGGGAAATGAACAACGCCTCGATCAACCCATCCGAACAAATATGCGAATACGTCCAGGGAATTGAGTCGACCAAGTCAGGTCGGCATCAATACATTGCAGATTTTGTTGGGCGGATCAATTGGGATATCACAGACTTTGTGTGATGTATAGGTGCCACGGAACCTTACACAGGAACAAGAGAGAGTCGAGTGCAAGTGTGTCAGGAACTGCCAAACAAACAGGGGACTGAAGGTGACAGTTCCCTGTACCATCCCTGTGGCCTTTTATCTCTTCGGGTCCATGAACGATGGAGTACGCTGGCAACCTTTCCCTGACGACGACGCCTTTATTGCGGCTGTGAGACAGTAGCCAAACTCCGTACAGCAGAGCTGTATGAACGTGGCATCCGACTCTGATTCATCGCTGACAAACATGCATCGCAAATGGTGGTACGACGTGGAAATGTACGTAGAATTTGCAGCTATGGGCTCGTTCTATGCGATGACGTTGTTGGTATCCTTATATCTGTAACTCTTGTATGTATATGGACCGCACCGACATCTCGAAACCAGGCTATCTAGGGCCTGTGGGGGTGAGGATCAAGCGCGCAAGACTGCCTAAATGTTAAAGTATCCAGTGCCGCGAGAGAAAATTGAAGGCGACTCTGAGCGAGAGGGTACCATTCTAGAATTTAAATTGCATAGCGTCGAAATAATCGTGTGATATTCGAAATACAGCACGTTTCACTTTTATTCGTTACATATTTTTTGATAAAAAAGGCAAAAGAACAGTATAGATGCCGTATTTTTTGTTTTATTTTGTTTTTTCAGGTGGGTTACACGGTCAGGCGGACATTTTCTCGAAGAGGGCGTGAACAAAACATTTTGAAGGAATACTTGAAGCTTTTGTCTCGGGAGCTCACCAACTGTGAGTAACCATAGATTGAGAAGTTACCCGTCAAAAAGAACTCGTTACAAGTTAAGTTACCGTGTGAAAAAATGTAACTAAGTTAATAACGAAGTTCTTCAGCTTGAAATGTAACTCGCAGTTACTGAGTTACTTAAAAAAAAGAACGAGTCACTTCAAAGTTACTTCGGACACAAAATAGCATTACGCAGGCGCAGCGCGCGGGAGCAGTTGAGTTAGACCTTGAGTTGCCTGCGGAGGAGTGCAACACGCTTAGATCGTTTTCGTTTATGCAAAACAATAGACCTCTCCCAGTTTGTAAACAAATGACGTCATAGTGTTCGACAGCGCCATAAATTTGGTAGAATTGAACTAGGCTCGAAGCTAGAGGTGAACAAGGTTGCGACCGAAAGCCACGGTCTTGAGGGGATGACGATATGGTCCCTTAAAGGGACGCGACCCTCGGTCCTGCTGCTCTTTCAGTGGGAGGCAGCGAACAAGTGCCCGTTCGTGGAACCCAGCCCTCTCCTTCCGATTTGTTTCGGTTTCAGTCTATCTACTAACGTCATGATGACGTTTCTCTGGTAGGGGTCCATTCGAACGATTTGCATCTTACTCCCTGTGGGCGCACAATGGTTCATCTTCATTTCAATGGCAGCGATTCTTATTTCCTGAATAAAATACTGTCTTTGATTGAATGTCACGTTTTATGGCAAAAAATGCCGTGAAGGAACCGGAGAGAAAGCAAGAAAATATGTGGACGTGAGTGAAAAGCGAGTTAAAAGTAACTTGGAACTTAACTTAAGTTACTTTGGCAAAGTTACCTGAAAAAGGAACGAGTTCCTCTGAAAGTTCCCACGGCACAAAAGTACCGAGTTAAGTTACAAGTTGTCAAAAAAAGTAACTTAGTTACGGTAACGAGTTACCTCGAACTCTGTGAGTAACTGATTAGATTCATCGCCCGGGTCTGATAGGTTCTCTGTCAAAAGACAGACCCAATCTTCAGGCCCATTAAATATAAAAGAAATCAGGGGAAAATAAAAGGACCCCCCCCCCCCTTGCCGGTGAGAAACGAAATTCTTTTGATAAAAAAGTGGCCAGAGCGGTTCCGCAAAACTTCATCGAAAGCAGATTCGTCGAAAAAGGAACTTTTTATCGAACGCCGTTTCATCAAATCAGTGACGGCCATTTCATCGGACCGCTGTTTTTTTTTTTGTTTTTTTTTTGTCGGCAGCATTCTATTGAGATTACTCGAGTCAGCTCTTAAAAACGTACTTGAACTTTGAAGCGAGTTTTGTTTTGTTCACTGTTTGTTAAGGAAACGCTGTTAGCTATTTTGTTCATGCCTAACCCCTGAACTTATTGCACTAATCTAAACGCTATCCTGCCGATAAAAGGAATGCGCAGAAAATAAAACAGGTAAAGATATGCAGAGAGGGAGTATTGGTTTATATATATCCCCAGTAAACCACAAACGTCTGTTAGACGCACCAAAAATATCCAAACATCAGCTCAGTGCAGCTCCGTTCTCTGAGGACGAATATACTGCTGCCGTCAAAGCTCTTCACACAGGAAAGTCTCCCGGATCCGATGGCCTCCCAGCTGAATTTTATAAATGCTTCTGGTCCACTCTTCGGAGGCCTTTGACAGTTCTGTTGAATCAGTGCTTGGCACGACGTCTCGTCTGTCCGTCCATGCGTGAGAGCATTGTCACCTTGTTCTGCAAGGATGCTTCCAAAAAACAAGACCCAAATGCCTATCGTCCTGTTTCACTTCTTAATACTGACTACAAAATTTTATCAAAAGCGATTTTGCAACGCATCTCTCCAGTTCTTGGTACAGTCATTCCTCCTTTCCAGGCCTGTGCTGTCCCTGAGCGGTCCATCACGCTTCATACGCAGGCTTTAAGAGACGCCTTGTACTGGGCACATAGTCGGCGGCGACCTTGTGTGTTAGTGTCGTTTGACCAAAGGAAGGCCTTTGATCGTGTGCTTCATGAATACATGTAACGTGTGTTGGAGGCGAGTGGGTTTGATCGCGAGATCATATCGTGGTTCCGAGCACTGTATGCTGGTGCGTCAGCTTCCATTGGTGTCAATGAGGTACCTCTGCTAACTTCCCCATAAAGGTGGGTGTCCGCCAGGCTGCCCCCTGTCACCGGCACTGTATTCCCTAGTGTTTAGCCCGCTTTTAGAGTCCCTCGCATCCTCGGTTGCATCCCGGATGCTTGTCCTTCCGGGCACATCCGCGTTACCGCTTTTTGCGTAGGCAGACGACCTATCTCTCATCCTGACCGACGAGGAAGCTATTGGGAATGTTCTCCAGGTAATCGAAAGCTACGGTAGGGTTTCTAATGCACAGATCAATAGAGATGAAAGCGCACTGCTTTTCGTCAACCTCATCTCGTCGTTCACCGCACCCTTTGGTATTCCTGTGAAGAATGCCGTGCGCGTTCTTGGGTATGATTTCCTGCCTTCAGGAATATCTCCCAGTACCTGGGCACGTGTTCATATGCGTAGTATTCCTGTCCTCCGGGACTTGAAAGAGCTCGTACTCCCCATTACCTGCAGAGCGCGCCTTGCTGCGTCTTGGTTTCTGAGTAAATATTGGTATTTAGCCAATATCTCCATCCCTACGCGGAGTACTCTTCAGGCCGCTACACGTGCGGCGTTTCAGTTTATCTGGGGCGGTTCTGTAGAATGGGTTGCAAGATGTCGTATGTATCGGCCTCGCGTAGATGGCGGCCTATTGGTGCCCGATTTCAAAGTGAAGTGCCTTGCCTTAGGTCTGCGCGCGATCTTTCAGGGTCTCCTAGAGCAGCGGCATCCTGCTCAGGGTCTGCTAACTTTTCTTTTAGGACCCGACATTCGTTTTTTTTTTTTTTTTTCTGAGCTGACACACGCTCGCTCGCACTCAGAGTGCGTGGCTCCCCACCTGAAGGCATACGTCGTGGCAATGCGCAGCCTGCGAGCTTCTTTCCCTGATGATGACATAACATCATGGCCTGTGCGGCGCCTTTACATGGCACTTCTTGCGCTTAATCGGCCATCCCCAAACTCGACGCGTATTCAGCGCCAGATAGCGTGGCGTACGACCACTGCTGGCTGGCTGGACGCCCGTCGGGCCAGTCTTCAGTGGCGCTTAGCGCATGACGTCTTGCCGCTGCGTGAGCGTTTTTCCCGTTTTGGTATAACGTTACCTGGCTGTCGCTTCTGCGAGTACAGGGAGTCAGCAGAACATGCTTTCAGTTTATGTTTGTTGCCGGGTGCCCTGTGGCATCGTGTAGCAGGCCTCTATAGCCTGACGGATGTTGAGTGGAGCACAGTTCGTGGTCTGTACCCCCTCCCTGTCTCGCAGCGGGATAGGCGGCATTTTGTGCTCTTGGTAGTCGAAATCAATTACCAAGTGTGGATTTCACGCTGTTGACGAGTGCACGCGCAGCAGAGCCGCAGTGTGCAGAGCCGCAGTGTGCATTCGGCTAGTTAACGCCGGTATTCGCAGAGTTCTTTGCAGGGAGCATGCGGTGCATGGAGCAGTTGAGTTTCACCGTCGCTGGATGACCTCTGACATCCTCTTCAGGGTGGACAATGGCAAGTTCCATGTTAACCTATGAGGTGTCCACATCCTCGTGTTGTTCTCCCACTTGCAGCTTTCCAGTGTCATGGACTGTTGCATGGCGAAACGGACACGTATAGCAATCTCTAAACAGCCTTAGTCGCTGGGCGAGAGTTGGTATTCAGAATGTTGTCCGAGTCTGTTTGAGATGCTACAGGAAGCCTGCCCCTGTGGCCGGCCTTCCATTTGATGCCAATACACTCTGAGAGATGCCCAAGCTGTGTCGGGTGGGGTACTGTCACGGGTACGGCATTTGCGCTGTTATGCACACAAAATAGCCGAAAAAGTAGATTTTGCAATCCGGTCTATATCTCGAAAAAAACTAAAGACTACTACTACCAAGAAAACTACTAAAAACTAAGAAAAAACTATATGTTCAGGATACTTAATGCGTCGAAGTACACTGTAGCACAATTTCAATACAATGTAACACAAATAGAATGCACGAAATGCTTACGCCACACGCTTCAAAGAAGCAAAACAGCGCGGAATATTATTCGTATACAAAGAACCGAGAGGGAAACCCGCAAAAAAGGACGCAACTCAGGGAAGCCAGTGACAATGCAAGGGGACACGGCCGCGATGAACAGTAATGTAGTTCGTCGACCACCGTCGTGGAACTCTTATCTCTCCAAGCGTAACAAGCTTGGTCTCCAAGAAAAAAAAAAACTACCTGCTTGTAGCGAGACATGAGGAGAGGGTACTGAATGCGAAGGGCGACTGCCTTGAGCTACGGCTCTGCATCTGTTCTTCCATAAAACCTACATTAGCACTGCAGCAACCAAAAGTACAAGGTTCCGGGACATTTGATCGAGCGCCGTTTGGTCGAAAGCCGTTTGATCGAATACGGGACATTTTGTCGAAAGCCATTTGATCGAACGCCGTTTGATCGAAACAGCAGCGCTCGTTTGATCGACTTCTTTTATTAGTTAACCTGGAGCGTTGAAGATGAAAAAAAAAAAAAAAACGCACACACACACACACACACAACAACAACAACAAAACAAAGCTGCAGTTCTAAATGCCATTAACACATTCCTCATGACTTCCCCACTTTTTCGCATCCAAAAATCGGTCCAAGGGTCTGGGTTGTTCACCCTAGCCCGTTCGACAGCTTGATAAGTTTTTCCGCTCTGACATATAGTGACTAAACATGCCATACATGTTTTTCGCCCCTAATCCCCCAACCCTTTGTCAAGTAATAATTGCTGTCAAATAATAAGCATTTTTACAAATAAATAAATCAAATAAATCAATGACATTTTTGATTATGTATTCGCGTCGAACGTGGACAAATTTTAACAATGAATTATTAATGTCTGTATTTAACTGACCATTGCATAGGAGGAAGAACAGTTGTAGTTTATTTACTTTGCGCCTATGTGCAAGTGAATCCAAATTTAGTTCTTGCAACATACATGTAACAGCAGAAGTCCTTCGAAACCTAGACAAGATAAGACAGCAGATCTTTCTACTTTCTCTATTTTTTTCGGATAGCGTGCATGTGTAGGGATCCCAGACTGCAGATGCATACTCTAAACAAGGTTGAACTAAGGTTTTATATGCTGTTAATTTAATATCTTTCGTTGTACCATGGCGAAATTTCCTTCTTAGTATCTACAGACTTCGAGTGGCTTTCGCGCACACATGTCTATTCCATTTCAGATCATTCCCTTTAAATATGTCGCCAGCCATGAGAAGGGCGCCCAGAAGAAGCACAGACTGCCGGCTGCTCCCAACCTGAGGCCAATTTCTTCAATATGTGCCCGACTGGTTCGCCGGATTCTTCCCCACTGTTCTATTAAGCTGTACTGTTCGTGAATGGCAAAGGTCTGCAAATAACCAGTGGTATCCCCTCTTCGGCTGAAAAAAAAAAACAAAAAAAAAAGCAGAGGACACTGATTGCCACCGTTTGCTCGAGTCAAAAGTTACAGAAAAAGAGGCGCGGACGAACTCCCTTCGAACAAACGGCGTCGATCAATCGGCTTTCGATCAAACGGCTTTCGACCAAGCGGCGTTCGATCAAACGCCTTCGACCAAACGGCGTTCGGCGAAATGAGCGGACACCAAAGAACAAACCTGCCCCTGATCCGGTCCCCTGAACGATAGCGGAATGGAAAAACCCGACAAACGAGAGTCCAGAACGTTCTTGCTACAACGGATTCGTCAAACACGTGGGACACTGATTCAATGTTGGGACAATTCGAACAAAGGGAGATACTGGTAATACCCCACCGATTTAAGCGATCACGCGGAGGTAGAACACCCCAGGACGCCTTCCACAAAAAGTCAGACTTCGCGCGGGAAATTATCAGGCCGGATATCGCCCCACGATAGACCCGGGTTTCCCAAGTTGTCCGGCCGGTGATCATCCAAGGGGCATAGCAATTCACAAATACGTGATACAGCAACCGATCCAGGATCCACCTGAGGAGCCTGAGCCTATATGTCACAAAATTCCTCTGCGATACGTGCGGTACGATATGTGCGGTAAAAAGATGTGCTACGATGCATCTTCAAAACGGCGCGTTTTCGGCAATAGGCAGCGTGCCGACGCTCACGAAATAGTTCGTCAAATATCAATAGAATCTAAGCGCTTCCTACCCCCATCTCCTGCCATCACATCAGTTCATCGGATCATTAGACTATACAATCGTAACATATCTGCATGTGTTGTATAAAAGGCATGTTAACGGGTGTTCGCTAAAGCGGAGCTCGATGTAATAGCGTTCGATGAAACGACGTCGATAAAATGGCGTTTGACAAAACGGCGTCAATGAAACGGCATTTGATGAAATGGTCGAACACGGTGGGGTCCGTTCCCTGTGGACATAGTACATTCCCAACAGTCCAACTCTGGGTCCTTCATTGTAATCGGATCGTTCTAACTCCCCCGTGTCATTTCCCCCGCGCAGGTGTCATAATGCCAGTCAATGCTGACAAGTTACTGAACTGTGCATGTCGTGTAGTGGAATGGACTGATCAGTCTGCGTTACATGGGCACAACGGAAAACGGGAAAATTCCTCAG
The DNA here is from genome assembly GCF_037126465.1 of Ornithodoros turicata. Lineage (NCBI taxonomy): Eukaryota > Metazoa > Arthropoda > Arachnida > Ixodida > Argasidae > Ornithodoros > Ornithodoros turicata. Next base: position 13,241,557 of record NC_088202.1, read on the forward strand.
AGTTTTCTTGATGCCCTCTTGATGAAATATAGGTTGACCATGGTCCCTAATTGAACACCGGATAAACAAAGGCAGTCGTTGGGTATTTTGTTAGGCAGTTCCTGGAAATTTTTGTCAGAATCCGGAAAGTGAAGGCCGTATAAATAGAGGCAAACAGCATGGATTAAAATCTGATCCCATGTTTCTTGTCCGGATAACTCAAGACCCGGACAAGTGAGTCCCTGATGAACGGGGATTGACTGCACGGTATACGGACGTTCCGGTACAAGACATTTCGGTACAGGACATCCTTGTATAGATATATCGGTACACGGACATTTTGGTGCACAGACATCTTGGTACATGGACGTCTCGGTACATGGGCATCTTGGTACAACCGTACAAGTCATGCGCGGGGCGCGGCGCGCATGTGTAGCGCCCGGCGAGTTTGTAAACGAGGGTTAAAACCTGTGCGGAATAAATTATCTAACCAAAGCGTTTTTGTAACAAACACCGAAGTTATTTGATGAGTCGAAAACACTTATGCTGATTTCTGCTTACAACGTACCAAATGCTATGCATATGAAGAAATACTACTGCGGAGAACAATAGGTCTCTGCTGCGAAATTTATTTTTGGCACGACCGTTTCCCTGGAGGAAGAGAGCAAATGGACTATTGAATCAATTATGTAACACAGTCATATATTTATGAACTACTACGACTAATTTTCCCGCGGTTTTGTCGTCGTTTAGAGACACTCTGGGCATCTTGCAGTAACTGTGCTTAATAGAGTTGTGCAAATATTTGGATTTTTCGAATACTTAATAAGCAAGTACTTGTCTATTCGGTCCGAATTCTTCTTTTTCTTCTTTTTTTCAAAGCTGCCGAGGAGTGGAATGCCCTTTCACCAGCTGTTGTGTCCGTCTGATCTCCTTCCAAGCTTTGTCAACGAGATAAAAGCTTTGTGGCATATGGTATTTTCTTCTTTTTTTTTCTGTTTATTCTTGTTTGTTATCATGTGTGTGATTTATGGTAGTTATATGTTGTTTTCTTGTGGGTCTCGTTACGGTGTTTGTTAACTTAATATCACTTTGATTGTAAGTTACCATGTAACTGCTTGGGCCCGAGATGGACGTGCAGTATTGCTAAATAACAAAAAAAAACAAAAAAACAAATCGAATGTGTAATACTACAGTGGAGTTTCGAATCAAAGCGACTGCTCTTTGAAACCGAATACATTGGAATAGTTCGGAAGCTACGCGCTAAACCCGAAATCGTAAAAAAAAAAAAAAAAAGATCGTGCTCCTAGTGTCAGTATATATAACTCAGTAAATATAACAGTAAATATGTAAGTAAGTATAACACTGATTTGCTTGAGAGCTTGCTTGAACCTCAGCGGAGATCCCTGTCGACACGAGAATTGAGCAGAGACAACATTATTCCAGATTTAATACGTAGTATTTGAAAACTGGGTGCTGCTGCTTTCTATCTTCTTCCCGCCTCTTCAGCCTCGAATCTACATTGTCGAGAAAATTTCAATGGATATCCCCTTTTCGAGCTGGGCATTTCGTTAATTTATCACGAAAGCTGCAACTTCTAATGGCGACAAACTGGCATGCAAACAACTTCCCTACGCGACAATTCTTGTACCGAGATGCCCGTGTACCAAGATGTCGATGTACCAAGCTGTCCGTCCACCGAAACGTCCGTGTACCGAGATGCCCGTGCACCGAAATGTCCGTCTACCGAATTTCCTGGAACCCGACTGCACAAGTGTTTGGAAGCCTGCGTTCTAAATATCTTCGTGATCAGCGCCGGATGCTGTTCTCCACCCTTCTGATATCCTTTCGGTGTGCTATGCACCTAGCTGGCCGATAGCTGTCATGTGCCCGATTCAAAAGTGCTACAACAATTTTATGACTTCAGAAGGGCTGAAACGGTAGGCAAATGATCGCCGTGGAGAGAGACAAAGTAGTGGACGCCCGCTCTTCGTTTTCAGGGCGAGAGCAGTACTATGTTTGCGATGTGGTGTGGGCAGGCATTGCGCTTGTCCCAAACGGTAGGCTTCATTCAGCGAAATAACGAAATCGTTGCCACGCGCCTTTACTCGGTACTGAGCCCTGTGAGCTATTACGTTATCGATTCATTAATTCTAAATGGGCAAGTGGCTGTGTAACTTATACGCAGTGGCAACATAACAGAGAAAGAAACAGCGCAACGCAGTTATTCTTCACGCTCAGGATGCGTCCAGTGCTGGCGTCGGTCAGCAAATCTCCCGCCGACCGTCTTCATCATTCAATGACCCAACGCATGCCCTCGTGACTTCCAGCTTCACGCTGAAAAGCTTGAATCAGAGCTATCGGCTTCTGGTTCTAGTAGCACCATCCGAGCTCAATACTTGCCACAGTTCTCCTAACGGCAGTTTCCTGCAGCCTTCTTCTTGAAGAGTATTCTTCGCGCCGACCTTTATCCCCGAACCCGTAGCATCACTGGGCGGCGTACTTTTTTATTGAGCCTTCAGGGGGCAATGCCCTCCAGAACTATTCCGAGTCACGCGACATACAAAAAGCTAGGATGTCCTTTTTTTTCTCTCTAATGCATATGTAGGGCACTGGATAACCGTTATAAATCCCCCCTCTTCCCAGGTAACTGTGACGAGCAGCCTTACAAAGCATCCCGCATGGGGAGAGCCGGGATCGGTGCCAAGCTTTCAGTCTTCAAAAGGGCGCATTCAAAAGAGGCCGTCTTATACGGTTGTGCACTTCCGCGTCGCAAACTTCCCATTGTGTGGCTTCTCCGAGGAACGCTCGTGAAAAATGAGGAAGCGGAAGGGCAGAAAAAGGTGGCCGACATCCCGCAACTTCCGCGTAGATGCCTTTCTCTGTACATTGTCATTTACCGTATGCTCACGGGCATAACACGCGCGTCATACATTGTAAAAAGTGTTCCGAAGAAGCAGTGCGGACAGTCGGATCTTTTTCCCCGAAGAGTAGTTCCCGTATTGCGGGAAATTGAGAAAACTGGATGGCAGACGGTGACTACTATAACGAAGAGCGCACTGAAGTATCGGACGCAAACTGCTTCCAGTACACGAAGTGGGTCAAGATGCATGAGGGAGTCTCGCTATGTTGGTGACCCTCGACGCATTCGAGAAGGCTACCGTTGACAAGAAATGAGATGCAGTCAGTGGTGAGAAAAACAAAGTTTACTACGACACCGACTCCGTCGCATCGGACTTGTATGGCTTCGAGCAAATATTGCGTTCATGATAGATGTAAGAAAAAGCACTATGTTGTACACTAACGGCCATACTGAGTTGACAGTTCCTGCGCAACCGGTATTTACATGTCTGTGGTACGCGTGGTGAAGAGGAACGTACCGCAAATAAACCACAAATCTTTTCATAACAGGAACGTGCAACCCTTTGCGTACATATCGCGAACACTTTTTTTTTCGAATATGTGCCACAATGCAGTTTATTCCTTGATTAAGCCAAGACTGTACTACAGCACAAAGCCGTAAAGTAGAGAATGAACGCGCTCTTTGTCTGGTAACGGTATTTACCATCATTTCACGTCGTTTTTTGCCACAGTCACTGAATTATAAGGCATTTGAAGACATTCTTTTAAACATCTGACAAACACCCAGCTTAATGTTCGGCCGTTCTTTAAAACATTGATTCAACTCAATTTCATTTCACTTATTAAGCTCCTTAAAGACCCGGAGGCACTACATAAGGGGGTGGAGGTAATAAAAATGCATATCAACAAATTAGCACAGTACAAGAACAAAACAAACAAAACACGAAACAATAACTTCCAGCCTGTTAATTTTCAATATAGATCAAGACTGCGGTTGCAATATAATGTTTAGAATGAAACACCGATGCATGTTACACAGTATATATACGAAGAGTGAGTCGCATCAGACCGGAAAGACCATTCATCATTGTGTGCACAGCGATCTCAAATAGTTATAGCAGTAATGTCTTGGAACGAGCTGATACCTGTGATGTTTGCAATGTCGTTTCGTAGGTTATTCCAAAGTATGGTTTAGCGTGGCACGAATGAGTTCAAGTTCATTGTGGAAGCATGAACCGGTCGGATTTTATTCCGATTATTGATGCATGATGATGAATAATGGAGCTTCGGTAGAAAGGTATTCCTGAAATCGCTACGGCTGTTATAACGCTTATGAATGACAGATAAGCTAGCAGTCAGGCGCCTATTAAGTTTAGTATCTAGTTCAAGTGAACTTTTAACTTCCGTTATGCTAGTATGTGCGCTGTAGATATGATTGATCTGACTGTGCAATTCTGGACTAGTTCTAATTGTGGGGGGGGGGGGATATATTTATTAGACGAAAAGGAAAAAAAATGTGTTGTGTGGCTTTCCTGCAAGGAATGCCATGTGGATGAAGCGTACTATAATTTCGGTCAGACTAATGTTTATATGCAGTGTTTTTAATGTGAGGTGCTGCGGAACGTATAGGTTGCGTCTAGGGTCACCAAGTGATTTGCTAGCGTTCGATATAATGTTCCAAATATGACAGTGCCAAGATAAATCACTTCTTGATTAAATGAACTTCCAGTTATTTATAACTGAGCCAGTTTGTTAGTTCCCAGAGTAGACCTGCGGGGACGGAGTTGGACGGCCGATTCTACACCAGGAACATAGGAACACGCATGCAATTCTGATCAGCCCGTGTCTGCCCAATGTGCACCGTGTGTGCCCCAGGGTTGGATCCCCTGCTTCTTCCGGCGCACTGAAAAATCTTTGGCTCATGAAAACCGCCACGCACACACTTGCTCTTCGAGGACCTCAGAGATACACACGGACCGTCAAGACATTCGAGGCATAACCACGGATTACTGCGCAGAGCCATTCGCGGGTGCAACACACCGCGCTTTCAAACAGTCCAACGAGGCAGTAAACCCAGCCGACGAAATGCACGCATGCGCAGCAAGGCCCTCCCTTCTGATACGTTGCATCCGCATGTGCCTCTTCTCATCCACGTCACACCGCCACACAAACGTGAAAAACCTATTCCCTCATATCTTCCTTTCGAGGCTAATCCAAGATTCGTGTCCACCGCCGCCCCTCACCGTTTCCCCCTGTCGTAGAGAACAACGTCGCGAAATACGAGACCATATTTCCAGGCATTGTTTCTCAAGCCCGTCGTCATGTTCCTCTTTTATTTTCCCTCATCCTCTTTCATCCTTTTTTCTTTGGAAGAGAATCGTAGGGAGAGCTTCTCCCTACGAAGGAAATGTTCCCTATAAAGAATTCCGCCTGAAGGACGGGAACGAAAACACGATGCCTTGATACGGCTGTTGGTCGGAGTGGACCAACGCTTTATCAGTTCGCCTTCCTATTCCAACCCACGCGCCAATATGTCTCTCCGCCTTTGTTCCTCTTCTGTAAGCCTACATTTTTGTCTCTCTTCTTTTCTTTGCAGTGTAGCCCGCAAAGATACAAGCCGACTTCGTTGAAAGCGCCGTCTGGCAATTTCCGGATTGAAGTGAACTGTATTGTTATGGGGGGCAGTAAAAGTGATACTGTACATAGGGTGTTTGAAAGCGTTCCACGGTTGTGAGACAAATACAAAAATAAAGCGTTGTCTCGTCCTGCTCTTCGTCAGCCCATAACGAGCTGAACTTTTGATGTCGTGCCAGAAGCGGGTGCACCCTTGACGGATCCTGGACAGTTCCGCACCTGATAGCTGCTCACTGGTCATTTGCTCACCCTCGAAATGCTCACCCGCTTTGTTAACGACTTATTATGCTGTGACTTTAACTGCATAAAACGAAAAAAAAAAAAAAAAAAGCTTTCGTTACAATGCGTGCTTGAGACCGCAGTATTTCTGGCCTTGGACAGGGTGCCGTTTTTGTTCATGCTCACAAAATTATGTCCCTCCCACACCTTCCAGGCCGCGAATATGTATTCTGTACTGTCGTGGCCGCTGTTAACCAATCTCCCGTTTCCGTGGCCTCGCTCCGATAAGCGCTCGACTATCGGGGAACAGTGAAAACAGCATTGGACCGCTCGACAGTCACTTTGGGGGTGGTCGGTTGCAAGCATAGCTCGTCATTTAGGGTCTCGAACCTCGCGATCACAATCATCTGATAAGGCGTGAGTTCAGCCGCGGCTGAGAACTGACGTGAAATTCAACATGGCGTATCGGTGAGCTCGATCATGCCGCATATTAGAGCACTCGCCAGATACCACCACACCTTTTCTTTTACAAGTGCGATGTTATCCGGTGAGTGCACTCAGATACGTCATGTCAATTGTCATCAGTACATTTACCTGCTATGTCCTTCATTGACGATAAGTTTTGTTCCATGACGTACGAGTGGAATTCAAGAACACAGACGCCTAGTTCCCGTCTTAGTGCGAGCAGTAGTATGACGCTCTTGGCAGCTGAGCCTACTGCTGATCGCTTAGACAGTTAATATTAACTATTTCCAATAAGTTCCTTTAATAATGGAGAACTTTCAATTGCATAAGCATTGTGAACCGTATGAGGGAGCGGGAATAGCTTCTCAATCAGACAACTATAACTACACATGTACACTCTAAAAAATATATGTAACTCCTTTTTGGGTATAATTTGACGATACCCTAACTGACTCTCTTTTTGGTGTATATATACACCCTCTGGCAAGACTACACCCCTCAGGAAGGGTGTTTTCTGAACACCTCTTTTGGTGTAATATAGCGATACCCTAACTGCCTTCCTTTTTGGTGTATGTCCACACCCCCAGGCAAGACAACACCCTTCAGTGTCGTATGCCGAGGGCAACAGAAACACAACGGTTAAAGTAACAGGCATATTCTTTATTTGGATTACCTATAATACACTGCATGCACTACTATAGGAATTAAACCGCACAATACAAAACATAAAAGTGTCCACCAACATGTCGTCCAAGATGAAGGTATTACGGTGAGGCCAAGAAAAGGAAAGGGTCACCCGCGTCGACGAACCCGTTTCCGGAAAAAGCAACACGCTCGCGTGCGGTACCGCGTTAACACGTCGGGCGCAGAATCGCGGCGGTTTCGGGTACGGCATTCGGGAAACGCGGCCCGGCGTGTTGTCGAAACGTCTTCGAGGACGCGGGTGACCCTTTCTTCGAGTCTTAAGTAAATTTCGTTCGGAAAATATTCGTAACTTTTAATATCCACGACATAAAGAATTCGCATTATGTTATAGTGTATACAGAAAATATCAATCCATTCGATTAACTTCTCTGACATCGTGAAAGAGTGCTCGTCAAAGTGATCGAGCCAAAGCTTGCGTATTGTGAAATTACACATTCTACAACACTGATCATAAATCGCAACACACGTTCAAATTTTAATTAAACTCTTACTGATGTGTGGTAGTCACCACTTCTCCTGAATGTGAATCGATAAATTTTAGCATTTAATCCGCAATCGAATATCTTGTATAGTATGTGTGAGTATTTGCACAACTTTCTAATCTATATCTTAGAGAAATGCAAGAAATAACGTGCAGTTTTGACTTTGAAAAATTAAAGTAGAAAATGATCTTGAGTGTGGAATTTGCGTTTTACAGCGTTATGAGCTAAAGACTTATAAAATTAAAGTAGTAGTCGTAGTGCCCGGATGTTATGACTTTAAAATAATGTGATAGTTTTTCTGTATGGCTGCGTGAAATCTCGAGTATATTTTGTGAATTGGATCTACATTTATGTGTGACCTGCGCTGATCTGGTTATTATAATTAATATAACATATCTTCCATTGTGTTTATGCATAACGCTCATCTTCATTGTATATTGGTTAAGCACTTCTGATGGCGGTTGTGTGATCCACTTCTCCCAAAATCTGATTGCCACTCGGAAATTATTTCATATATGTTTGTGTGCCGTGTGTTACGAAGACTACGTGATTAGAAATGTAGACTTGGCCTGCACATCATGCTCGTAGAATCTTACGTTTGCATTGTGGCATCTGATAATAGATTCGCTTTTCGCCAATGCTTTGTGTTATCTCCCAGGCACTGAACCCGAATGCGATTGTAAAAGTCGATGACACTGTGTAGCGAACGCTTTGAGTTATCCCGCCGCAATCAGTTATCTTGCCTTATTTCCCGTTTTGCTCTGTCTTGGATGGCTCATTTTTCCTATCCAGTCATACAAACGGACAACTGTGTTGACAAAAATATTTATTTATTTGTTCCGCACTCCAATCGGGTTGCTTGTCAAAGACGCCTTTTCTTCTTCTTTTACTACGTCTGGGCTAGTGCAACTGAGTGAGAAACATACATGCACTGTGGAATTTAATTCATGAAATATGATAAGTTTTCACATGAGATTAGTGATCCTTTTTGTAATCATAGACAGATGTATCATGTCTCTAAATTTCTATCACCGATCCTTCTCCGACAATTCTATCCTTCGGGTGTTGAACTTGTACAGAGTGTAGTCGAGTAAAACCTATTTGGTGGTCAGGTCTCATTCCATATGAGAATTCTTACACAAATTGTGGAATATTCGTTTCCTTAGCGATTACTGTTCTCAGTCTAGCCATGCTAAATGTAATGTGTTTTTTCATTGGGATGCGTAGAATTCATTATAATGATGACAAAGATTACATTTATTGTTTCAGTTATACACTTGTTTATTTCGATAAATTACAGTTCTCTTTCAAACTCTGAAGTTTTCGTTTGTTGTCTTCATTGATGAATTCCGAAGACATTAAATAGTTTATTCTGATTATTGGGCGCTTGAATCCAGCGTTGATTAACGCAGGTGATATGTGGTCGCCGTGTTTGTATTGCTTCAACAACTTGCACTTTGTCGCGATGAACTTGCACAGTCTCTTATTGATGTTTCCTTTCTTTGTATAAAGATTCTTGAATGGCGTACAAGAGAGTATTATATGAAAATCGTCCGGTGGTCCACCGCAATTGATATGTTTGTTGAGTTTCAATAAATGATGATACATCAGACCTTGCACGACAATATTGACCTTCTGTTCATTCGACATCTTTGCAGAGACTGGTAGAATAAAATAATTGCGTTGCCATGGTAGTGGAACATATCATGTGATAAGATTTTATGTACTTTCCATTTCAGATATGTGTAATTTCAACAAATCCGTAATGAGTCGTGCGATATAGACCGCTTGTACAGTCAAACTCCTTTATAGCGAACACCTTTTTAACGAAAATACCACTATAGCAAATTTTTTTTGCGGTCCCGCTGGAGCCTATAGGTCCAATAATGGACATCCTTTTTAACGAAAATACCTTTACTGCGAATTTTTTTGGCTGTCCCCTGAACTTCGTTGTAAAGGAGTTTGACTGTATATGATAATTTGATCCGACTGCTTTCTTGATGAACGCAATGCCCATTGCAATGATTACAATTACATCTGGTCTAGTGTATTTCAATTCTTCGTTGGCAAACCTCAAAAACTCCGCCATCAATCCAAGTGGCCCTTCCGTCGTTGATGTGCAGATATTTTTATAAGTATTGTAGATTCGGCATATAAATTCTTGCACCTTCAGTTCTGTAATTTGTACCATATCTCCGAATACGACCACGTCTAGGACGTATTGAAATGCAGCGATAATGGAATCGTTTCGCGGCTCTTCCTTTTCGAAGCAGTTTTTTATCACATCTTCCCATGACTTATGGTATCGAGTACATAATCTGTCCATCTTTTCAAGGTAGAGCAATTGTCTCTTCTGTTTTCAAGTGCACGTCTACACTTAATTAAAAGCATATCTATGTTTATTTGATTGATTAAAATTTTATTATCTGATTTACAATGCTATAATCTCCACCTGTCGTGAGAATTATTGTTTTGATTTTGTTTCAAGTATTCCCTCGAGTGATATTCTATGAGTTGTGAACTTACTGCCTGAAATAATTATTGTCTTGTATTTGTTTCAATTGTTCACTCGATTGACATAATATACCTCTAAGATGGGAATGCCTCATAACTCTGAGTTGCATTTCACATTTGATATTTCTGTGTGGTTCATTAGAAATTTCTGTTGCAAGATATTACAAAAAATTGATGTAATTAAATTTGTTTCTTGTTTTTTGATTGAGTATCGTTGCTACCAATTAATAATTTGGACTTTCTCTACGTGTTCAATAACAATATCGCATCTCTACAAACTTAGTCGACTTGTCAACCACTTTGACGAAACATTTCCGTTTCAGGGAAAGGATGCGAAAAGATAGTGACCCCCGCGAGTGATATCGACATCTATTTGCGCTGCACAATAAAATATATCGCCTTTGAACTCTCTCTTATCTGACCTCTAGAGCGTTCTGTTTGCTGGACGAAGGAATGTAGCCCCTAACCCTTTGAGTGATAAAGCATGCGTGGTGCTATGGTCACATAGATAGAGACATAAAGTCTCCTGGCTTTGAGGAAAAGAGTAAAAACCATGCATATTTCCTATGTCTTGGATACCTCCATCAAGGTTCGTAGTGTTTGTTAGAATGAAAATTGTATATTGGTCGCTTTTATGATGGTTCAATGACAGATTATTTTCCTCTGTTGTTGTTTACGTGTCGCCGCGTGTTCCTCTGTTCTTCAGCGTTAAGTCTGTGCTATAGTGTTAAGTCTGTGCTATTTCGCCTTTGATAGATTGATTAGCTATTATTTCTCTATGTGTTGGATGGTGCGCAGGTTTGGCTCTCTATTAATTGGAGCTGTTGTTTCTCGTTTTTCCTTACGTCTATGCTGTTCACTTAATCAGAAATTAAAAGTTGAGTAATGTTGGAATATGAAATTGAGATTCTCTATTGTGCTCGAAATGTTATGCCAGATATTCCCACTATTGCATTGATGGTTCTCACGTATAGGAATATTAATTTTCTGATGAGTTTGATTTTTTCTTCTGATTTTCTGAATGATAGATTACTATGTTGTTTTGATTAAGAATAACTTCTTTGTAGTGGTGTAGATTTTATTTCCTCTTGTGTTCTTGTCGTTCGTGTTCCATGGTCTTCCATACATCTATCGGCTTTTTCTTCTGATTTTCTGAATGATAGATTACTCTGTTGTTTTGATTAGGAATATCTTCTTCGTAGTGGTATAGATTTTATTTCTTCTTGTGTTCGTGTCGTTCGTGTTCTGTTTGTTGGCTAGGAGCGTGCTATGTGGTGAAGTGGAATATCTTCTTTGTAGTGGTATAGATTTTATTTCGTCTTGTGTTCGTGTCCCATAGTCTTCCACTGTCTATGCTGTTCACAGTTAATTACATACAACTATCAGAACTTCCCGCTATTGCAAAGATGGTTCTCACGTATAGGAATATTAGACCTTTTATAATACAAGTTATAATTTTGTTTATAATCATATTGATTAAGAATATCTTCTTTGATTAAATGTGGTGATCGTTTCTCGTTTTGATATGGTGTAGCTATTATTTCCCTACATGTCGGTTAGGTTCTATATTAATGCTATGTGTTGATTCGAATTATTGCCTTATGTCTGTGCTATTCACTTCAATAGAAATTAAATTTGTGTCACATTGGAATATTAAACTTAGCTATTGTGCTCGAAATTACTTACACCTATCGGATTCTAACATCTCACACTTTTTATAATAGCACTTGAAATTTGGATTGTAATCGTATCGATTAAGAATATCTTCTTTGATTAAATGCGCTATCACTTCCGATTCATTGAAAACTTCCACTAATAAAAAATATTGTGTTTGATTTGTGATACCTATTCAATGCTAATGTATCATACCTGTAATAAGTATTGTTACGTGTATTGTGTTCCTTCTATTTCAGATTTTTGGCTAAGTTTCTACCATTCACGCAGAGTCATAATATAATTCCTAATGACTTTAATAAATATATTTTCACTTGTACTTTTGTGTATGGCTATCCTTTGCATGTAAACAGCCTACTGCACACCTGTTGTAGCTGGAAAAAATATGATTCAAGTCTGCTCAGGCTGAAAAATGACGAAAGTCGGCGGCCCAGGCTGAAGGGCAAACGCGCACGCAGCCCTCCGGCCACGCTCCGCCCACCACAGCAGCCCTCCACCCGAGCGCCGCCCACTTGTTGTACCGGAAAAAATTGTGAAGTTGGCCCAGGTGGAAGGGTAAGCGCGCACGCAGCCCTCCGGTCACGCTCCGCCCACCACAGCATCCCTCTACCCGAGCACCGCCCTGTTATAGGTGGTGAAGGTTTTTCGGCTGGGTTTTTCTCCTTCACCTGATTGACATCACAATTCCCAGCACTATTGGCTTTAATAAATATATCTGAACTTGATTGGCATTACTAAATATATTTTCACTTGTACTTTTTGTGTATGACCCTTCTTTGCATGTCTCTGCATGTAAACCGCTCACCTGTTGTATCGGAAAAAATATGTGAAGCCGGCCCACGTGTGGCCAAAGAAGTTTGCCCAGGTTGAAAAATACGCTACGATGAACGCACGCGCAGCCCTCCCCAGCCGATAAGCGCGCGGACAACCCTCCGCACACGCGCCTCGCGGGGAAAAATAGGGCAGGGATCCTGTAGTTTCGCCATGTCGAAGCCTGGACCAGACTGAATACTACTAGCGATGCCTTCCGTACATAAAATGTATTTGCAACGCGAACGTCGAGCTCATTTTTGGTCGTTCGGCCACTTCTCCCACTGACGACGATTGTATTGGTATTGTAAGTTGGTATAGGCTGGCAGGGAACGGCTCTTAGCGCTCACCCGCGAAGCGTACTACATGGCCCGCCTGCTGCTATGATGGTGAGCGGAGTCGATGCAAATTTGCGAGCCTGCGACGTAGCTGTGCTCCTAACGACTAGACAGCCTTCCTCTCTGCGCAGACGAAGCACATGCGAACTTGCGAATCTATGAAATGGAGAGGAACGCGTCCAGCTGGTTGTGCAGAGCGTCGAAAACTGCATGCCTGAAGGGTCGAGGAGCGAAAGGTCGCGGGGTTCCGTGGAAACGTCGCACCATAAAGAGACGACGATGTGGGTTCGGGACACTGATGAAACGAAACGCTGCCGGTCGGACGGGTTTGCAGTGCCAACTCTTCGTCTTAGCCACGATGGCATCAAAGTCAACTGGAATTCGTAGTGGAGGGGTTGAAACAGCGGCAATGCCCATGCGTGACACGGCATCAGCGGCGGAGTTGTCTTCCCCAGGGATATGGCAGAATTCCAAAATGTAAGTGATTTGTTCTGCCTCACGGGGCGAGTGCGTGTTGGTAGGCGCGCGGCGAACAAAAACAAGTGGCTTGTGGTCGGTATACATAGTAAAAGAACGATATTCTAGATTCTAGAAAATTGCGACAGTGTCTGACAGCTATACAGGCGGTCAGTAGTTCACGGCTGAAGGTGTCATATCGGCGTTGGGTAGGAGACAGCGTCTGTGACAAGAATTCTAGCCGGCACCAAGTGGTGGCTTTTTAGTTGTTGTAATACGGCTCCGACTGCGGTGTTGAAAGCGTCGACAAGGAGAGTTCTTTGAGGCTGCAGGTGCTGAAGAAGCGCGTACCATCGGAAAGGCACTGTTTGATGTCGGTGAAAGCGTGCCAGGCTGCGTCGGTCAACGTCAGTGTGGATGGTTAAGCGCGCATGGGGTCGTCTCCAGCATGAAGGGCGTGTAAAGGTGCCAAAATCACCGCACAGTGAGGTACGAATACTGGTTTTTCTTTTGTATTTGGTGCTTGTCATGTTGATTACTGTAGAAGTGTCTTCTTTTTCTCGCTGAATTATTTTTTGCGCACCCCTCCAAAGTCACGCATTTAAGTTCCCGTGCATAACTTTAGCCATATCAGGGCAAAAATCGTGTGGCGCTCGACACTGTACCGCGACTCCCCTAACCCTTACAGCGTGGGTAGTAGCTAGCCGCAGCAGACTGTTTTAACCCATGAGGCAAGATGTAGAGAATTGAAAAGTGATCATGTTTTTATTACTCCTACAAACGGATTGCACATACATACCACTACCACGAAGCCGCAACATAGCTTTCGATTCCCGCCTTCTCAAAACCAGCTTGTATGACAGCTGGTCAAGTGATTTGTAAACTTCCATCAGCCATGAGGCGTGCAGGAGCTTCAGAACACTTGCACGAATGTCCAACTAGGGTGTGCTGGAGCTCGGGTGTTCCATTGCATGCTGCACAGACCTGGCATACCACCGTATGAAACAGTCCTTCATCTCTCTTCTGAACACGCCATTGAACACCAGGTCATTTGGCTGGAGGTCTCCTGTGCAGCTTGCCGGAACGAACACGTATTTTACATTGTGGGATGTGAGTTTCTGCAGCAAGCTCTTCGTCCGGTGCGCGGCGAAGACGTCAAAGATGCAAATTGCGGCCCGACCCGCATCTCCTACTTTCCTCCGGCAATTTTCAACGTAAGGCACGATGACATTATCCACAAACCGGAGCACCGTTTCCTCGTTGCTCCAATGATTCAGGCTGTGGAAGACATCCCAGACCGCAGGGAAGCCACACTTGGGATGGCATTTATTAGACTTCCAGGGATAAATGAGTTGTGGACGAAAAAGATCCCCGGAGAGCGTCGTCGAAACCATCACTTTTATCTCTCTCTTGTCTTCTAAGCCAACTACGTCAACTTGCTTAGCACCGCTCCTTTCCATAGTCCATTGTCCCACGGGAACAAGTTTGACACCTGCCTGGTCCCAGTTGATCGCCAGTTCATCAGGCACATTCAAATCCCTTCTCTTCCGTGTAATGTCCTCTAGGAACGCTGATTTCAATTTCTCGAAATCCTCTGGAAGTTTGCGTGCGGCTCGTGTTGCCTCCCGTTTCGCAAAACCCTAACGTCGAAGAAAGGACTTCGCCCAACTTTTGTCGATTTCCAACGAGCCACCATGTTCCTCCAGCAAGTATGGATTTCTTGCTAGAACAATCCAGAGCGCTGCGGCGATGCATATGGGGCCATTTACACTTCCTCCTGACGTCCGAAGTTCAGTTATGTACAACTGCACATCTTTGTCTAAATCGCTCAGCCAAAATTTTGCACCCCTTCGTTTCTTCGGTAACGAACCCAGGCTCTGCGATGGTTGCTCTTCCCGTGTCAACGACTCCAGGTACGATCGCTTCATTCCTCGCACGCTGCTTTCGTTGATCTGTCGTCCAAGTTGAGTAGAAAATTTCAACGCTGCTGGTCGATTTCCATTTTCTGCGGCGTACGTGCCAATCGCATATCGCTGGGCATCAGTGTAGAGGACGTAGGAGCCCCGGCCTTGCTTTCGCTTTTCCTGGCTGGTCACTGGTGCCACCAGATCGTTGGCTGTTTCAAACGGCGCTCTCTCACCTGATGTACCGTGTACACCTCCATGCTTACGAGTCCAGGCACATGTAGGCTGTCCGATGGCGCACTCGGCTTGAAATGTCTTAGTAGCGACATCTCAACGGAACTGTTCACTGCCCTGAGTGATAATGCATGAGTGCATGAGTGAATTGGCTGACCTGCACACAGCCTGTACTATAGCCTCCTGCAGGGTCCCTAAAGGTCATTGTACGGGGCTTTTCTTATGAACGCCGGATGTCTTGGTATGTGCCGAAGTATGTCCGGGTATTGACCGGGGCACGGTAGGCCAGAACAAAGCACTCCAGGAAAACTGTTTCGCGAATTTAAGTTCTCGCGAATTACTCCTCAAACAAGCTTTGTTCAAAAGCGCGTAAATATTTTCCATGCGAAAAAAAAAACAAAAAAAACACTTCTACAGTAAATCTTTCTACGTTGCTAGTCAGCGCTTGTGTCCTGTGCTTCTTTCTTGTCTCATGTCTTTTTTTTCGCGCTGTGTACCCATGGATGCATTATACCCAGTGTTGAAAAAAATCCGGATATTTTTAAAAAGACCCTCTCCAGTACGCTTTTTTGGATAAAACCCGGATATTTTTGGAGAATATATACAAGGCTAGAAATGTGACACAGAGTAAAAACAAATGTGCTTTGCTGTTCTTGATTTCAGGTGACTCCTGATAGTTTCTGTTCGCGGAACTACCTGTCCCAGCAACATTGTATAAGTGTCTATTGTTTTCCGAAACGTGGAGTTCCATGCACGCGGTGTTCAATGGTGTAGATCCTACACGCCTGGATTAGCTGTCGTGTTTCGGCGCACTTCAGTTACAGTGCTTCCAGGAAGCGGAAGAAAGTCTCTCCCTGAATAGGCAGAAGTAAAAGAAAGCGGGAAAAAGTTAAATCTGAAAAATTTAAAAATTTTAAGTTACAAAAGTTAAAGGCTAATGTTGCTCGTACCTGGGCTTTTACAAACAGCCAACACTACAAGAAAATAAACCAGGAGTTTTCCGTGTGACGTTGAATTCAGATTGTCTTTCACATCACATCTGGAGAAAATATCTAAAAAATCCGGATAAAATTGTGTGGATAAAATAAAAAAAATCCACCGGATAAAATCCATGTGAATTCAATCCAAACAACCCTGATTATACCAACATGCCCAGATCAATGCCCTGTCGAGGTACGAATCGGCGGTAGAAGTTGATGAGCCCCGAAAACCGCCATAGGGCCTTGCGGGTGGTGGGTAGTAGTCTTGTGTGCTTTGCGCCCTGTCGTGCAATGGGCGTGTGTCATCAGGTGTGATGGTGTGCTCCAGGAAGGTTAAAGGTACTGTAAAGCGGCAGGCATACAGTTTCATACTGCTGGCTCATTTGACAGCCTAGGTCCTAAGTATAGAAACGCCATAAATTTCGTTCAAATCCACCTCGTAGTTTATTAGAAAATCCAGATTTAATATTACGGGCAACCCTGTGTCTAAGACCCGACAAGAACTCCACAGTTCCCGCCTTGTAGGGCGGCGAACATAAACGTGTCAATAACAGTGGGAGCGTACAGCGACATCTGTGGACCGCTACCATCACCACGTCGGCTTGCCGGACGTGGCGCATTTGTGCGTGGGTGACTCTCATGGTGTTTCTGCTGACATTTGGTTACTCATTTCCACGATGTACCAATGTTCTTGCATTTTGAAATAATATATGTCAGGAACTACCTCGTTTGAACAAACTTTTGAAAGAAAGTGCATGAAGCCGGCTACTTAGCCTATGACTTAGCCGATAGAGGGTTGGGGACATGTAACACTGTTGCTCGACGAATGGGCGATTGTTTCCCACCAGGCGTCGCCCCGCGTCTTTTCACCGCAATTTCATTCGTGATTCAAAAATATTTAGAGTTTTCTGTTGCATATAGTCGTGACGATGCCCACTTGAGTGCGGCCAACAACGGCAAGCTACCTCGACCCCCCCCCCCCTCCTGTTACACATAAAATTTGCAGTGTGGATTTCTTTCGGAATATGCTTTCAAATGCCGCTGCCAATATTAGCAGCTTGCCTGCTGCTTTACGGTACCTTTAAGGTCGAGACACCGAATTCGAACTTAGCGGGGTTGATTACCGCACGGTACACTCGCAAACACAAGAGTCCACAGAGATCTTGGCGATGCTCGTGCGGGGACGTACTGCCAACAACAATGTCGAAACAGAAATGAATACTGCCCAGTACTTGATCAATGAACCTTTGGAAAGTTTGGGCGGTGTTGCGCAGGTATAACGTCATCTTGACACATTCAATCAGGCAGAATGGTGCGGTAATAGCTGCCTTCTAAATATCAGGCGGGTGTACAGGAATATGATGATCGGCCTTGATCAAGTCTATTTTTGGAAATAGAGATGCTCAATGAAGATGAGATGTAAAATCCTATATGTGCGGTGAAGGATAGCGATCGGGAACTGTGGCAAGGTTGAGCGCCTGAAAGTCGCCGCAGGGACGCGAGTCGCCCGGGGTAGACTTTGGGACCACGTACAGTGGTGACGATCAAGGACAGGATGATGACCGCATGACGCTTTAGTGCAACATATGGTCGAATTTTTGTGTGCCGATTCGTAAACGCTCCGGGCCCAAGCGGCGTGGTCGTGCAGAGATTGGGGGACCTTTCGTGACAATGTGGTGTCTTGTGCTTGTGGGAAACATCGGTGCGTTCGGCTTGGATAATCTCAGGAAAGTCTCTGAGGTCGCTAGGGTGGCGAAAGGGCTGGTGTTTGAAATCGCACTGTGGAGCTAGCTAACTGTGTGTGCTGAAGACGGTTGTACTCGTACCTGCAGCGATGTGATGTTGTCAGGCGGACGAACTCGACCACGAACTCACCAACAGATCGAAGTGGTTTAAGAAATCGGCTCGATGTATGGCGTCGCGTAGGTCAGCGATAACGAATACACATAGGAAGACTCGAGGAAGACCGATGTTCAAAGTATATGAACAGTGTCAGGAAGTAGCTATCTTAGACTTGTTAAGTGCTTGCAAGCCATACTCAAGTTTCTGATTCCGATTTCTGACATCAACACACCTGTGTCGACGAGGAACCGTTGACCCGCACCTCAATCGGTGATGTAAAGCGGGTGGCTGTTCGCATCCCCAATCATTCCCGCCGCCAGTGTTTGGGGGTGGCATTTCCAGGCCAGGCGCATGGGTCTCGATAGTTCCGAGCGGCGTCCCCGTACCTTTCTTGGTACCAGCATATAGTAAGAACTGGCAGATGACGGGGATCAGGTGGATTTACGGGATGAAGAACGTCTTCATCGAGAGGACAACCGCGACCGGAAGGATGGTGAATACGTTCGTTGCTGCCAGGACATAGAGGCCACTTGTCCGCTAGGTCATACGCCGTTGCTTGAAGGTGTTGAACAACGTTAGGAACAGCAGGGTTGTTATGGTTGAGTCTGGCGAAAGAGATCGTGTAGGATTCTGGACAAGTCGTGCTGTTTCCTGTTTGTGGAGACCAGCTAAGTACATGATGCGATCCGCCATCTTAGCCAGGTCGTCGAGGCATGTCTGTTCCGCAGTCGCAAGGATCATGTGAACATGTGGATCAGGAACAGGATCAGGAACAGGATCATGTGGACAAACGTTGTAAAAAGAGTCCGCGCAGGAAAGTGTCATTCGCAGTAGCGTCGCCCATGAGCTGGCGCACCCGCCGCAACAGTTGCGTGGGTTTTCTATCACCCAACTCTTTGAGTGGCAGGAGCTCAGAAGACGGCGTTGTTCTGAAGCAGCTGTGCGCCTGTTAAGTTCCGTCTTTAATTTCACACAGGGTGTCTCAGCGTTAGGACGAAGGATAAGGTCCCGTACTTCGCGGCGCCTTCGTGTGGCAAGTGGGAGACGCTGTATGCAAATTTGGAAAGCTGTGAGAAGATTCGGTGTCCAGAAAAGATTACTTCTACACGAGCGAACCATAATGGAGGTAGGCACTGGGGGACACGAAGGCTTAGAGGGAAGACGGGAGGCAATCTCCGTCTTGTGCCATACTTTGAAATCAGGTGGCAGTTGGCTAACGTCCAGTTGTAGCGCACGTCCGGGTCACCAATCTGCAGCAGCGCTACAAGCGAGGCAGGGAACCAGCCTTGCTGGTAGAAAAGATGTTTAATACTTACTGATGCGCCCGCTCGGAACTCGCGCACGCGGGTATTGTTAAGCAGATGCTGTCGTGGCGTTATAAAGGCTCCTTTCGTCATCACTCTGGTAACCAGAGTGTTAGGAAAGGAGTCAGATGAACCGCAGAACGAACCGAAGGTTACGCCAACCGATCAAACCGTTTAACCCCAGACAAGGTGACGAAACAAAACTGGAGCCACGTAACACGCGCTCAGCAACCCAATAGCCACCCAACGTCGTCATCCTCTCTTTTATGCAAACACTATGGCATGAGGCACGCCAACTTCGAGACGGCAGAGTCTCTGAATAGGACAAACGACTGTTGATCAGTTCAGTTACCGCAGCGACCATGCCCGTACGATGCCGTCTCATCCTCGTATGATTTCCGTACACACGAGTCAACTTTCAGAATGCGGTACGCCCGTTATCTTCCTGAACTTGGACGACGTCCCCTTCCTTTAGCTGTATCTTCGATGATGTCGTGCCTGATGATGTTGGAAATCGTCGGATTCCGTGAAAACTGGGAACTCCACCGCCCGTACCTGGTGCTCCCATTCCACCTGACCCTCCCATAACAACAACTCCTCCCACTCTATTTGTACCTCTCATACCGCCCATATCACCCTCGCCTCCCATGGAAAATGACGGTCCGTGAAACATATCCATGTGTGGCTGGTCGTAAAGACTGAGTGGAGGGTCACCGTGCTGGCATAACGGAACACGAGCACGAAGCTGAGCACCGGTTGGTGCGGTCAGAGGCTACATACAGAGGTTACAGAGGCTTCCTCTCTGGGCCGTTGGAACGGTTGGTATTGTTGTGCCCCTTCGGTGGGGTCTTGCCCGTTGGGGTCTCTCACAGTCATAACAATAGGACCAGCTCTCGGATAGCTGACTTCTAAGACGTGTTCTGGAGGAGCTAAAACTCCAGTCCTGTTTGCTGTGTAGGGCATTCCACTGGTCTTTCCTGTGTCAAAGTGAGCTGTCGGGTATCCCTTGTTCATAGTAATACGACGGGAACCTGGTGAGATGCTTGATGCTCAATAGGATGCACGTGCATCTGTTTGTATTTCCTGTGCGTGTAAGCGTCCAGGGGTAGCTAGTTCGACTTCGTCGTGACACACATCCCCATTTTATTCTGTGTCACATCACATCACCATCGATAGGATGTCTTCTCGAATGGGTTCGACGTTTTGAACAACCCATCCAAAAACAGTTCAATACCCCAGTTCAACAGCTATGAGGCTGTCGGCAAGACGTTCAACGTGGACGGCTGGTGACCATTTTCCAGTAGTAGTCAGCTCCCACCAGGAGACCAATCTCTGTGGTACGACGTGTGCCGGCTAATGGTAAACACCGTTCTCACAAAACGTCGAGGGTCGTGACGTCCAGGGGGCAGTAACGACGGAAATGAGATAGGAGCCCCCAAGAGCTCCCAAGTCGAGCAGCGGTCAAACAGAGAGTCAATGCGTACCGTAGCACGTTCGCAGCGATAGTGCTTGAGGTAAGTCGACGCAAACGAGAACACTGACAAATCCCCTTCGGCCTTGACATCGCAACATAGCTTCTGCAAAAGGTCGTGCTGGACGAAAGTCTGCTGACTGTAAGCATGTCTTCTTGCGAGATGGGTAGAGCCCCTGGCGATGAAGCTCCACAAATTCATCATTAAAATAAAGTTGTTGTTGGCAACCCTGTTTCGCTGTAGCTCCTCCTTGTGCCACATCACCGGTAGGAGATCGCTGCGCCACGAGCTGACGATTACAGACAAGTGTGTCGCCAAGGATGATGCTCTGGCAACTCAGCGATAAGTCTGGTGCATGTTCTAGGAAGATAGACACGACAGATGTCCCTCTTTTGTGATTGTAATTCAGTTCCATGACCAGGGTACGCCGTGCAAGACCGTTACAATGGGGTTCAAGAACCGTTTATGTAAGAGCGTAATGTGTGCATGGGCAGTAGTTCCTTGCCCTAGAACTACTTATTGAAAAGTATGTGCAACTACATGGAAATTTTATTATGAAGCGACTTTCCAAATGTGCGATTGGCATAGGTCTCCGTCCGCGTAGCGCGGCATTCGCGTTGCGGGAAGAAGAAATTGGCGACACCGAAGTTCAAGGTTCAAGAGAAGGAAAGCCGGATAAAACGAGAATTCAGCAAGCTCCGGCAAGCTCCATCTAAGGACGACAGAAAAACATAAGCATTCTAGCCCAAGAAACAATGTAATTTAAGTAACCGAGGAAATGTGCCAGAAATAAATGAGGAAATAAGGACTCAAATCAGGGCACACTTGCACGAACATTGAGGCTACATTGAGCTCTCACTTGGCGACGCCTGACGCGACGTCGTGAGTGGGCGGTGGGGGTAGTGCCGCATTTCCGGCACCCTGTCAGAGCGCACGATTTTCATGTTCCCACCACAGTGGCATTCCATCGTAGCGTCCAAAGCAGACGAAAAATAAGGAGGTGTGGCGTGACCTTTCTGTGTCACCTTACTGGTCGCCAATATATCGTTCACGGCAGCACACGCCGACGTCGTGAAAGAAGTCTGGCATGGCATTTTTTTTTTCTTTTTTGCTCGACGTCCCTCCGCTCCCAACGCTGGAAATGCGCGTCTATTTCCGCCGCCCGCTCACGACATCGCGTTGAGCGTCGCTAAATGAGAGGTGGCTCTCATGATTTCCAGTAATGGCCAGTTCTCACTTGGCGACGCCCGACGCGGCGTCGTGAGCGTGCGGCGGAAGTAGAGGCGCATTTCCACCGCCCCGTCAGCGCGCACAATTTTCATGTTCCCACCACAGTGGCCTTCCGTCGTCCAAAGCAGACGAAAAATCAGGGGGCGTGACCTTTCTGTGTCACCTAATTGGTCGCCAGCTGTCGTTCTCGGCAGCTCTCGCCGACGTCGTGAAAGAAGTTCGGCATGGCAGTTTTTTTGGCTCGACGTCTCTCCTCTCCCGACTCCGGAAATGCGCGTCTATTTCCGCCGCCCGCTCACGACGCCGCGTCGGGCGTCGCCAAGTGAGAACTGGCCCTGACTCGCGCCAAGCTCTCGAGCATAGCCAATGTGGTGCAATGGATAGCATCTGGGCGGGAATTCAGGAGGGTCTAGGTTCGAGTAGCCGGGACCTTTATCCTAAGTTATTTCAATTTCGGATACTTAAATGTCCAGGACACACGTACCTCCCCCCCCCCCCCGCCATAGCCGTGATGTTGCCCGCCTGAGCGTGGTCGACTGCGGCAAGCAGTTTCATCACCACCACCAGATCTGGAAAGCGCTTTATGTTTCCGGCAATAAAACTATGTTTACTTAATTTCGAGCACTATTCTGAAAATGACGTAAATAGCTAGCTCGCGTACATGTAGTATGTCGCAAAAGTTTCCTTGAGGTTCAGTACGTTATATTTTGCCGACAAATACATTTTTGTAGTATTCCAAATGTTAGATGGGATGCCCTGTATGTTTGCTGTATGTTCCTGTAGTTGCTTGGGCTGACTGCCCAAGAGCTGTCCAGGGGCTAATGTCCGCCTGGGGACGAACAGACGCTCCCACCACCCTACCACCGTTCTCTAGGAAGAAAAGAGGTTGTACTACAAGAATAGCCTGGAAGAGGAGTTGCTGTTCAGCGGAAGTCATCCCCATATCATCGTCATCATGGATATATACGAGGGTGGTTCCATAAGTTTCCGGCCCGACCAACTTTTAATAATCATAGAGACGAAACAAGTGTATCACTTTTCGACATAGTCACCCTTAACTTCGATGCACTTTTGACACCTTTCAACCAGCATTCTTATATCCTTGAACAAATAGTCCGAAGTTTTGTCCGCAAAATGCTGGAAAACTGCCCCTTGTACCTCACTATCGTTTTGAAATATCCGTCCTGTGAGATCCCTCTTCAAGTTTGAGAACAGGAAGTAGTCACTCGATGCCAAGTCTGGCCTGTAGGGTGGGTGGTGGATTTCTTCGAAGCCGCACTCCTTTAGTGCAGCCTTGGCAACAGAAGCCGTGTGGACAGGAGCATCGTCCTGGAGAAACCGGACACCTCGACTCAACCTGCCTCGCCTCTTTTCCTTGATGGCATCTCGCAGTCGGTGCAGGAGTGAAGCATAATAAGTCGCATTCACTCTGGTGTTCCTCTCTCTGAAGTCGATGAGGAGGATCCCGTGACAATGTCAAAATATTGTTGCCATGATCTTCTTTGTCGATTGTATGACCTTGGCTTTTCTTGGGGGTGCTTCTCCTGGTTTGCGCCATTCCACCGACTCCTTTTTCGAAAGGGAGCACCATGGTCGCATCCCCTGTGGCAATTGACTTCAATATTTCTTCTTCGTTCTCTTGACAGAGCTCCAAAGACTCTTTGGCACAGACGACGCGCTGTTGCTTTTAAACTGACGAGAGAAGTCGTGGCACCCATCTCGCACTGACCTTTTTCATGTGAAGGCCCTCGCCGATTATGCGAAAAACGGTTGTTTTGGAAAGCCCCAGCCTTTCTGAGATGTCCTTCACCTTCAGACGCCTCTCGCTCAGCACTTCCTCCTCGAAAACAGACAAATTTCTTGTGTCACCACTTCCACTCGACGACCATCGCGTGGATCATCTTCAATGGACTCTCGCCCCAGTCGAAACTGCTTAGCCCAGTCTTTTACCGTTGTGTACGACGTTGTCCAGTCGCGCTTTAATTTCTTTAGGCGAAAGTCCTTGTTTTATCAAGAATTTTATCACAGCGCGGTACCCTGGCAGTTTGAATTGCCACTCTCCAACCGACAAAAGCATGGAGAGGGTTGAGGGTGGTGCTCCGGCCCTCCAACAGATGGCGCCACGCGTCCTTAATCGCATTTTCAAATTCGCGCGCATTTTCTACCTCGGGCCGGAAACCTATGGAATCACCCTTGTATATCTCTCTCTCTTCAGAGCTCTGATTTCCTTGGCTCTCGCTTTTTGCGCACCATATCTCCTGGGACCTGCAGTGCGAGGAGGCTGCCCCTCTCCTCCCCTCCTCGCAGTGCTCCGGTTTAGGCCGGGTAAACATGGCGAAGCTGAGCTGGAACCTCAATGGGAAGTGGGTCCCTGTCCTCCCCACCGCGCTACAACATGTCTAAGAATAATAAGATGTGCGGAAAACAAAAATAAAAATGCGCCGGTCATGGCGCTTATTTACAACTATTCACTTCTAGCTGTGTGAACATGTGAATTTTCTTGTGCACGATAGACAATATGAAAAATCCAGCGCCCTCTTGTGGCACGAACAGAAATCTCCGGAATTCCGCCATGTCTGAGCCTCCCTGCCCGACCTGAGTCATACGCACGACTCACGTGCAGTTGTTCTATCGCGTGTCTTGCCTCACGCATGTGTTGGTCCACTGTGTTATTCACAACAACAACAACAATAAATGAAGAAGTGACGATGACATGGGATGTTTCCCCGTGGTAGCCATAGGACCCTATCCCACGTGATGAGACGAAGGGTGCAAAACAGAATGCAAGCAAGGTAAGAGTGTTTGTATTCCTTATTGCATTGAAAGCATTGGAAGGAGGTCATTTCGATTTTGGGAGAGAGAATTGCGTTAACCTAGTGCAACGGCTGCTCTGTTATCCCATTCCATGATATATTTAAACAGATTAGCACAGTCCATTTAAGAATTATACTATATACTGCACTGTATACAGCAGAAACATTTGGTACAAAATAAAACTTAGTACGATTGCGGCAAGTATCGATTGTCATTGTCCTAAAACTATCTATAGCTTCTCAACAGTATCAATATCCTATTGTAGTTCCCTTGGTTGTCCTCTCTCTGGCTTCTTCTTATTAAATGTGAAGACTGATAGCACCGCAAATTCATAGATAATCTGTCTTCCATTTGGCACGTTTGGAACAAAATCGGTCTCTTTGAAGTGCAGTGAACACACCTTTGCTGTGTCAGCATTGAACTTATCTTCGCTCTTGAATGCTGGCAGTCATTTCTGTTTCAGCCACCTGTGAAAGGTGACTGTAATACCCTTGTCACACAGGCAATTTTAACCGCGGTTATGGTTAAACTCCGTTACCCGAACAGACCGCGGTTATCGTGAACCACAGTTTGTTGTTGTCACACGGGAGTTTGTGATATGTCAGCATTGATCACTTGATTGTGACTCAAGCGCCAGGGATATTTTGATTACGCTGTATATCATGAAAAGAAAAGGGCAAACTTATAATTAAACAGCTTAATGATCATTAAATACACTGTACACACATGATTATTTGCGGGAAATGTCATTCCACAGTTATTGACGTCAGGAAATCGGAATCGCGAAACCGCGGTTACTTCGCAGAACCGAGATTGCCAAGCTCGGTTTCAAGCGCGGTTGCCTCAACCGCGCTTAGCGCTGCCCGTGTGACAAGGGTATAAGGAAAGCATGAGGTGTACTCGCACTAAATGATTCAAACAGCCGGGGCCCACAGTCTGGGGGGCATATTTGACGCGGGACAATCTGTCTGGTAAAGTCACATGAAATGCAGTGCAACCTAACTCACGTTATGTGGGAGATGCTCAAATAACGAAAACTCAGATTCATCAAACTTTTGTTTGTACTTTCGTGTTAGCTTCTTCGGAAAACCAAGGGAAAAACTCAGACAGCACAGCCGGTAGTAGGATTCGAACACACCACCTCCTAGTCAGCACGACACCAACGAGCGAAACGCCAGATTCACCAAACTGAGAAAAATCACATTTCATACCAGGGCGTAACAATGAGTATCACGGCAAGTTTCATAGCAACAACTGCGATCGTACTAAGCTTTTATTTTGTACAAAATGTTACTGCTGTATAAAGTGCACAAACTAGTTCTCAAATAGGCTGTACTAAATTGCATAAATTTCTCATGGGATGTGATAAAGCGGCGTTGAACTAGGTTAACGTAACCTTCTTGCCCAAAATCGAAGTCACCGCGCTCAGTGGTTCCAATGCAATAATGAATACAGGCATTTGAAGGTCCTCATACCTGGTTTGCATCCCCTCCCACTTTTGAAACTAGCAGCAGCATGGCCGGCAGGGTTAAGGCGTCTCGCTCGTTGGTGTCGTGCTGACTGGGAAGTGGTGGGTTCGAAACCTACCACCACCTGTGTTGTCTGAGGTTTTTCCTGGGTTTTCCGAAGACTTTCCAGACGAATGTTGGCACAGTTCCCCCTAAAGTCGGCCCAGGACGCATACTAACCCCCCTGTCCCCCACTCCTTCCTGCTGTCCTCTCTCCATCTGTCCTCATCTGTACGCCGCTCATAGCCATAGTTGCTTCGCGGCGCTAACACGAAGGAAAAACTTAAATTCTCGTCTCATCACGCAAATTAGGTAATGGAACAGCATATTTGCGAAGCATGACACGCGATAGAACTGTTGTACGACAATCGTGTGCACGGATCGCGCCGGGTAGGGCGCAAGATATACCTTGTAGTGCGCCTGAGACATGAAGGAGTTCCGGTAGGTTTCCGGAAGTGCTACGAGATGGCGCCAGGTTTTGCATACAGTCTAATGAGGAATGCCATGGCAGTAGCAGTAGGACAGTCTTTACTGTTGCGATTGTAGAACTGATGTGCGAGCACCAACCAGCACACCCTCGCGTGACCCTATCGGGTGCGCACGAGCGCAGTAAAACCCAAACCAAAACCATAACACTCCCCCGCCCAACGTTACAGCTCCAGCTGATGCAGAAGTTGGACCGGCCTGTGAATGGTTGCCCCGCTGGACGTTTTCAGAGTGCATGACCGGACCCGATTGTCAAGGCCAGGATGCACTTGCTCCACACGTGCAAGCTTCCATAGCATTCGGGGCGTCCGTTGATCTGCAAGCAAGACTAGATCGTGTTGCTGGATGTGACCGGGGGCCGTTCGGCGACTGAGGTTGGCAGATCGTAGCTGCAGCAAATATTCTGCGGGCCATTTCTTCCAGTAGGCGTTCAGAAGTCTTTCCCTTAACTCCAGTACTCCTGCCGGATCAGAGGGTGCTGATGCTACGCGACAGGAATTCAACGGTGGTAGCGCTGTCAACCTCTTCCCTAGCAGTAGATGCGATGGCGAAAGAGCCTAAGTGTCTTCTGGGTCTTCCGACAGCTGAGTCAACGGCCGCGAGTTGACGATAGCCTCAACCTCAGTGAGGACCGTCTGCAACTCCTGGAAATTCAGCTCTCTTCTTTTCAGAGTCCTCCTTAAAGCTTCCTTTACTGAACGTACCATGCGCTCCCAGAAGCCTCCCCACCACGCTGCCCTCTCTACGATGAATTCCCACGTCACTCGACGAGATGCAGCATGGTCTAGCACGTCCTGGAATTGTGTGGGCGGCGTGGCCGGGATTTGCCGAGATGCCGTCTTGAAAGTGAGGAAGTTGTCTGAGTAGACCTTTTTGAGCAGGCCTCTACGCGCGACAAACCGGTTGAATGCCATTGAAAAGGTGTTGAATCCTTGATAAGTCACCAGCTCCAGGTGTATTGCCCGGGTAACCGCGCATGCGAATAACGCGACGTAAGACTTCCGATGAGCGCCGCTGGACTCCGTATAGTAAAGTGGCCAAAGTCAACGCCCACCACCTCGAAAGGAAACTGCTGGGTGACGCGAGCCTTTGGTAAGGGCGCTTCTTCCTCTGTGCAGGCACGAGTCTTTAGGCGGCGACAACGGTAGCAGTGATGGAGAACAAACTTCACAGACTGCCTCCCTGTGACAATCCAAAACTCCTCCCTCAGTTGATGGAGCGTTTCTTGAACTCCAGCGTGAGACATCCGCGCGTGTTCACGCAGGATCACTAGTCGCGTAAACCACGCTTCGGAGGCTGGTGGCAAAAGTATAGTATGCCTCACCGCCGTCGACTGCTCAGAGAGTTGCAGTCTTCCCTGCAGGCGAAGAATACCGTCGTCGTCGCGGAAGCAGCGGAAGTTGTCTAGAATAGGGGAAGTCGGCGGAAGAAACTTGACTTGGGTAGAAGAAATCCAATACCGTTCCGCTTGCTTCAACTCATCTGCAGAGAGAGGACCGCGCTGTCTACCTTGCGGACATCTCAGATTACGAATGTAGCGAAGAATCCAAGCGGTGACCCTAATAAGTCTAGTGGCTCCACTAAAATGCTCCGGGGAAATGACCAGCGACACCTGTGCTTCAACACACAGCGCTTCCAACGCCTCGTCGTTGTGATGAGCAAGCTTTGCGTGAACCGCTTGCGGCCATGCTTCCGGAGTACTGAGCCATCCTGGTCCCTTCCACCAGAGGTCGGGATTCTTCAGCTGATGGGCTGCAATCCCTCTCGTAAGAAGATCAGCCGGGTTGTCGTCTCCGGCGCAATGACGCCACCTGTCCTTGCCAGTGAGCTTGTTGATCTCTTTGACACGGTTAGCAACGAACGGCTTCCACTTGGTGGCAGATCCCGTTATCCAATGCAAGACTATGGAGGAGTCAGACCAGCAGACATAGTCTAGCTGCACCTCTAGGGCATCGCAGACGAACCGATATAGGCGCGCCGCAAGTAGGGCAGCCATGAGCTCAAGCCTTGGTAGGGTTTGACGTTTGATGGGAGCGACTCCGCGAATTCCGCGCATGAACCACCGTCTTCCGACGTCGTCTCGATATAGGCTAGAGCGCCGTATGCGACCGGACTGGCATCGGCGAAGAGATGAACCATAGTAGCTGCACTAGACGACGGACCCTTTATGAACCGAGGAACGGCCAGCTCTGTCAACTCCTGTACCTCCGCACTCCAACGGTCCCAAGTGACTTCAAGTCTTCTGGCAAAGGATCATCCTACTCCAAGCCCGCCAACCAAATCCTTTGGAAGAGGATTTTCCCGGTAATCGAAAAGGGGGATATCAAGCCGAATGGGTCGTATATCTTCGAAACGGTCTGTAGAACTTGTCTCTTAGTAACTTCGTTTTCCAAAGAGGAGCTCACTGCTGCAAGAGAACACCGCAGTTGGTTCTGTTCCAGGTCCCATATCACTCCTAACACCTTCTTTGTCTGGCCCGTGACTGACTCGATTGAGTCATTGGAGTCTTGAAACATCCGTCGTAGTAAGGTGTCATCATTTGTGACCCATTTCTTTACCTTCATGCCGGCATTACAGAAAATTTGGCAAGTCTCCTCGTATAGCATTTCTGCATCTGCCGTTGTATCCACGCTGATAACTAGGTCGTCCACGTAGAAACTACGCAAGAGGAGAGCGGCTGTTTGCGGGTAATCTTCCTCAGACTTGTGTAAATGATGATGAACAGTCGCCGAGAGAAGAAAAGGACTTGATCTCGCTCCGAAAGGAACCCTGGTCATCCGCCAGGTCTCAAGTGGGGGCAAGGGTTTTCCTGCCAGTGGTGTGGAGCTGTACCATAGAAAACGTAGTGCATCTCTGTCGGGGCCATGAAGAGATATTTGGAGAAAGGCCTTCTCGATGTCCGCCACCAGAGCAACGCGCCGTATGCGGAACCTCAGCAACAACGACAGAATGTCGGAGTTCAGATTGGGTCCGGAGTGGAGCACATGTCAGACATGGAGTCAATGACAGAAATCCTGGCGAACTTGAGGAGGCATCGAACACAATACAGGCCTTTGTAGTCTCTCTCTCTCAGGCCGTATCACGGCATGATGCGGCAAATAGTAAACTGGTCCCTTCACAGCATTCTCCGGGTTGACACGTTCTGCATGATTACTGCCAAATATTGACAAATGGCTTGGTCATACTAGTTCATGACTTCCTGGTCTCTTAATTTACGAGTGGCACTTCGTAAGCGTAGCTCAGCAGTCGTTTGATTAGTTCCAAGTTGGGGAATAAGGTCATCCTTCCACCGCAGCCTAACTTCATATCGCCCATCGACAAGCTTAACAGAGTCCTCAAATTTCTGTAATACAGAGTCATTGTCGGGTGACTGTCCGTTGTCTGCCGTTATTCCAAGGTGCTCTCAATTCCAGAAGGACTGTAGCACCGTAGACATATCGTTAGAAGGGTTGGAGACCATGACGTGTAAGATGGCGGTGTGGTCTCCGGCTTGCATTCCGGACGGTCCTTGTAGCGTCCAGCCAAAAATCGTTTCCCAAGCAACAAGATTGTCATGTAGTCGATGCTGCCTACCACTGAAAACAGATGCGAAGAAGTCTGCGCCGAGTAGGACACCTACGTTTGTCGTAGAGTTGCACACTGCGGGCACATCAGCTACGCTCATCCCAGCCTTACTAAGTTCATCAACGGTCTTGGGATCAAACTCGGGAAGATTGCATATTTCCAGGATTTCTAAGGCTTCAATGGTCACCTCTTGTGAAGAGTACTGTGAACAAAGATTAACTCTAACCCTTTGATGTGCAGCAACTTTGCCAGAGTTCCCCACGGTGTTGATGACAAGATGCTCCTTGCCGACAACCTGTAACTGCATCTTCCTGGACAGACTCTTTTTGATGAAGCTTCTTTGACTTCCTCCATCGATCAAAACCCGAACTTGCTTCTTTGTACCTTTCGGGGAGTGGATGAAAGCATACGCCGTTTGCAGCAAGATGCATTCTTGAGAAGAGGTTCCCCTTTGCCAGGCACCACTGGCATTTACTGTTTCCTGTGATGTCTTCGTACGTTCTTGCCTACATAGAACAGTCAGATGACGGCCATTGCATCGCAAGCACTTAAGACTTGCTTCTTTGTACCTTTCGGGGAGTGGATGAAAGCATACGCCGTTTGCAGCAAGATGCATTCTTGAGAAGAGGTTCCCCTTTGCCAGGCACCACTGGCATTTACTGTTTCCTGTGATGTCTTCGTAAGTTCTTGCCTACATAGAACAGTCAGATGACTGCCACTGCATCGCAAGCACTTAACTGCTGGTGGTTCGACAGAACCTGGCAGTGTGGTTCAACTTCGCGCAACGAAAACATCTATGGCTGTCTCGTAGCCTTTCCTGAAGTTCAGTCACATCCGCTTCGAGTCGACACTTGCGTACGTCGTGATCATTCCCGCAGAAGAAGCAAGGCTCCGTCTTCTTCTCTATCTTCCTACCCGAACCCGGAGGTGGCTTCTGGGACCCAGCACCCAAGGCCGCAGCGGAGGGAACAGGGCTAAGTGATTTTCTGCTCTGATTCTTGTACCTCGGCCCCGAAGGTTTCGGAGGAACTCTTGTTCCTTGTATCGTTACACTCTCCCTACACTCCGTTTCGAGCTTGACGAAATTGAGCAGTCTTCCCAAGACCTTCGCATTGTGGTCTTCATCCTGCGGCGATTCTGAGGTGACGTCGGTTTCCTTCTGTTGACGCTGCTGCCTTTGAAAGGTAAGCATCAGATCGCCAGGAAGTGCTTGTTGAAGTACCGGGTACAACAAGGAACAATATGAACGCTGATTGGTACCCAATGCGTCCAAACTTCGTATGTGAGCCTGAACGGAATCATGTAGACGACGTAGATCGGAAACATTCCGAGATGAATGAACGCTCTGGACGCTGAGAAGACGCTTCAGGTGGAACTGGATCAAGGAGTCGCGGTTTCCAAACCTCTGCCTGAGTATTTGAACAGCGGTGTCATACATATCGCCCGCGAGTTCGCGACCCTTTATCGACTCTGCAGCCTCCCCGTGAAGCACGGGAGTTAGGTAGGACATCTTATCCGTATTGCTCAATGAACAGTTGCTGTGGACAAGGGAGTCGAACCTCATCCAGAACTCTTGCCAATGCTCCTGACCTCCACTATACTTCCGAAGTTCAATCCTGGGTAACTGAGGTCATCGGAGGCCGGTCCCGCTTGGTGCATTTTGTGGAGACGATGCGTTCCCAGAAGAGGTAAGGAGCATTGAAGGTTCTACAACAGAAGCCAGCGGATGCGCCAGAGACTGGGAACTTGCTGTTGGGACAGCTGAAGGATCAGGCAATGAAGGTCGAGCTATCACCCTCTTCGACAGGCAGGTCAGAGATGCTGTCCTGTCTTGATAGTCGAGAACCTTATCGAATTCGGCTTCGGCTAGCTCCAGGGAAAATAGGGGCTCCAATTTGGCGTCCACATCGTCGAGACTTGCCGAAAGTTTAGCGATGCGCTCCAAAAGCACGCTGCCCTTACTGACGTTCTCAGGGGAAGATACGAAGGAATCGACAAGTTGCTGAGCTTCATTTAGCACCGTCGTCACTCTTTGACGAAGTGACTTTCGCTTCTGCAGTAAAGATTTCGCGGCTGAGTCCTGTGTTTCCGCCATTCCGAGAGCCAAAGAAATCCTCAATCGTTGATCCCGAGCCTTCCTTCCCGGGTTTCGGCACCAAAATTAACGAGGAATGCCAAGGCAGTAGCAATAGGACAGTCTTTACTGTTGCGATTGAAGAACTGATGTGCGAGCACCAACCAGCACACCCTCGCGTGACCCCATCAGGTGCGCACGAGCGTAGTAAAACCCAAACCAAAACCATAACACCGTCTATAGGAAAAGTGCGACGACGGTTAGCGACGTCCGTTGTAACGAGACAAAAACAAGCAACAGCAAAACCAAACTGACACCGGAATAAAGGAAGCTTTCAGGAAGCTCCCTGGGGGGCGCACCGGAGACCACGACGAGGAAATAAGGTAAACACCTCTCCGTCCCCACAAAATCAACTGGTTAAAAGGGCGGACGGGAGGTCGAAAAGGGAACTCGGGTGTCCGACGGCGGACTGTTAGCAGCGTCTTGGCTTTTGTTCCTGATCGTTACCAGCCGTTCTTCTGACATACTCGCCTCTCGACGCCTGTAGCGCCCACGTTGCCCTCGTCAGGGTTAGGTGGGCGAGGTGCACGCCCGAGTCCCAACGTGGACAATGGAAGTGAAAAACGATCGCGGGGTAGGCAACGCAGGGACAAACGAGCACGCGTGCAAAGAGCACAACTAACTAACCCCCATAAGAAGTGGCGTGAATACGCAGAAACAGTTCCTGGTAGTGTAAATGAACGCTTCGAGAAACTTTTTTCAAATCGCTAAGGGACACTAACTTGCAGCAAACGGCGAAAAACACGCTTCATGTTAGCAGGAACGTTAACACGTCAGGGCATGGCTCAGTGTCCAATGCTCCGACTGATAGTGGTGACGTGTTCCGTAGTTATTTTTTTACAGTTTTTCCCTTCAGAGTGCGATCCTCAAGAGGTCGGTGAAAGCCTAGAGTGCTTCTGGGGTAAACTGCCCGTGCTCCCTGACAATGTTGGAACGACGCCATGTCGCCCTGCTTGGAATGCCATGTCCACATGGAAGGCCATCAGGGCTCGGAGCAGAATAGGGCTTCCTTGGACGAGTTCGGAAATGTTGTTCGCACAATGAAGCCCTATTCTGCTCCGAGCCCTGATGGCCTAACATGTGTTCTTCTACATGCGCTTTTGGGTTATACTAGGGCCGTCCGTTGTTGCTCTGACGAATCACTTTCTGTGCAGCAAGCAGCTCCCTCAGTCCCTTAAGCATGTGCGGATTGTCTTACTCCCGAAGAGTGGTGCTGCGGATAGTAAGATCTGCTCGGTCTTAGAAAGAAGCATTTTTTCAGCATTGCTGCTCACGCGTGATGTTCTCGAGTAAGTCTTCGATTGCCTAGTCTCGTGGTCTCGTTCGATCAAGAGAAAGCTTTTGCTCGTGATCGGGTTCAGCCCTTGTAACTGTTCTTGACTACGGAGAAGTTCGATTTTCCTGCATCATTTGTAGCTTTGCTTCAGGTCCTGTACTCAGGCTTGACCAGCGACATCATTATCAAGATCACTGATCCCTTTCCAGTCACTAGGGGGGTACGCCAGGGATGCCCGTTGTCTCTTATGCTTTTCGTCCTCTGCGTTGATCCTTTCCTGCGGTGTCTGCAAACGTCCACGAAAATACAAGGTTTCCCGCTCCCTGGCACTGGAAGTGTGGTGGTGTCAGCGTACGCTGATGATGTTACTCTCTTCTTGCGCGACAATGGGCGCGTTAGGTTCGTGCTCCGGGAACATTCCCTCTTTCAGGGGATCACTTAACACCTCCAAAGTCACTTCCGGTGCACGTTCCCGGGTGCACCCTGCGCACCCCTCCTTCGGTGCTGGGGAGTCAGGGAACGCTGGGGAAGAGCTGAGCCAGTTCCGGAGCGTGACGCATGTTCCTGTGTACTGCCTTTCGATTTCGAAACGGCGCAACCGTTGCAACACGTTGCAACCGCCCATGCTCTTTGTGATTCCGAAATCATCGGATGTCGGCGGTAAATAGTTATAATATTATAGAGGACTGCTATGGTCTACTGCTATGTTTACTTCAAAGCAGACGACAGAAGAAAGCTCGGTAAGTGGCGCGCGCTCAGCGGCTCTGGCGGTCGGCTTCCGGATAGCCTCACAAACACAATTAAGTGGAGACACCAAGGGTACATTCCCCCGAGAACCCGGGATATGGCGTTCGGGAGCCTGCCTAACGCGCCCAATGAAAGCCTGGGCGAAGCTTTGCGCGTTTTCGACTTGTATTCTCGGGTCTCTGGAGCAAGGCTTAACCTCGACAAGAGTAAGGCTATGTCTCTTTCAGGCTTCGATGATGCTTTGTGTGGAGTTCTGGCGTACTCTTCCTGCCTGAGAATTCTTGGTGTTACTTTTACCCCTAACGGTGTTGTCCCCGAAAACTGGGATGTGGTGCTTGGTGACCTCAAAGACAGAGCTTCGGTTGCGGGGAGGTTTGATTCACCCCTTTGTGAGCGCGCCTCCCTCATCAAGAATGTCTTGTGCAGTAAGTTGTGATGTTTTAATAATTAATAATTGGGGGTATACGTCGCGAGACAACTAAGTTGTGGTATATTTGTCCGCGTGGCCTTGCCGCCTCGTGTTGTTTGTGTGAATTTGTCGACCATGATATTTTCCTTCTTCTGGAGTGGAAGATCTGCATTGGTTAGGCGTCCTAGTTTACAGCAGCACCGCTCCGAAGGTGGTTGCAGTCTACCACACGTTTCTACTTCCTGTAACTTAATCGCCTTGCGTGCTGTCCTGAAAACTCTCGATGACGTCCAACACCCTGCGTGTTAGCTTTTAACTTAGGTTAGCTTGTTAGCTTTGTTCTGGTTGGGGCACTTTAGCAGGACCCTTGTATCTACGGGTCTCAGTAATATGTATCCCACCTCTGTTTCGTCCCCGCGTTTCTACCGTGTTGTGGTAGATCTGTTTAAGCAGGTGAAGAACCAAGCGCCAAATGGAGCGATCGAGACCACTGCTGTGTCGCGAATTTGTGAGTTACTCAATGTTGTTGAAGAACGTAGTAATAATTTCTCTCAGTTGGGTATAACTCGGAGAGACGTTGGTTCAGTTTGTGTTCCAAAGATGGTGCATGAAGTTTGATGTAAAGCAGCGTGGGGTGTCCTCCCTACAAAAGACCGTCTAGGACGTTGGAGTGTGACCAGTAGCTCCTTGTGTCCCAACTGCAGCTCTGTGGAACGACCCTACACGTTCTTGAAGAGTGCGTCGTTGCTAAAACATTTTGGTCCTGAGTTTGTCGGGTTTCCGCCTTTAGGCGTCGTACGGAAAGGTGCGCCTCCGACAGGTTTTTGTTGTTAGTGGTATCTTTTACCCGCTTCGTGTTGTGGCGCAACATGTGCACGGCCGTCGCCCAGAGTCGTAGCATACGTGTGATGTTCCCTCTTATCTGGTCGTTACATAGGTATATTGTGGTGCACGTAGAGGCACAATTGATGGTGTTAGGTCAAGTAGAGTTCTTGCGGCGCTGGTGTACCCGTTATATTTCTCTGAGGAACGGTCGCGTGGTCGTGCATGTTTACTGGCTTCCCTAGGTTTATCCGACTGTGAGTGTCTTAATGTAATTATGTCTACCTTGTAGTATCTAACTGAGTAATAAACAACATCCTGACCAGGAAGCGATACGGTCCTAAGAAATAGAACTATACAGGGTAACACCAAACTGCCGGAAATCACGTCAGTCAACGAAGTCCTACCAAATACATGCCTTCTGCCATATGGGACGCCGCCGACTTTCAAAACACCCGACGCGACAAAGACGTCAATGACTGGCTGAAGGTAGACGAGCGTCATGCAGCAGCCATGTCGTTGAGCGACACACAAAAGACGAACAACCTGATCATGAGTAATTATTACTCGGCGAAGCGAATCACGAAGGACGAACCTTCGCAGGAATAAATGCCGAAAACGCGAAACCCTACCGATCACGGAACACTTACCGAGTTCTGAAACGCTCGTAGCGAGAAAAGTGAAGCGTACCGCACGGGCATTCCGCTGCCTGGATGGCGTGCTGTACCGCAAGACAAGGTGCTTGGGCGATGAGGGACTTGCACTGGTGGTGCCGAAATCACTCCCGAGGGAGATACTTGTTTCCTGCCACGATGACGTCATGGCATGTCAGCACGGGATGCACCTAGCCTTGGAGAAAATAAAGCTGAGATACTTCTGGCCCAAGATGTTTTCCAACATCACCCGTTACGTGCTGTCCTATCCCGATTGCCAAACACGAAAAGTCCCATCTACAAGACAAGACCCGCATGGATGCTCCAACCTCTCCAATAACCGAGAAGCCATTTCAGCGTATCAGTATGGACTTCCCACAGGACCCCTCACACAACGGAAACAAACGCGTGGTGGTAATCATTGATTACCACACGAAATTGGTAGACACAGTGGGAACCCCGGCAGAAAGGGAGCCACCGCAGCGAAAGGACTTCATGAAGCAGTAGTACTTTGTCATGATGCACCAAGGACAGTGGTAACGAGTAGATAGTAACGCTTCGTGGCCGAGATGATGGAGGAACTTTTTCGACTAACTAGCATGAACCACGCAAGAACAACGGCGTAAAGCCCGCAAACCAACGGCCTCTGTGAATGTTTTATAAAACGCTTCCACAGATGATCAGGAAGTATGTCTCCAGCAACGACCGGGACCGAGACCAATTCCTCCTATGTTACCTTCGCCTACAATTCGTCGTCACACGAAACCACGAGCTACTCGCCCTTCGTTCTCCCGCATGGACGGGAACCTACGTTGCAGATTGATGCCATGCTGAGGTTGTCTCAGCCATCACCTCCGTCCAATGAAGAAGTCTGCGAACTTCTTCCTCGCCCTGCCCTCTTCTCAGCCCTCGCCCTCTCTTCTCGCCCTTTCCCAGCGCTTCCGCGGAAGCGCTGGGAAAGGACGAGGCAGCTTGTGGCAAAACGGGAGAAGAGACAAAGGAAGCGACCGAGTCGAGGTACAACCAACGTGGACGAGCCCAAACATGCTGTCCAGGCGATCTGCCAGGCCAATGGCAAAATGAAGAAAAGCCACCCTCTTCACCCGTATTAGCGTGGGCCGTTCCGAATAACAAGGCAAACGGCAGCGAACGACTCGGAATTGGAAAATAGTAACCTTCCTACAACAAGGCTATAGGGATCGCAGACGATAGAACACTCCACCCAGATAGAGAAACTGACTACAGCGTCGAACTTCATGTGGACACGGAGACGTTGGACAACGGTGTGTTTGTGTACGTTGAGACGTCTCGTTTCGAGGCCTCACCCTCGAGGAGCGCCATCCTGTCGAACCACCCGCTCAGTATTCTCCTGAAGAGCAAGCCCGAAGGTGCGCAGTCTGCGGCGTTCCTGAGCTACACCGAGAGACCCACCGCGCCGGAACCCTACATCTGGCTCGCCTTCAGCAGCGTGAGCATCTGAGCCAGCCCACACTCGCGCCTCAGGACCTCGAGTCGCCGTCGCACTTATTCGACGCATTTGGCCACACCTTTTAGGCCGAGCAGTTTTTCGTCATCAGGAACCAGGGGCAGCGAGCCAGGGGCCGGGATGACGCTATTGTCGACTTTCCTAACCTCTCTGAGGTTTGACTATCGAAGGCAGGGGGGAGATGTGGACGCCGCAAGATATCGGCCGCAGATAACGGCAAGCCGCTTCACAGCGAGGGCTTAAAAAGAAAGGGGCGTTGCTCCGGAGGACACTGTGTTGTATACGGACCAAGAAGGCTGGAGGGACGCTTTGAACGTAAGCAATAAAATAGTTGTATTACTGTATCTTGGTTGCACTCTGTGTTCTCGGGGGTTGCGGACTGGTAGGTAAGGAACCCCAGCGGGGTTAAGGGTAGGAAATCCCACATGATGAAACCCTGAACGGCAACAACAAAACAACGCTACCCGAGAGGCTGCGACGGAATACGTCACGTAGGAGATATGATGACTTCGTGTATTACTGACTTTCTGTTGGTCTGGAGGACCAATCAGTGAGTGGACTAATCAGTGAGGAGATTGAAGGAGTGTAACGAGCAAAAACAAGCAACTGAAAAACCAAACTGAAACCAAAATAAAGAAACTTTTCAGGTGACTCGCTGAGAGGCGCGCCATAGTGACCACGAGGAGGAATTAAAGTCAAATGATTTACCTCTACACAAGGTCAATTGCTTAAACGGGCAGACGGAAGGCCAAAAAGGGGACTCGGTTGTCCGACGGCGGACACTTAACAGCGTCTTGATTTTGTCCCTGACCTCTACCAGCCGTCGTCCTGACGTACTGGCCTCTCGGCGCCTGTGGTGTTCCCCTCGTCGGGGTTAGGGGGAATGAAGTTCAATAATAATAACAATTTTTAAAAAGTAAGGTTTGCCTGCTCAGCCAAGGCGCAAAGTTTCACTCCTAAAAAATAAAAAGGGAAAGAAATTAAGACAGCCCTACGGACGAGGTGAAAGCCAGCAACGCATCACGTGCTCTCCGACGGGCGTGGGTAGGACCTTGCGGGTACAGGATGTCTTCCAATGTGACACAGGGGAGTGGAAGAGCTTCCAACTGCGCTATCATTACTTATCGTGCGACCTGGTGCTCAGGGCAGTCCATAAGGACGTGCGACAGAACAACGTGGGTGAAACAAGGCTGGCAGCGTAGAGATGGAGAGAGACCAATCTTGTAACGGAAGGCAGGTGTTAGTACGGCCATTCATCTCCGTCTGTGAAGCAGGGTAGCCTGGTTGCGGCTGAGGTCCTTGACGGGGCAGGGTTGTGCGAAATGATACAATTCTGGAAATGCAGCAAGGCGGATTTCACGAACAAACTCTGAAAACTGTTTCCTGTTGCCATCAATACCTCCATCGTACTCCAGAAATATGGGCAAGATTTATACTATACCTAAAGAGTGCTCGAATGACGATCTCGTGCTCGACCTGAAAGACGCTGTGGAGATATCTGCAAGGCGACAGGTTCGGCATTCCATGACACAAGATGGTGGTGATGTGTTCACCCGGTTACGCAACGTCATCCTAACTTTTTAACACACAATCCCTCTCACACACCGAATTGCCCTCGGATTTCAGACCTTTCACCGTTTGACCCGGCCACAAAGATCTGGAGGACGATTCGAGCTCGTAAGGATGCGCCCCCACGATAGAATCCTCTCGCGGCATTGGCTATCGTTAAGGGTGTAGACGAAAACACGCTAGCGACTGATTTCTCCGTCGTACTAACGACACCGGTGGCTGCCTCGACGACTGCGGTACGCAGCAGTTTTCTCCAGAGCTTGACGTCCGAAATTCACCAAGACTGGCCCCGTCCACCGGAGGTTATGGACGGCGACTTCACTCTAATCGAGCTGAAGACAGCGTTCAAACTTGTGAATGTGGGCTCGTCCCCGGGACCAGATAAAACCACCTATGCCGCACTGCGGAACCTTGACGAGCGGTCACTTCGAGCTCTCCTTTATGTTTATAATACGTCTTGGCGACAGGGATCCCTACCACCTACTTAGAAGGAGGCATTAGTTGTTCCCATCCTGAAACCAGGCCAAACCCCTAAATGCCCTATCCTCCTTTCGCCCTGTGAGCCTGACAAGCTGTATGGGAAAACTGATGGAGAGAATGGTTTTGCATCGCCTCGACTGGTGGCTCGAAAAGCAAGGTGTGTTCCCTCAAGAAGCAAGAGCACGAGCACGACCTCGTGCTCGTGCTCATCGGCGGAACGTCGTATCGGTTTTCCTGGCCATCAAGCGCGCAAATCATACCGTCTCGCACATTTGTGTGCTGCACGCCTTGTCCTTTTTTGGAGTATCTGGTCGACTCTTCAGCTGGCTCCACGATTTCCTTACGGACCGAACTGTCGCTGTCCGCATGTCCCACGGCCAAAGCCCTAAGCATCCTGTTCATCAAAACGTACCTCAAGAAGCATTCCGAGTCCTACACTCTTTAATCTGGTAATGGCAGGCCTAAAATCGATAATTCCTCGCAAAGTAGCATTCTCTGTGTATGCCGATGAAGTTGCCCTTTGGACAGTAGGCAAGTTACGACCAACCATTCAGCGCCGTTTGCAGCTAGCCTTAAATAATATACATCTATACGTCACGCGAATTGGGATGAACCTTTCGTCCGAAAAGTGCGTCGAGCTCCCTTCCACCTACAAGACTATCAGAAATTTTCCTTTTTGTGTTGGTGCAAAGAAGCTCGAGCCTATACGTTCCCATCGCTTCCTTGGCTGTGGTCATAAACTCGAACCTGCGCTGGACTCGCCACATTCACCTTGAAACCAAAGTGCAGCGATGGCTTCCTGCAGTTCAACATTTTTCTGGCTTAGGATGGGGCTGTGATCAGCGCTGCCTTCTAGCCGTCCACGCGGCTTTCGTGAGGACGACTGTGCTGTACAGCATTCCTATCTTGCACAGGATTTCCACAACATCGTTAAATACCCTTCGCACCCTGTTTGCCCGAACTTTTCGTCGGTGCCTTGGAGTTCCCAGAATGACTGAAACACGGCAAGTCCTGGCTCAAGCTGGTGAACTCCCGGTGGAGGTTCTCCGTGAGCGTGACACGGCTCGACAGTCCCTACGTTTGCGTGCGGACATTCCCCATCACCCACTCCCCAGGAAATGCCGATACCGTCCTGAAAGCGATTTCCATTGCGTAGCGCAGAGGACACGCCAGGCTCTCACTGGCTTCATAACTAAGAACGTCACACCGCCGGACGCGTCTCTGCCTGTGCCACCCACGCTCGTACGTCTTCCGGACCTCCAGGAACGAAGAGATCAGGTTCCCCCTCAAGTCCCTCGAGCCCATTTTTATGCTCTGGTAGACGCGAAGTTTTCTACCTCCGCCGCAGCATACACCGATGGCGCATCTCGAAATGGCAAGTGCGCCTCGGCATTCGCCATCCTATCCGAAAGCGTAGTGGAAGGACGTCGCCTTTCGCATCAAACGTCATCCACAGCTGCGGAACACTATGCCATACTTTCCTTTCTGCAGCACATCGTTGCTTTTACCCCACGGGAATGGGTCGTGTTCACTGACTCAACATCTGCGCTGCAAGCAATTGAAAATCCTGGCATCCGAGGCTTATCCGCACCGTTGGTGATGGATGTGTTAATTGCTTACAACCTTGTCTACGAAGCAGGGCAAAGGCTGGTTTTCCAATGGGTTCCCGCCCATTGCAGTCTCGAAGGGAATGAACAGGCCGACAGCGCCGCAAAACAGCTCTCACGTCTCGGAGACGGACACGTATTGCGCTGCTGAGAGGAGATCGTCGTTCCGTACTTCGAAGCCTCGTGACTCCCCTGACTACCCGCCAATGGACCGCTGACATTCTCCCCCCAGCCATGATGAGCAGAGTTGATCCAGCGCTCGCTTTCCGCATGCCTCGCCATACCTCTCGTCAAGATGCCGCATTAGTTCATCGAATGCGCTTCGATGTGGCTTTTACAGCGCAGTGGCGTTACCGCTCGAGACAAGTTGACACTCCACAATGCAGTCACTGCGGTGCTGTAGAAGATCTGGAGCACATTCTTCTGCAATGCCCACACTGCCAACCTTCCCGAACCGTACGCTCCGGATCCCTTAACGAGCTAGACTCTCGCCCCCCCCCCCCCCATCTCTCACAAAATTGCTTGGTCCTTGGCCACATCCAGCCCACCAATGCTCTGCCATCAAAGCGCCGCTCTTCACCTTTCTGCATACCATAGGACGTCAATCCTTATTGTGAAGGGGCTCATTACTTCATTCCCCGCATCACCACCAACAATGGGGTAGAGTATCGCCCCTGGCGATGAAACTCCCCATTCGTCATC
The DNA here is from genome assembly GCF_037126465.1 of Ornithodoros turicata. Classification (NCBI taxonomy): domain Eukaryota; kingdom Metazoa; phylum Arthropoda; class Arachnida; order Ixodida; family Argasidae; genus Ornithodoros; species Ornithodoros turicata. The sequence goes on from NC_088202.1 coordinate 13,283,918, forward strand.
TTGCAATAAAGTTGTTGTTTCCTGTTGTGTTGCAGATTGTGGGGTGTAGGGATATCCGGGGAAAGATTATGGCTGCTGTTGGCGATGTGGTCCGCTTCCTTGTTGCCCGAGATTCCAACGTGTGAAGGGATCCACTGGAAGCCCTCAGCAAAACCGTCGCACTGATGCTACCTCCAGGATTCCCGGATTGATCGTGAAATCGGGTCGTCGACCCGAAGATGTTTGATGCGTTGCAGTGCGCATTTCGAGACAGTCAGCACAACCACACGCTGTGCCTGAGGCTGGGGAGAGACTCCAAGTTTCGCTGGATGCCAACGAGTTCAGCCAGTGTTGGGGGAACTTAATTGTCGATGCTGCCACCAGAGGAGAGTGCCAGTGCAGGGCACCAGAATGCTGCAGTGCCGCTTCCGGAAACAGGGTTGGTGGACCCATCAGGGTATATCTGCAATGCTTTTCAATGCTTCTCGACAATGGCTTCTTCGGCGAGTGCCTTGGCCATTATGTATGCTTCCGGAAACAGGGCTGGTGGACCCATCACTGTATATCTGCAATGCTTTTCAATGCTTCTCGACAATGGCTTCTTCGGCGAGTGCCTTGGCCATTATGTATGCTTCCGGAAACAGGATTGGTGGACCCATCACTGTATATCTGCAATGTTTTTCAATGCTTCTCAACAATGGCTTCTTCGGCGAGTGCCTTGGCCATTATGTATGCTTCCGGAAACAGGGTTGGTGGACCCATCGGTGTATATCTACAAAGCTTTTCAATGCTTTTCGACAATGACTTCTTCGGCGAGTGCCTTGGCCATTATGTTTGGCACTTGAGATTTCTGTCGTAGTCCAAGTATATCGCATGCGCAGTCAGGACGCTGAAGCAGAAAGGGAGGGTCTTCCGGGCGGATGATTGGCCTTTTGCAGACTAGCATCCTGTACGTATTTTTTTCCCAGTTCTCTGAACTGTGATCCACGGTGGCCCCGGATCCGGCGGATGATTTGCTGTCTGGTGGGGGCCTGTGTAGTATATCGTATTGCCTTTGGAGGCGTTCGGTAGCGAAGCGAGAATGTGAAGTCGCAACGGATGGAGACTTCGGGTGCTCAGTCGCGAGTTGCAGTTCGGGAAATTTCTATACACGAGATCGTGTGATCGTTCTGCTCGCGAGAATCTGCAGGCGTACAACGTGCCGGTTGATGTCTAGCATATAAATTGCTTCAAGTTCGTGTTCTGCCTGAAAGCTAGACTATAACGTTTACTCGAAGACACAGGGGCAATGAATTACACATGAGTGCAGTTCTCGTTGCGTCGGTCCATTTCTGTGTTTTCGTGTGTCGTCTTTGCACTCTATCATGAATACTTCGAACGTGCCGCCACCATTCCGTTAATCAGAGAGCATGTTTCTGATGGTATACACAACGCTTGAAACTACATTGTGGGAAGCCGCAGCACGTGTAACTGTCAGGTTGGAGGGAAGTACAGTATACAGATCCGGCTGCTGTTGAAATAGTGCCAATGTGGCAGACGAGCGAACTAAGAGTTGCACAGCGTTTCCCAGTCAGCTTTTAGGCCACTACAGTCTCAGAAAGAAGGGTGTCCAAAAGGTGTCAAATGTTCCTTGAACACGCTCTGAAACACGAAGGGTGTAACGGCTACGCCCAGCTATTTTGCGCATCAGAAACGGGGAATAATGTGGACTTCCCATCGAAAGGGCGTTAGCCTCACACCTGACTGCTTACACTCTTGACTATCTAGGGAGATGTCAAGATGACACCCCATCGGAAAGGTGTTAGCCTGACTCCCTAAGAGAGGTGTTAAAGTGACACTCTTTTGATAAGGAATCCACATGACACCCTGCTGCTAATGTGAAAATCATGGTGTTGCCACTACACTCCTAGAACTCTAAACGCCATCCAAGCAACATCCAACTTTTGTTGAACGCATTCTTTTGTTGGTGTTTATTCTGATGTTACGACTGCTTCGCTCCAATTTTATCTCACAAGAGGGGAAAAAAGCAATACATATAAGTAACACAACGAATCGGTAAACACATACAGGGTGTTTGTTTTTATCTTTTACATAATTTTTATGAAAAAACTATAAGAGCAGGACAGATGTCGTTTTTGCAGTTGAGTTATACGGCCAGGTGGACATCATCTCGAAAGAAGTATGCAACTACAAGATGACTAATTACCTAAAATTCATTAATGAATTCCTTCATTAGGGGATTTCGGGCAAAAGCGAGATAGCAGAATCAGAGACTGTCCTCGTTGAAAGCCATTCCACGTCTAACAAATTCTGAAACATGCACGTGCGTTAAAATATCCATGCCCGAATTTTCATATGCAAATGAGCCGAAACCGAAACTGCGGTGACCGGGAACGCAGGGAGCACAGCGCTCATTCCAGGTCACGGGGCCACGTGATTTGGGACCTCACGTGACTTCATGCGATGAAGATGATTGCAGTAGGTGTCGATCTGCTGGCTAGGTAATCCGCTTTCCGACCCAGATAAGCCTCTGTCGGCGTAGATGATGCGCTCTTGGGGCGCGCTTTTTCGGTTTCGGTTCATTTGCATACCGAAATTCAGTGATGGATATTTCACGCGACCCACTCTTTCCTAGATTTTTAAGAGATAGAATGGCTTTCAACGAGGATCGTCTCCTGTTCCGCTATCTCGCTGTTTTCCCAAAATTCTCTAATTAAAAAGTTAATTAATGAATTTTAGGTAATTAGTCATCTTGTAGTTACACACTCTCTTCCAGAGGGTGTCTGCATGGCCGCATAACTTAACTGCAAACACGACATCTGTGCTGTTCTCACAGCTGCTTAATAAAAATTATGTAAAGGATAAAAATAAACACCCTGTATATATGCACATGTGTGTGTCTGTAAAGTCACGCGATGATGATCTTGCACAACGTCTTGCTACAGGATTGCCATCGTAACATTGCGATTCGACCAGAAAATAACTTGCCATTTGGGTACAGCAATCCTAGCAGATCTAGCGTTTGAAAGGGTGCCTCTTCACCTGGTTTGCTGGGCACTACGTGACCTCTATGACGCAACTTGTAGGAAAATCTATGCCTACTAAACGCTTCAACATGTACGCACTCGAACGGAAGATACCACGTGCACTCTGAGACGAACAGCTCTTGAACGTGCGAATTCATGTGCTTGAGATCTTCTCCAGTGGCCATTACTAATACGCCTCCTTGCCGCAAAATACGCATACGATAACAAGTGGGATAACAAGCGGGATAAATGGTTAGGGAAAGTTTAGGAAGATGAGTACACAATCTTCTGTGGCTCATCTCATAGAGTCAGCAATACAACAAATACGCACACCTCGGACATTGGAAGACGGAAGCGCCCATTTCTGCTAACCGACTCACAGGAGTTCCGGGTCTATTATCACATGATATGCGATGGTACCCATAATTATCGTTGTCTGAACACATCATACAAATCACGGCGTATATTGGAGCTATTTTCCTAATCACTGTGCGCCGATACTGTGCTTATAAATATCTAGCTAGAAAACTGAATGTTTGTCTGTTTTCATTTGCAAGATTCTGAAATTATTATGTTAAATCCAGAGGATAAATTTCGTCTTCCTGAGGTAAGGAAGACCTGATATGCTGCTGGCCGCACAGACTTCCTCGAGTTGGCCTTGTTTTTTTTTTTTTTCTTTCTTTTTCTTTTGTGTTGTTTGGAAATTCTTAACGGAAGAGTTACATCGAGTCTGATGTTTTGTATCTCCTAGTGTAGATGCCCGGAATATTTAGAAATAAATTAGGCATAAAGCCAAAGCCCCTTATAAAATAAAAGAACAAGAGGAAAGAAAGTGCGACAACACTTCCATTTTCAACACCTTGTAACATGTGTAATGGTGTCTTCGACTGGTTGCTCCCGATCGCTCTAGAGCGCTCTGGAGCGACGTTTCATTTTCCACTGGTCGAAACAGAGCACTCTCACTGCATTCGACTGGTTCATTCGGAGCTCTTTCCTCCGACTCTGAGCGCTTTAGAGTGCTCTCACCAGCGCTATCGGAGCGGTTGCCAAATCTGATTGGGTTCCGGTCACGTGATGCGCCAGCTTCCGCTAAGTAGTGTTTTTGTTCCGCCATGCACGCCATGTTCTCCGTTTTGCGTCGTCGTTGTTTTGACTTTGAGGGCAAGCAACACTGGAAGTCACGTGAGTTAACATTCTGGGTCCTGTTGTCTTTGATATCCTGCAGGTTTATAAGAAGGCGCACATTGCAGGGCATATTGTCGCATTGCAGTGGACCCCAGGACATATCGGCATCAGCGGCAATGAAGAAGCAGACAGAGCTGCCTTGAGCGCACATCAGCACGCAGCTTTTTCCCCGATAATGATGTCTTCGGGCGACCGACGACACCTCCTTTCGACACTCGCTGGCCCCAAGATGCACGCTTAGTGGCAAGACGACACATAGCTCGCTCCCTTCCCTCAGATGTAGACCCTACGCTTTCTCTCGTACTTCCTCCGCGACTACCACGCCCCTTTACTGCACTCTTCCACCGCATGAGGCTCAACGTTGCCTTTACACCTGCCTTTCAACACCGTCTCGGCTGCACCTCGTCTTCCCTCTGCCCCACTTGTGGAGTGCACGGCGACCTCTACCACGTCATCCTGGCTTGTGGGCAACATCACCACGAGCATACACTAATGGAAGTTTCTATGCAACGTATTGACAAGCCGCCGTTCAACCTGGCGAAGATCCTCGGACCGTGGTCGAACACTGCCCACCAGATGCAAAGCCTTTGTCTCCTTGCGGAGTACTTGTGCTCCACCGGTCTGGTGACGGCTCTCTGAAAGCCCCCATCATCATCCCCTCATCCGTTCCCAATGCGCAATGGGGCAGTGTACCGCCTAAGCGGCGGTGAATCGCCCACGTCATCATCATCCAATGTACGTGCGTGCGTGTGTGTGCTCTTTCACTCCTACACTGCAGCCAATAAAACCTTCCTGACCTCAAAGAAGAAAAAAAGCACAAATCGGTAGTAAATCACGTCCATCTTTGAATGCGAAGCCAAAGTAGCGCGCTCGGCGTAGCTACTCCGTCTGCTTTTCGCGCTACTTTGCATGCCATATGTCCGTTTGGCGGAAGTTGGTGAATGACAACCGTCGTGGTCTTATCATCGTACATGGCCCTTGGGCTTAGCGTTTGTGCAGATCCTGCGACAGTTTTTCAGACACACAGGAACCAACGCTGACAGGAGTCTGCATGGATTCATTGACCAGTACGGGGCCAAAGTGCTGACATTGGCCACACAGAAGACTTGCGGAAAGTGACCTATCGAGGGGTTTCTCGAGGACGTTGGATGACGAGAAGGAGGAAACAAAGAAATGTGACATATATTCCGTTGTTTAGGGCACTGGTTTGTGCTTGCCAGTGGCATATTGCTTATTGTTGTTGTCGTGAAGCATAAGCTAAAGGTATTGGGTACCTTACACAGTACACATTGCAATTAAACGTGATTCAGAATCAGGAAGTGAAAAAATTACATGTTGATAATTTCTGCATCATCCTCTGGGCAGATGTTATGGCTGTCGGTGTTCTGAACTTTTCGCTGCTGGTAAGAGATAAATATCGGGTTCTGTTCACGGAAGTGGTATGTAATTCACATTAGTTGTACGGTTTAGCAAAGTAGTTGCGTTTGTCAGAGCTGAAGTTTTCGGGTATGTGAAGCAATGGTGTGATCTCCTGATTAATCTCACACACTTTTCACCTAGCATACATGTTATAGGCCTCCTGTTATTAATGGTTTTCGGTACTCCTGATTACGCATCTCTATCCTTGCTTCTATTACAGAAGACTGCAGAACTATACAAAGCCACCCCTAGTCGCGTTCGCTAGAGCAGATATCTTCACCAGTGACAGTATGCACGTGTGCGGCGAGTCCCTGCGGATTGATGTGACGGATGTGATAACTACTGTAGCAATACCGTTCGGCATGCAGTGGATATTTAATATCAAGCACACCCCTCAAGCAAATGAAACTCTCTCCTTGCTGGAGACATTTGTCGGAATAGTCCGCCTTAAGAAAGGTGTGGAGTGCTCACAGGCAATCGCCTGACGGCATAAGGGCAACGTGTGCCCCCTCTGTGATGACTACGGAAAAGGAACCAATACACAATCAGCTTCATTAACTAAAATACAGTTTGCAGCAGCCTTTATCATTTTGCACACTCATTCGCTTGACATGAATACTTGCTATAGTGTGAGTCTAACATCATTGCTCTTCAACTGTGCTTAGGAACAACCATATATATTTTGTGGTGATTATAGCAGTTTCACGGCTGTACACGCAGGTACCATATTGCAAGGAACTGAGAACTATGCTGAGGTAGTATATTGCACGGTAAACGGAGAGCTCTGATATGAGGGTAACACGGAAAAACGTTCGGAGGTGTGAAAGGGGTAAAGGGAACACCTATGTGAAGTGTGTAAAGTGAACACCACTGTGAGGGTGTACAGGAGACACTCCTGTGAAACATCTCTGAAGGGTGTACAGGAGACACGTACCTCTGTGAAGAGTGTAGAGGAAACACTTCTGTGAAACATCTCTGAAGGGTGTCGAGGAAACACCTGTATGAAGGGTGTTCATGAAGCACCTTCAGCAGAGGATGACCTTATATGTGTGACGGGCGCAGACACCCCAAAAGGTGTTTTCCGTACATCTTTTTTTCTCTTTTTTTTTTCTGAGTGTAGTAACCAGTGACGAATCCAGGGGAGCGGTTGGGCGCAGACGCCCCCCCCCCCCCCCCCCAGAAAAAAAAAAAGCAAGGGTCTGGATTCACTCCTTCTTGTAAGACATAAAGACCTGGGATATTTGAATATCGTCAAATCGCTCGTGTCGCTCCCAATATGAATGTATCGACGAATGAATACTCGGTGACGATCGTGTAACTGATATTCTGCGACTGGGAGTGGGAAACTTGTTTTGTGTTATCCACACTTTTTGTGCGCTAGTGCATGAATTTATAGTTTCCTGAAGGAACTTCTCGACGCATATCAGCAAGACAGCAAAACTGTAAGTTTGTGGAAAATGCTCCCTTATCAAAACTCGGCCTGTGTCTTCTTCGAGACCCCAAGACTGCATGTGATCATTTACTGACACATTACGCACGTACCAGCAATCCCCAGAGGCAGCTATGAGCTCCAACAGGTCCAATCAAACATGACTGAGCGGTGAACACGGAGCAGTAGTAGTCATCTGCGGAGGGGGCTAGGACTTCTGTTGGGGATGAGGAGGTTGCGACGTTGAAACAAAAGAAAAGAATTGGCCGACCAATGTCAACTAAACGCGTACTGATTAGGTGATCATTTTCGGTTATCCCTTGCCAATGATTATCCGATCTGTAGAGCACTTCGGCGACTTCCCTTGAGCTGTCCGTGAAAGAATAGCCCCATGCTAGCTAGTGGTCGACTACATATTTGGAGCCGAGAGGTCGAAGCCCCTCCTCTCTTCGATACGCCCTTGTCTGGAAGCTATGCTGTTTGCCCTATGCCGACATCTTTTGAACGCTCTTCTTAGGGCCTTTAAGTTCATCACATGCACGACGTGAAGTACATCTCTACAGAGTTTCACTCGCTTTCCCGAATCTCGGGGGATCATTCAATGCCGAAATACGTTGCGACGACGTGCGGAGGACGCAATCGGTTCTCTACTGCAGCTCTGTCTCACGTCAGAGGAAGGTGGACGCGAGGCGCTGTCGCGTACGAAAGGACACATCCCCTCAGCTATGCCGGCCAGAGGCTTTTCCGCCTCACTAGCTGACCGATGGGACTATGTAGAGCGGATGACCGAACAGGAAGCAACTACAGCCTAAGTCCCAATACCGCTACATCAAAGAGGACTCTGATACGGCCCACGTAAAACACATCAAGATGCACGTTAACTGTTCTTTTATTTTTTATTGTTTTAAGCATGGCAGTAGGGAGTTCGACATGGTCACAAGAACATCAGAGGAACGCTCTCCATAGCTCTCCGCACACGAATCTTTCTTCGAATGGCAGAGCGCCGGGGTTTTCTACAGGCTAAATGCACAACAGTTCGAAAACGTCCACGCCAACCTAACACAGCGTCTCCACTGTTAAGGGTGGACAGCTCCGCAGCGAAGTTTTTGTATTCTATTGACGAGACAAAAGCGACATGGCACAATAAATAATTTTATTGCTGCTGAAAAAGTCACATGGAAGACAGGTGGATGTGAGCGACCACGTAACGAGCAACATAACTGCGAATACTGCTCTGCTAATGCAAATCGCAAGGCACAAAAAAAAAAAAAAAAGAACACGAGACGAACGAACTATTTCAGTTCACACCTTCAGCACTCTGTTGCTACGCTTTCACTTGTTGCTTGTTGTAGCTTCACTTGCTTGTTGCTTCACTTGTAGGGACTTGTCGGCATCAGCGGCAATGAAGAAACAGACAGAGGGGGGGGGGGATATGTTTATTAAGAAAAAGAAGAAGTCGCCTTGAGCGCCCATCAGCATGCAGCTTTTTCCCCGATAACACGGTCCTGACCGTGCCGATAATGATGTCGTCGGGCCACCGAAGACATCTCCTTTCGACACTCACCGGCCTCAAGATGCAGGCTCAGTGGCAACACGACATAGCTCACTCCCTTGTCTCGGATGTAGACCCCACGCTTTCTCTCGTACTTCCTCCGCGGCTACCGCTCCCCTTTACTGCTCTCTTCCACCGCATGAGGCTTAACGTTGCTTTACACCAGACTTGTGCGTAACGCATTACTAGTAATTACGTTACTTGTAATCAATTACTTTTTGGAGTAATCGATTACTTAGTAATTGATTACTTTTCCGGCAGATATTAACCTATCTTTCATATGTTCTGCCCCTACTCAAGCCCCCGTCAGCTTTTGTTGGATCGTTCTACTACAGCAAGCGCAGGTCATTGAACTAACGTTCTGGAATATCAGCCTCTCTCCCTAATATCTTCCTCCACCAGTGTGGTGGTACCTTTGTAGATTTAGCGAGTCATGGGGAAGTTCCAGGCAATGTTCTTCCACAATCGGGTCAACGTCTTCCCACGTCTTTGTTTTCGTGTTATTTCAGCTGTTCCGCTGTTGAAGGTTTTTTCTTTTTTCTTTTTTTTCTGAGGCACACAAAGACGGGTATAATTTGCGTGAGTGCAAAGTAACGACCGGAGTAACGCGTTACTTTTTTACTCGTTACTCAATTACATTTGCAGTCGAGTAATTGTAACGAAGTAACGGTAACGGTAATCAATTACTTTTTTCGAGTAACGGGCACAAGTCTGCCTATGGGTCTACTCTTAAGAATCGCCTACCGGTTGTAAACCGACAAATATGGTACATCAACCCATATAACGAAAGAATCCTGTATGCAGTTCCAGTGTGGTGGAAAATGGAAAATAATTCTCATATTATGAGAAAAGTCATCTCCGTTCAAAGAATTCATTTGCAAAAAATGTGTAAAGCGTGCAACACCACCCAATAACACCATACCAGTACTATGCAACATACCGCTAATTTACCTACAAGCTACAGCCGAACTTAAATTATTCTTAATCATGAAAAAAAAAACAGGCAATAAACATTGATGAAAAAATAATTGACCCTCAGCAGAGTTGTACACGTTACTTGAAAAAAGTAATTGATTACAATTACTGTTACTACTGCGCGAAAAGGAATTCTTTACCGTTACAAATTACTTCATCCGAAATGTAATACGTTACCGATTAAAAATGTAACGCGCTACTTTTCCCGTTACTTTTAAATTGTGGTCCATAGCAAAGCCAACAAGCCTGCAGTAAATGCAACCACGATGCAGCTCTTGTTGCAAATTCTAATGAGACATCAACATACCTGATAAGTGAAATTCACAAATACATTTGAAAGCAACATACAAAACGCATACACGGGTTTATTACAGATTTATGTACGCATTTAAAACAACATCGAAACATCCGCTTCGTTTTGTTACTATTGTTATGTTCAGCCGGCACAATTTATCAATACAGTCACCTATTTTACTGTTGCTCCAGTAGGTCGCGGTATAGACCTGTTGCGCTGGGCCAGGTGGCGCTGTAAACCTTGTGTGTCAGCGCCGCTCGTGGCGACCTTTTCAACACACGGCCGCTCCCTAGCAGACGGCACTCAGTTTACGCTGGCTAAGTTGATGTGGTATTATCGTTTATCGTCTGCTTTACGGATAGAAAAAGTCAAAAGGATCGACAAATTCTTTAAAAGAAAGTTGCTGAAACACGTGTACAATGTGCAGCACGATGTACATATGCAGAACGCGTGTATGTCGCGAATGACGCTTTTTGTTAGAGTGTTTAGTGTGCTTCTCTGGTGCATTGGGGGTGCCAAAGTATGAATTTCATTCTGAGAAAAAATCAGGCTTAACAAGAACAAGGCAAAGATTAATTCGCAGGGTGCTTATCGAATTCAGTGGGGACTTAAGAAAACATTCGCCGTTATTAATTGAAGTTGGTTGAACAATAATAACACGACGTCTAAATGAAACGCAAACTTTTTTATGGTTCAACACCGAAATAGTTGCTCTTTCCTGGGACCTCTGGTTATGTTCTCCGCGTGCGGAATGTTCAAGACTCTACCATGAACACAGAATAAACAGCCATTGGGCAACGCAGTACCGATGATTTCGAAGCGTTTTCGGGCACAGCCATGCAGCTTGAGCAAACTTCTCGACTATTTAAATTTGGAATCAGCTATTATATATATATACATATACAATATAGCCTCGTGTATATGTGCACAAACTTTGGTTCCGTACGCATATTTAACAAAAAGTTATATAGGGGTTTCTGGTGACGGTGACCCAATGAAATAATTGCTTAAAACAAGTGAGCTGGTGAATGTAATTCATGACTGCAAGACCCGGAGACTAGGGACGACGAAAACAGACACATACAGATGTGTCCAAACTCTGTCTGTGTGTGTTTGGTTTCGTCGTCCCTAGACTCGGGATGTTACTGTCACACAGCGACAATAATCCGAGGCATCGGCTGCACAGTCGACTTTTAGTAGAAAAAGCAGACATAGGCAAAGCAAATGCAAGAAAACGAAATGTATATATGGTCAAAGTTTTTGTGTTCTATTTCATTAGAACGGATGCCGATATTTGACTACTACAATAATTATACTTGGATATTACACAGCCGCAATGCAGGTCTATGACTGAAAATGGTAAACGACGGCAGTAGTGAGGAATAATTATTTCAGGGCTTCATATTTCAGGAATTAGCTAGCCCTTGAGTACAACAAAGATACCGCCGCCTGCATGTCGCCAGCAGCCGGAATAGTGCTGCCAGTCGGGGACATTTCTTTCGGGGACATCTTTTCCGGGGACATTTCTTGGGCGGGCGAGAGCCACCTTCTTGCTGCTATGGCACCGTACGACACAACAGTAGTTTGCAATTTTTAATAGAGTTCGATTCAAGTAGAGTAAAGCTCGATTTCGAAAAAAAAAAACAAAAAAAAAAACGGCGAACTCTTTGACGCGTCGTACCCGTTGCTATCAGTTATGCATACCAGGCGTGAGCGGCCGCGTGTTGTAGCATTCCGACGGTAGGGGTCAGAGTGGCGCTCCAGTCACCCTCCTCACAGAGCCGTATATAGAGAGAGTTTGGCCACAAGGAGGAGCCTAACTTGGACCGCGTCATGCGACGTCACGGCTGAACGACCTCCCTCTCCGCACTCTATTGTTGCCCGGTCGTCAACCTGTCGCCGACGCCATGTTGATGCAGAGCGTTGGTCACGATGCATGTGGGAAGACACGTGCGTACCGCGTCCTTCAAGACACCTTTGTCTTTGAATCCTTTCAGTTTGGTAACTAAGCCACCATTCACAGGCGCCTGTGGGTGATAATCCGGAGACCCTGATAGATTACAGTGAGTGCGACAAAGGTGCATGTCGACCAGCTGGTGAACTGCATCAAGATGGCGCCTACCTACTGGCTGATAAGCGGATTTCGCTTGGATTCATGCTTTTTGGGCGGTGCAACACCGACTCTGACGTCAAAACAGGCTCCGCCCGTGAAGCGGCAAAAGATCAAAAGATGGCCAAACTCTCTCTATATACGGCTCTGCCTCCTCAAACTTTAGCGCAACAGCTCTATAAGGGATTATCATATTACTGCGGCGTGCATGGAACACGTGTGGACTAGAGACGGGCGTCACAGTGACCTCTGCGTCATTGCTTCAGTCGAACTCGCGGTGGAACAGAACAGATTGGCTTGCTGAAAAGGGTTGCTACTATTTTGGGGGCTGGGAACTGTGTCAGCAAAGCGTCTGTGACCTTCGGCCCTGCTTTGGCGAGCCTTTTGCACTGTCCCTCCTCCCCCACCTGATATGTTAAAAGTTGCGGTTGTCCATTAAACTTTAGCTGTGTTTGAGATTTTGTGTTGTGTCATCTGTTTTTCGTCTTTTTCCCAGTCTCGTGTTTTCGTCAAGGGTTGCCATAGTTGACAGAAGGTTAAAAAAGTAATCGATTACTCAGTAATTGATTACCGAAAATTGTAATCAGATTAGTTGGAAAATTACTTGCTCACAAAATTAATTGATTACGTTAAAAATTACTGAAAAAGTAATTGATTACTAGTAACGCGTTACGTACAACTCTGCATGGGAATGGTTACCATTTCAGATTTTTTTTACGTTAAATGTGTTTTTTTTCTCTTCTGCCCACATCTTAACCACTTCCATTAATTAATTTATTTATTTTTTATCATTTATCAGTCATACCCTACTGCTCCACATCAGTGGAAATTTTGTGGAAATTAATTTGTTTGCTTCATCTTCTAATTCTGTACGAGGGATGCCTCTGCTGAGTAGTATTATGTCGTCAGCCCATCCATATATTTTAGTTCCATTTTGTTTATCTATGTCAAAGATTGTATTAATGGTCAGATTCCACAGTAGGAGGCTCAAAGGTGACCCCTGTTTGGATTGTTTTAGAATTGCCGTTGTTTTAGTCTGCCTAAGACTTGTTCTTTTTTGTAAGAAGTTAACTAGGAGGTTTTTAGATTGCCTGGAAGTAGGAGTTTATCTACACTTTCTATAATTATATCGTGTCCTAAGGAGTTAAAAGCACCTTGGACATCTAGTGTTATCAACGAAGAATGATGTTTATTGCCTTTATTATTTTTTATGTTTTGGGTCAAGTGGTTTAGCATCTTCGTTGCAGATTTCTTCTGTACGAAACCATACTGAGTTTCACGTAGAAGTCCTTGTTCTTCTACTACATAGTAGGTTCTGTTGTAGATTATTTTTTCAGATATCCTGGCCAGTAATGGGCAGATATAGTGATGGGCCTGTATGAACTTACCCCAAGAACACACATGGTCCTCAGGATGTCCCCACAGTGTCATCGTGTCCTCGTCCTTCGAGGTGTATGCCCATAACGTCCTGAGGATAACACTCGCGGACTGTCCGTGAAGAGTCATTCAGGTACGTCCTGTGCCCGTCCCTGCGGGTAGCTAGGGGGACGAGAAATAGTATTTTGTTTAGTTTACGTGCTCAGACCCCCTAAACACATTTGTTTTGTTTTTGGGCCGATCCTGGGACCTGACTGAGATTTTTCTTAAATAAAGGATGGCCCAGCGTAAAATTTCCTGCCGCCAAAAAGAATGACTGTCTATGATACATGAACGATTTCTCGTGGAAAGAACAAAACGCGCGATGCTGTCGCACTAGTTTTGACTTTCAAAGTTCCTACCTGAATGTCTCAAACCAACGTGAGTAAGAAACATAGACTTTGGAATGAGGCAAACCTAAACTTCAATCGATTCCTCGCTTTGAGTATTTTTTCTTTGCGTGATCGAAAGAAGCATTGAGAGCTCACCCTTCGTTTTGCGTAGCAGGCTAGCAGGACTCCCGTATTTACGGAGGGACGCGTTATATTAATAAATGGTATCTGTTTCGATTTCGGAAGAGAATTCTAGTACCTTTCGGAGTGGGTTTCTGAGTGGGCAAGCTTAAGGCTTGTCCCACTCTTATGAGGATTTCTCAGACTTAGTGTCCTTCAGAAGATTCTGTATCGAACAGGAACAACAAAAACGCTCCCATAACTTTGGTGTCATTGCAATTTGGTGCAACTTGCGTAAGCACTTGGCGGATGTGCGTGCCAGAAAACACAAAATACATAAAACAAATCAAAGCAGAGAATTGACGGAAAGCATTGTCCTTCATGTGTACTTAAACTGTCCTAAATTGGTCCCTGAGGATGGGCGAGGGACAGCCTCGGGGACGTCATCTCATATGCCAAAGTGGCAGTATTATGACATTTTGAGGATCAGATTTTGACATCCTAGGGATGCCATACCTGTCCCCATCTGACAACCTTAGGATAGTCCTGGGATGACAGTGTGTTCTTGGGGTATCACGTCTGATTCTTTATGTTTTTAGTATCCACTTGATCTTTCCCTTTTTCCAACCAACTGGATATCTTCCCTGGCTAAGACAAGCGTTGAATAACAAAATAAAGAACTGGCCATGTGAAGTTTGGAGTGTTTTTTTTTTATTTGATAATTTATGTTGTCCAATCCCGTGGCTGTATGTGACTATATTATATAGTGCCGTTCTGATCTGCTGTATAGTAGATTCAGCATTATCTTCACCTATAGATTATTCTTTATTTCAGTGTAATTCTGAATATACCTGTGCATTGGAGGGGAAATTTACTTTATAGAGTTCCTCTAGGGATTGTTCTAGGTTTTCTGTGTAGTCACCGTTTCCCACTTTTATGGTATTTATTAACCTGTCTTTGTCTGTTTTTCTGAGTCGTACTTTGTATTATTTTACAAAAAGATTCTTTTTGCTGAGCTGCGAACATATTTTTTGTATGTTTTCAGTTTTTGCTTTTATAATTTCTTGCGTTACGCTTTTCTTCTTGCCACTATTTTCTTAATTTCCCAGTGTCCTTTCTTAACGTTTCTAGCATGGCGTTCCACCAAGGTAGAGGCTTGTTTGTTACTTTTACCCTTCTTACAATGCTGGTAGCATCGTTTTATTTTGTTATTTAGTGTGTATATAACTTTATCAACGTTCAAAGTCATTTTATAATTTCTATTACTGATTGAAACTTGGGGTCTGTGCTTATTACTTCTTCCATTAGTATTCTACTTTTCTTTCTGAGTTTAGTAACATATTTTGGTTGGGTTCCAAAGAGATGAAAAGCAATGTATCTATGGTCGCTAGCTGATTCAGCAGTGGGCAGTGTTGGCGGTGGTTAATATCAAATCGATCCAGGAGCTGCCTCTTTCTTGGGCCAGCAAAAGTTGAAGGACTTGTGATATCATTTTTGCATACTAAGTTGTTCATATTGATAAAGTCCAAAGTTTCTTCCCCTCTGAAATCCAATGTCTTGCCTCCCCAAAGAGGATGCTGTGCACTGAAATCACCTGTTATGACTGTATAGTATCCTGTATCTGATATAAGACATATATAAATTTTTGCTAGGTGATGCATAAATGTTTATAAAGATTAAATGTTTTGTTTCATTTCTGAGATTTATAATGTTTAAATCTGATTTAAGTACCATATAGGGAAGCTATCATACTCCGAAGTTTTGATTATAGGGTAACCGTTTTTGCATTGTCATGACATCGGATAATGTGGTAGTCTTCTAAACCGGATTGAAGTATGTGGGGTTCCTGTGCAGCTATGATATTTGCAGGATAATCTATAAGAGATTTGATTAGTGTTAACGATGCAGCTTTTGATTTTGCTAGATTTATTTGTAGACATGATAGAGCCATGACCTAATTATTGGTAGAAAGAGGCACATGCTCTTTCTTTCCTGTTCCTCCTTGTACGTAGGACAGTTCCTGTCAAAGAAGCCGTGATTAGTGTCACAACCTTTGTGACCCCTTTCCTTTTTGTCTGCACATGCTTTGCATTTCTTCTCTTTTTGCCAACACTCCTGTTGTGGGTGTTTTTCGGCAGAAGTGCAGAAAGTTTCTTCGCTGCCCTACAAAACTTCGTTGGGAGTCCATAAGTGAGGCGCTTGCTGCACCTTTTTATATTTAGGTTTTTATAAATTGGGCAGCTTTCCCAACCTGTGTTTACTTTGTCACAGGATAGCTTGCCACTCCTCTAGGGGTACTGAGAAAATAGCTCTCTTGGAGCCATCTCTCTCCTTACGTATATGGCGTAGTCTGGTATGTTTCTCATGTTCTTCAAGCTCATTCAAATAGATGAAGCCATGTTCAATCTCCTCATCAGAGATTTTGTTATTTATGCGTCTTATGCGTATCTCTGGTTGAGGTTTAGAGCCAATCCTGTATGAGGCCTTCCTCTTAAGTGCCTCATTTTCTTAGAAAATGGCTTGGACATGTCTCATCTTGTCCATTTTGCGAGATTCCAGGATTACTATGCCTCTTTTCGTTGTCTTTAGGGTTGTGGTGCTTCGTTCATTGAGTTGCTCCTTGAGGGTTTTCTTTAAGTTTTCTATTATATCCTTTGTAAATTTTCCTTGGATAGGTTCTATCACGGCCGATTCTTGTTTGGGAGTTTTTCGTTGTGTTGGAGTGGACGATGGGAGTTTTTGTGCATCTTCCTGGTTCCGTGCCAGTCATTACTCTCAGACAGAAGCGAAGAAGAAAAAGGGAGACCCAGACCCGCACCACCAAAGGTATCGCAGGCCCGAGCCTCATAGGGAAAGAAAAAGCTAAGAACAGATGCAGAATCCTTATATAGGGTTAGCAGAAGGAAGACAGGAAATAAGGAAAGATAGGATTGATGAGCTAGCGAAACCACAGCAAAGGAAAGGGACCAGACTACATCAGCGGCATTTTTCTTTTTAGAATAGTACACACAATACACACACACAAAAAAAAAAGAAAAAAAAAGTGTTTAATAGTATACAACTCATGGGGCAGGCAACACACAGCATACAGGCACTTTCATACAGTTCCGGGTCCACTGCCACCATCCAGGTCTCTGACGTCACGAACATGTCCCCACGTGCAGCCAGACCCTCGGGACTGCTTCACTGAGCGATACAGGCCAGGTACCTCCAGGTACAGGCCAGCTTCCTCCATTCTTTCCTTTGCCTCTTCTGTCGTCGCGGCCACCACACCATGCCGAGGACCGGAACCAAGGTGTCCGCTATGTTGTGTCCCTGAAGGGACAGGCGTCCGACATCTCCAGGACAATGTCAGCTTCTGGTGTGACATGTCCACATCTTGCCGTCAACCTTTCCAGGCCCGGTGTGAACCGCTTATGGTTCAGGTCTTCTGCCGTCCCCATGGCAACCACGTCCTGTCCGGAACCGGAGCCCCGCAGTCCGCCATCTTGCCAGACGAGGGCCACCCCCGAGCCAACAGCACCTATGCCTTCCAATCTTCTCCGAGTCTAGACGAGGTCTTCTCAAGCATCTTCTCCAATGTCGAGGCCTTCTCCAAGGTCTTCACAGAGTCTTCTCCGGTGGCTAGACGAGGCAGGCCACAAACACGTAATCCTCCAACGCCCAATAATCAATCAATCTGATGTCCTGGGGGAGTAAATTTCAGGGCCAGGGGACCTAAATGGGGAGAAATTGCAATCTGGGGAACCAGAAGCTGCAATTACTCCACAGGTTACTCATTTTCTCATAGTTCTCTCTTTCTCACTCTGTTAATTCAGAGATGATCGTGATGTTGATTTTGAGCAAATGGTCGTGGTGTTCGCTACCGACTGGTTCATGAGCAGAGCATCACCGTTTTGTACACTCAGGACCAATCACTACATAGCTGAAAGTTCCATGTTATGGGTGTTGTTACCGCATTCTATCAAAGTTATGCTTGCGATTTGCCACAAAAGCAGGGCCTACGCTTTTCACTTACAATTAAGTGAGTGAGTGAGTGAGGTTTTTCTGGCGCATGAGCGACTAGGGCTATTATGCGCCAAAACAATGATAAAATGTTATCTATTTAAAAAGGGGGAATCATTCAGTTAAAATTTAGTTTAAAGGTACTTGATGCAACCAACATCGTTTAAAAAATTGTATACACAATTAAAAGTAACCAGGGGCTCATCACCCAGCAAAAGTGCGGGATGGAAGGGAATGTTATACTTGTAAAAGACGGGAAAGTGGCGGCGACGGTGAGCTTCGTGCAGTGGGCACATTATCACAATATGGAAAACAGAAAGCGGTTCCCTGCATGGCACACACTGGGGTGGATCCTCCTCCCGTAAAGGAATCCGTGTGTCAGGTAGGTGTGGCCAATACGTAACCGAGCTGACAGAATTTCGTGAAGCCGGTTACTGAAAGCATGTGTGGGCTTGCCTATGTCATGTTTGATTAGATGGAGTTTATTAGTGTTCTGTGTGTTCCATTGTTTTTGCCATTTCTCATTAATCGTCTTTCGTATGACTGAGCGCAAGTCTTCAGCTGCCACTTCTGTAAATGCGAGGACGCCGGACAGTGCCTCGACAGCGGCCTTGTCGGCTTGCTCGTTGCCACGTATACCCAGTGATTTCCCCAGAAATTCACTACTGGGGGGGGGGGGGGGGGGGGGGGGTGCCAAGCTTTCAAGGGGGGGCATACTTGCTGAAGGTTCCACTTACGGAATTTTTCTTAGACACGGAAAGAATCGTGGCACAACGGTGACATATCTGCACAGCTTTCCCGGTTTATTTGTACATGTCATTACTTTAGAACACAGTACATTAGAATAGAGATTCATTGTGAACGGCATTTCAACATTAAGATGCATAATCACACGACCGACAAAGTTAAGAGACTACCATCTTGTCAACGAACACCTAGCAATCAACGGTGAAAACGTTAGAATACCTCGCTTGGTTGAGTTGGGCGCAAATGGCTCTTGATGATCCACATTGAGTTTGCGCGCCCGCACGCGTTTTTGCTCGTACATACGCGCAATATATGCATTGCACAGTCACTTTTAAATGATTTTGGACAAATGCATCGTACGATCATCTGCATGACTGTGCACTCTTAAAAATGAACTTCACTGCATAGCACGCTCCTAGCCAACCATCATCTCGAATGATACCGTTATCTGCCCTGATTTGTTGAATGCGGGAGGCGTACGCCTTTTCTGTGACAATTATGAACAGCATAAGTGTCACAAAAAAGGCGTACGCCTCCCGTTTTCAACAAATCAGGGCACATGACGATATCATTCTAGATGATGGTTGGCTAGGAGCGTGCTATGCGGTGAAGTTCATTTTTAAGAGTGTGGTCCAACAGCCCAAGTTTGACAGCACAGGATGTAATTCGCTGCGCCGGACTCACTACCAGAACGTGTTCGTGGCCGAGCTGGGTGGGGTCACCTGAGAAATTTCAGGGGGGGGGGGGTTTGCAAAAATGCAGGAAGGGTGTACACCCCCCACTGAGGGGGGTGTAGGGAAATCCCTGCGTATACCTACGTGACTTGGCACCCAGCAGAGTGTTAGAGAGAAACCTTTGTTTGTAATTTGGCTGAATAAATGCTGGGACTGTTGCACAAACGGGTTCTTTTGTTTCCGTAAGCTACACAGAGCTTGTAGACAGCTCAGGGAACCAATGTACACGACTGACGTATCAGTGTGAGAGTGTAACACATGATTAAAAGCAAGGATCACAGCATATACCTCTGCACTGAAAATGGAAAAAGTGTTTGGCAGACGGCGAGACACAACAGATGTGCCTGTGACCATTGCACATGAAACCTTTGAGCCCGTTTCAGAGCCATCCGTGTAAAGGGCGACATGGTCCCCAAAACTGTCCTTCAATGATAAGAACTCCTGCTGGAGCACAACTGTAGAAGTTTCTTGCTTTTTATATTTTAATAACGATGTGTTGTGTGTTGGTGGTGGTTGCCATGGGGGAAGCCTCCCACCGCTTGCTACCAGAGTCACCCTGCCCTGGTCAGGGAAGCCGTAAACTTCCATTTCCAGGGACAGTCGCATATTAAAAGGAGGGATGACAGAAGGTCTGTTCAAAAACAGCTGCTGGAAACGGGTTTCTGTGGCACAGGCTAGGGCAGGGTGCTGTGGGTAAGATCTCGCCTTCATTGCATATGTAGAGGCAAAGTAAAATCTCCGTTTTTCCAGCGACCATTCATTGCACTCTGCAAACAAGCTTTCAACTGGAGATGTTCGAAAAGCTCCCAACACCAAACGGAGACCCTGGTGGTGAACTGGGTCTAAAACCGCCAGAGCAGACCTCCGTGCAGAGCCATAAACCAAAGACCCGTAGTCAAGCTTTGAGCGAATGACGGAAATATAAATACGACGCAGGACTTCACGGTCTGCACCCCAAGACCTGTGCGACAAGATCTTGAGTATATTTTAGGCCTTCATTGACTTGACTCTGAGATTTTTTATGTGAGACACGAAATTGAGCTTTTGATCAAAGATGGTACCAAGGAATTTGTGTTCACGCATGACAGTAATATCCTGGCCATTCATTCTGAGTGTGGGCTCAAGAAACACACCCCCTCACTCTTGAGAATGGAACACAAACAGTTTTCCCAAGGGAAAACTTGAAACCGTTTTTCGTGGACTAGTCTGAAAGTTTGTTTATGGTGAGCTGGAGCTGTCTCTCACACATAGAAACGCTTGTGGAAGAACAGGATATTTGAATGTCATCCACATACATGTATAAGGAGTACGCGTGACAGACGGTGGAATTGCGTGGACGACAGAGTTCATCTTTACAATAAAGAGTGTTACGCTTAGAACAGACCCCTGTGGGACTCCATTCTCTTGTGTGAACAGGCGGGACTGTACAGTTCCCAGCTGCACTCTAAATGTTCTCCCCTGAAGAAGAGTTTGCAACGCAACGGAAGAGCCGACCACGTATCCCAAAAGAGTGTAGGTCACGAAGGATGCCATACCGCCAGGCGATATCGTACGCCTTTTCGAGGTCTAAAAAGATGGATACACAATGCTGCCGTCTGACAAAGGCCTCCCTAATAAAAGTCTCCAAACGTAAAAGCTGGTCCGTTGTTGAGCATGCAGTTCTATAGCCACACTGATATCGGTCTAGGCATTCATTTCCTTCAAGGTACTAGTACATAAGCCTGCAGTTCACCATACGTTCAAAAGTTTTTCCTAAGCAACTGGTAAGGGCAATAGGCCTGTAACTGCTTGGACTGGAAGGACTTTTCCCTGGTTTTAGTAGTGGAATGATGATCGCCTCCTTTAAAGAAGCATAGAAGAGTTTCTAGCGATGATGGTGTTAAATGCTGCAGCATAGAGTACGTGGTGCGATCTGGCCCTGGAGCTGTCCGTTTTGAAACGCTCAGTGCTCTTAAAAGTTATGTTATGTTAAAAGGCCTATTGTAAGCGTAGTTGTCGCCAGTACCACATGACAGGGTGCACTTCTCGGCAGAATCCTTGACCTTCAAGAACTCCCGGGTGTAATGAGCCACTTACAATTAAGGTACGTTGAAGTTCTTTGTAGTGAAGGTGGTGAGGCCACTAAAAAACTTAACAATACCACTATCTTCACTACATCAGTAGTTGTGGGAGGGGTTTCAACAGATTGGGACCGTAAGTTCACTTCACTACAACCATATCTTCACTATATCCACGTTCACTATATAAGGGTTCTACTGTACAGGGTGTCCCAGAAAACGTGTCATTGAATTATAATAAAAAAACTACACCACCTAGAGTCATGCGGTCAATGGCATTTGTTCTTACTGGGTTTTTGCCACCTCCTCATGTGAATGTCCTGTAACGTAAATTTAATTATGTAAATTTTTGCGAGCTTAAGTCGGAAATTTGCCTAGTAAAGGTCACTTTTTTACCCCACCAATGTGAAGAGCGTGTCTAATTTAGTCAAATTAATCATAATTGACAGGGATATTCAGGAGCTATCCCATCGGAAAAAATAGCCGAACATCATGCTCTACGGAGGTCGCACAGAATAGCGCACGATGAATTTTTCAGCGCAATCTTTGTCAGCCCGACGAAAGGAGGTTGGAAACCCAGCCCTCCCGACATCGCAGAAAGAGATAAAACAGGCACGGCTTATCACGTGAGACTTTCACTGGGATAATGGTTTCCCTCTCCCAATTTTAGGAACTGTTACTTTTTCGACTATCACTCTGTGGGCTGGCTTCGGAACCTCCTTTCGTCGCACTGAGAGCGATTGCGCTCAAAAAGTCATCGCGCGCTATGGTCCGGTGCTCCGCAAAGCATCATATTCGGCTATTTTTTCTGATGGGATAGCTCGTGAATATCACTGTAAATTATCATGAATTTGAGTGAATTCGGCACGCTCTTCATATTGGTGGTGTAAAAAAGTGACCTTTACTTTGCAAATTTCCGAGTTGAGTTCGCAAATATTTACATAATTAAACTTGGAGTACATGACATTCACATTAGGAGGTGGCAAAAACCTAATAAATACAAATGCTCTTGACCGCATGATTCTAGGTGGCGTAGTTTTTTTTATTATAATTCAATGACACGTTTTCTGGGACACCCTGTGTATGCAAAGTGTCAAATAATGGTGTGGCTCCTGTTCTCAACTTCTCATATGAAATTCTCTTGTCTCTCTCTGATCGTGGTAGGAGGAAGACTAAAAACCGTTAAAAACCAGGCTGTTTGGGTCGAACGTTTAGATAAAACTGCTAAACCACCCAAATCTGTCAGTGCTGTGTCACCAATCCTTTTTTCGGTTTTCACCTTGCCCTGGGGTTTTTAGCGGTTTTATCGAAAAGGAGGAGAACGTCTCATTTAATAGTGCACGTTCCTCATCCTCCATGTTAAACCATCCCAAAAATCTGCCATGAGCACTGCAATCTATTGGGCAGTGAATCGCCCACGTCATCATCGTCCAATGTATATGTGTGTGCGTCTTGGTTTAGGGCGCCGCACCTCCGCGGTGAAACACCCTATCTCGTCTTCAGTATCTAGATGTTGTCGTTGTTGTTCCTGTCCCCGTCTGCCATACAAAATTAAATACGCATACAAACAAAAATGTTGAAGTGCAGTATACATACTGTGGCTAATTTCACCTGCAACGACATTACGATGGAGGCAAGTTCATATTATTGAACCGGTTCATTAACCAAACCATTTAGAATTAACCGGTTTGAACCTCTATAGTTGCCTTCCGGAGCTGAACCGGAACTGGACCCTTATGGACTAACCCGAACCGACCACATTTTCGGTTCGACTCTCTGGTTGTATCCACACAGACATAGACGTCCAGATTGAAGAAGACATCTCACAGAACAGTATTATGTATAGAAATGTTTACTTCTCGCAACACATTATCATGTGTTCCCAGCTTTATGCGTCTGTCAATGGATATGCATCTGTTCGGTGCATGCACACGCACATGGTGTACACAGAACAACCTGAGCATGCTCAGGTTCATGGAAACTCCATTGAAACTTTCATTATTTACTTCATCAAATGTATTAATGTGCTTCAACATGCACCTAGACATAAAAGCCGTTCAGCACATAGGTAAAGGCACCTAGGTTGAAGTGTGTAGTGATGTTGAAGTGTCACAGCAGAGTTTGTATAGGAAAATTGACCCTAAATTCAAGGTTTTTCAAACACTCCAAAAGGCAAAATTCAAGGAAGGTTCAAAGATTATTTGAATCATCCGTTGAGTTTTTAATGATGGAACCCCTGACAAAGCTTGAC
This sequence comes from Ornithodoros turicata, assembly GCF_037126465.1. NCBI lineage: Eukaryota > Metazoa > Arthropoda > Arachnida > Ixodida > Argasidae > Ornithodoros > Ornithodoros turicata. The sequence continues at coordinate 13,307,550 of NC_088202.1, forward strand.
ATGGACACCCAATTGCTTTTCCTTGAGGTATGTATTCATTGTTTCATCAACTACATAGCAGCACAATGTGTTCCATTACTTCACCATGTCTTGAACTTGGCAAGTAAAAAATGGCCTCAGACCATGACACGGAACGTGTGCATATTTTTTCTCGCCACAGGTGATTTCGCTCCTGGTAATTTCACAAAACGAGAATATTTGTTGAAGAACATGTGCAACATTTACAGAGGAACTGTAGGAGAAGTGGGAGGATGCTAACCTTTATTGTCCAGAAAGTCTCAGCTTCTAAAATAGGTAATGCTTCCTAGAGGCCGCTCCAAGGGTTAGAGACTAGAGGAACCTACATGCGTTTTTACGCCGATGTCCATGCATTCCCAACGTTATGTTCCCTGCAGACATGAGCTTCAGCTGCTAGGGATAGTATGTGCTTCGAGCACCAAAGATGACTTTTCAATGCCAAATTCCCCATTGTGGCGACGCTGATCATCATCTGGTTTTTTCACGCACCTTGCTCAGTGGAGATCACTACTTGTGTCTTGTCCGACCCATCAGAAACATTGCTTATGTAATTATGCCCTAGCCAGGTAGCTTGCCACTTGCACTTTCCGCCCAGCATTTCCTTAGACCCAAGTCCACAACACGAGACATGTTGAAAGTTGAAGTGAACGACGAGGTGCAAGCCTTCGTGTGTGCGAAACCAAAAATGGCAAACAGGATTCCTCTCATCACAACAGACCCCAAGAGCGTTAATTTCGGTTAACCTAACTAGCCCTGCCTGCATTTTCAAGGAACACAAGTTGTGAGTCTGCATTCAAGTGGTTTCAAATGCACATGAAAATAATTTTAAAAAATCAGGGGTAACCAAGGATTTCAAGATCCTGTATTTGCCCTGGTTCATCGCTGATGACTGCAGATGCCGAAACAAAGTTTTGCCTCCCTATAATAGCGAATTCAGCTGGTCGTTTTCATGCAGCACAGTGTAATGTGTCCATGTGGGTTCAGCCTAAAAATGAACGAAGAGTGAACGGAAGGACCAATGAAACGCGACACACGTTGGATTGAAGCGGCCATGCAACATGCACACTCGAGCCAGTGCAACTTTTTTCTGCACAACAACGACCAGCTGAATTCACTAGAAGAGAGTTGAGAACCTAGGCGATCTTAACAAGTAGAACATTCATGAAAGAAGGAAAAAGCTTTCACATGTTCAGGCCATGTTTTGCACCTAGAAATAAAAAGAAGAGCACCTGTGAGGCAAAGCTGGCAGGCAAGTGCTTCCCACACTTAGACCTGCTTTCAGTATTCCAAAGACAAGTACAATACTGCATCGTTTCTTTCAACATCTGCTGGGTAGAGAAGATGTCTTGTGCTAGGAGTCAATGTCACAGAAGTGTACGGCTATCTACATGGTGTCTCGCTCCGGGGCTTGCTTGTGTGCCAAGTACAAGAAACCAATGCTTGACAGGGCACTCACAAGGAAGATCACATCAAACCAGCGATGATAGAAGTTGAACTGAAGTTCTCCCAAGACTTCTGTTATGATGGACCTGGTAAAAAGAAATTATAATTATAGACATAGATGTAGCAAATAGATAATTCAATGCATCATGAAATCAAGTTTTGAGTGTTCATGATGCATAGCATGTTTACCTAACTTGCTATCGAATTTTATTGAACAGGCTGCAGCATCAGTTCAGTGTGTCAAGGATGCTCTCGTTAGTTCCACAATGCATCCTGTAGTACTTGTGTTTTGAAAAGTTTCATTGGAGGGCCAGATCTCAACAGCTTGTTTCCTCGGCCCCCGCTGAGGTATGCAGCTTTTTAAGATGCTGCATGGTATTTAAAGGAGCCCAGAAAGCCATCTAAAAGATTTTCTGTTTCTAACACATTATGAATGGATGTGACTTGACTTCACAACTAAACAGAAAAAAATTTATCTGAATGCAATATTTTTCTTTGAAAACAAAAAACAAAAAAGCACCCAAACATTGGTGCACACTTTCCCGCTCAACTTGCTGTGCAGGTTGAAACGTGGAGGAGGAGGAGGAGGAAAAACACCACCGCTGAAGTCATTACTAGAGAGCAGATTTTAAGGCACTAAAGAAACGCGTGTTAGGTGCCTAAAAAGGCGGCACCAAAAGTGGCCCAAAAAGGCATGAATTTTCTCGTAATAAGCACGATCAATATTGCACTACGAGCGATGCCGTCAGCGTTGGTTACTTTAATACTCTATCGTGTGCGCTTTTGTGACAATTGCGGCTCATAAATAATATGCTTGTATTATAACTTCTGAAGTCATTTTTCTGTTGCACCGCACAGCCAGCCAGAGAGGGAAATAAGAAGAAAAATAGTATTGAGATTCTGGAGTTCTCAAAACTGCATGGAAATCTTTATTTTGGAATTGTACTACAAGCACAGCGCACACGTCATCTCTGTAGAAAACAATCATAATTTCAATGTGTTCCGGAGTGAAATTCTGTCGCCTGTCACTATGAATTGTCCTACATATCGAGAACGACCTCACGACGTGGACCGACTTGATGGTCCGTGCCTGCACGAACACAGGTACTCGTGAGGAGATCGGCGGGATCAGAAGAAGCGTCACCACCAGAGCTGTAAAGTAACTGATTGCAAGTAATTGAGTTCCTGTAAGTAATTACTTTTTGTGTAACTATAGTTACTGCATCAACTACTTTCTAAAATGTTATTTCTAACTGTAATATAATTACTTTTTTTGAGTAACTTGTACTCTGAGGAAAGTTACTTCTTCAGTCAAATTTCCATGCGAGTGTTAGAGAACTTACCTGCTCTTAAGATCATATATATCAGCCTTATCAGCTTGACTACCAAGTGAGTGAGTATGTGGATTGTTTCAGAAATTTGCTTTCAACAAGTACTACGTTTGATGCATTTGATCTTTTTTTTTATCTACCGTCATTTGATCTTTTGCGGTTCATTTCAGACAATGACATTTATTGTACACATGCATGCATGTTTCGCCTCTCATTATGGCATCGCACCATAATGTGCCGCCATCATCGGCCTTCGCATGAGTATGTTGTGCGACTGAACTTGTTTGTACCGCAGATTATTGTGATTGTGAATTATCATGCGCCAAACTACCAAGCTCTGTGTATCAGTGTCTCTTTTCTGTGATGTTCCTTCCTGCAGACTATCAAGGCGTTCCCGGTAATTGGCCACTTTTGTCATCCTGACCCTTTACACAAACTGAACACTAATGCACTGAATATCGACTGTTATCGACCACACAATAAATAGATGGTTTCTAATATTTCCTTGGCACTATATATGACCTGTCATGAAAGGGAAAAACGTTAGTGAGCAAACCAATACGTATTCACACATTTTTTACAAACAGAATTTTATGTGCTATCACCACCACAAACGGTGCCGACAGGCTCACATGTTCTCTCCCCAACCTGACCAACCAAAAATGCATCACACCGGTTCACACAGCCTTGTATAGTTTAGGGTTAAACAAACATGATGAAATCCAATTTTACCCCTGATTTGACACATTGGTCCACCTGTACTGCACCACTAAGACACTGTCCTTGAGAGCCCTACTTTCAAATCTTTACTCTAGTTGCACTATTTAAAGTATCATTCATGTATTGGGAGAGGGGGGGGGGGGGCACATACACTATGCAAGTTTGCGAGAGAAGAATTCAAGGCGAAAGCTGAGCTTACCTGTATTCAGCAGGCATGTTCATCCTGATTAAGAGCACTGATGATACAAAGTACATGCCCTGCAGTACCAAGCAACATTGTAATAATAATGTTATGCAATGCAATAATAATAATAATGTTCATTTTTTATCAGTGGCAGAGCTGCTCGACATAATGTATTCAACTAAAAATACTACAGCAGGCCCAGAAAAGATCAGGGAGTTTTAGAATAGCGTTTGTTGGAAACACAAACACAAAACGTAAACGCGGTATTGGACGCGACGAGTCTATCCGCACAGTGCTTATAGAATAGAGTTTCCGTGATGTAAAGCTGCTGGCTTGCCTCCGTCGCTCGGAGTGCCATTACGGCTAGAAGTGAAAACTTAAAAAAGAATGGAACATCAACAACACAGAGGAATCATTTTTTCTAAGCATACTTTGTTGTTGCTGATAAAAATATATGCTATCGACAACTCGCGGTTTTCGTGTGAATTATTTGGGAACCTTCAGCAGACAGCAGAGTATTCCTGCCATGTTCAAAATGCTCACGTAGTTTCTCGTCGGTCGAGAGAGCAACGCAGAGTTGCAAAGCAAGCTTTGCGTGGCCACGCAATTTCCAATCAATAGTGAGCGCACGCAAAAGGAAAAAGTTGAATTTACGTTCTGGGCATGCACAGTGGCAATAACACTGTTTCTCATGCATGCAAAGCTCCTGAGCCCACTATTCTAAAACTCCCTATTGAGGTTAAATGTTCTGATTGCAAAAGTTCAGTCCGTTGAATGCAAATTGTTATACAGTATATCGTGCTGGTGCCTTTTTAACTGTGCAATGTGTTAGAAAAACATCAAATACTCACCATAATTTGAGCCAGAACTAGGACAATTATGTTTGAAGATTTGCTGCTTGAAATAGCATAGAAAAACTAGAAGTGATACACATCTGTTAAAGGAACCCCGTGACAAAGTGATAATGTATCCAGAGCTTCAAGGACTTACCTTGGTCAATGTAATCAAGAGGCCACGAATGGAAGTTATGACAATTATGCCAACAAGGATAAAGGAAATGTGTTGAGACCAGAACTTCACCTGAAGGTAGAATGGTATGAGAAGAGATAGTTGCAACACAGACACGGATTCTCTGGACACTTACATCGACATCAAAACCCATGTAGTGGACCGCTATCTCCATTCCTCGAGTGACAGGGTCAACTTTGCCAACACGATCAAACACAATGTTAATGGTGCACTGAAAATGATAGGAAAAGTGCAAAAACATTACACTCACATTGAGTATCAGATCACAGACATCAGGCACATCTAGAGAGCGGCACTGTTTGCAATCACTGGCACGGCCGGACTGCAGTCACCATTGTGGAGATGCATGCGAGGTTCATTTGTTCATCGGCAACTCATAGACACCAGGACCATAAGACTTTGTTGACACATCTTTCTTCGTATTTAACATGTTTAAGGCAATATAGTTGTGCCTCATTATTACGGACCCCGTTATTGCGGACTACTCGATACGGACGATTTTTGGGGGACCGAACTTTTTCGATATATTTGTGTTGTTGTTGTGACGGATATCCGCGTTTTTATTTTATCAAACTTTAGCCTTCAAATTCCCTGACTTTTCCAGTCGCATCAAAGTTCCCTGACAGTACCCAGTTGACCAGGTAGGCACCATGCAAACAATGGACAATGCAAATACAGTGCAGACACCCAAACTTACAATTAGGGAGAAACTGATGCTCTGAGGCTGGAACAACATAGAAGGACAGATACAAACAAGCCTCAAATAAAAAGTTTGGTTCCTCGTGCTCGTGTTCATAAAACGAGAGAATTCATAAACTGAAGGTATCATAAATCGAGGGTTGACTGTATATGGAAGCCTAGTGCTTAGGAAGTACATTGGCGGAGGAAATAGCATATCTTCGTAGCCATTAAGGCCATGCAGTTAACTTTTTCCACGCTTATTGCCCATGTGCTGCTGTACTGTCTTCTCTACCTTCGAGGTTCTAGGTTTTGCAGGTGTGCAGATAAAAAATCGCAAAGTCGCCTCATTTGTGAACAATTTCACTTTTTCGGCACGTAACTGCTTTTCTGCAAATAACAGAGGGTTAACATGGGTGACATCGTTCTGTTCGTCTTTAAATGCTATTTCCATTCATATAAAAGGGATTGTTGGAAAACCTCGGACGTACTTCTTAACGTGCGTTTAGTGAGGTGTGGTAAGGCAAAAACGCGTCACTTCGGTTGGGTATTTTCTATATTCGCCCACTCGTGATGTGGTTCATAATCCCTTCATGGATTCATATTACATTGAGATAGTCAAGTGCTGGTTTATAAGGTTTATTACAAAACGAAGTTCTAATATCAATCTACGCAGACAGGAGTTACGCTCCATAGGTCGGCATGAACGTTGGCGTATGCGCAAAACATGAATTGAAAGCACCTTTTGGTCCTTAAATGATGACAAAAAGAAAAGGGGACAAAGTCTAACAGTGAAAGGCTGCTTCCCCCCATGCATTCTTCAAAGTTTTTGCCGTGTACACTTCACAAACGCCATTACCTGTTCATCCTGCTTTCCCCACAGATGTGAGGACTGTATTCCAGGAACGCACTGGAAGTGTTCCCATTCTCGTGTTTTTTGGTTGTACGATATTTTGCAATGCCTTGCGCCGGCAGATGAAGCATCTGAATATTGAGTAGCTTCGCATTTCTTATCTTATCTTACGTCTATCTTGACGTACATCTCAGGTTGTACAGTGTAGCATTGTGCTTAACTACGCCATCGACACCATGGCATCCACTCTTCCCGTGTCCCGTTGCAGTAAACACCTATTTTGCTACTAGGTAGCTTTTGCTCTGTAGTCCTTACCACTGCAGTGCTTACCACCATAGTCCGCACAGAACGCACAGTCATACGGTTTGCGCTACGAGCTCTGTTCATTGTACGCCCTTACAAAGGAGCACTGAGATTTTTGTGTTCACACACACAGCAGGAGTAGACTGTGTTCTGCTTAGACAAAGTGTCATGAAGACGACAGGAGTGACAGAAAGAGGCGCTTTCTCCACTTCTGTCGATCGCCTCTAAAATAACTACAGTTGAACCTCTCAATAACGAACGTCGATTTAACGAAATCCACTATTTAACGAAGAATTTCCATTGCACGTACGCGTCCCCATAAACGCCAATGTATTTTTGCGCTCGATTTAATGAAATACAGTTAAACCTCCGTATAGCGAACTCTCCATGCAGCGAATTTCTCTATTTAGCAAACTTTTTCGAATTCTTTTACATCTGTCCCATTGATGCCCATGTATTTGGGTTTTCCGTACAGCGAAGTGATTTTGTCCACGTTCTCTATGTTACGAAGTTCCATGCGCGCAGAACCCTGCTTCGATTCTCGGAAATAGTGTGACTGCCGAACTTTCTGGAATTCAGGGTGTCCGGGGTGCATCATATCCAGGTCACTCCTTGCGTTTGAGATGCCAGGCGCCAGTACAAAGGAGAGAGAGGGAGAGGAGGACGTCGTGGATTCGGTGACCGACACAACCGGCGTTCGACGAATGAGAGGGAGGAGTTTCCTCCTCTGCTACCCCTCGATGGTTGTCGCTTGTTGCCAGTTGCATCCTGTCTGGCGAAGTCAACACCATGGCAAACGTGTTGAAGCGAAAATCGTTGTTGGTAGACACCAAGATGCAAATTATGGAAATGTTGTCGTCGCGTGTTCCACTCACCGGCATTATCGTGCAACGCCAGGCTGTCATCTTTGCAAACATGCTTGGTTGAGACGATACGCGGCATCGAACCAGGATCAGGAGGGAGCTTTGGCAGCGTTGGCAAGCTATGAACAGTGTGTTACACCGACGTTTTTCAAGACTGTGCAAAATCAAGTAACGGACTATTTCCATGCCAAATAAATAGCTTTTTCCTGTCCCGTAATCTTGGTTTTCGTGCGTTATATGCCCGTGGCTTTCAGGCAACTAAATTCCAGTGATGACCACCAAAATTTTGCTAATGTTCTCTATAACAAAGTTATCCATGTAGCGAAGTTCTGCGATATGTTTACAGACTTCGTTACATAGAGGTTTAACTGTACATTTGTGTGGTCACCTCTATTTAACGAAGTCTCTGGGCGACGAAAGCCTTCTGCACATGTCTTTCTCCTTCACCACGAAGAAGAGAAGGAGAAACCTTCTCCTCTCAGCTGTCCTCATGCAAGTTTTCGTTGGTTACTTCAGTAGTCACGTGCTGTAGGCACGAGCCAGTAGACATGTGCGTCGCTGCTGACGGTAATTTTCAGTGTGCTGACGCCGTTTCAAAACCAGCGCGAGTGCCTCTACACAACTGTTTTCGGACACCAAAACGCGCATTGCTGGCCTCTCATGAAGTCTAATTGGCTTCTGTTGATGCCGATGACAGTAGGTTGTGGTTCTTTTACTTGTTTTTGTTCGCGCCACTGACGCTGACGGTGGTAAAATGGACATGATGCCGCCGCTGTTCAAAGTTCCATCAGCGCAGACGTCTACGTGATATGTACATGTTTCTCATTCTTTTCGGTATTCAATGGCGGTGTACTCTCGTTCTTTGCGGACGTCATGAGTGCAAGTGAACCAACCAAGAAACGTCGATACGTGAGTGCGCAGGAGAAAGCAGTAGAGGTCATCCGTAGTTACGAAAGTTATGAACACTCAGAGCGATATTGTGCACAAATTGCGTATTACCGTATTTGCACGATTCTAACGCGCACTTTTTTTCGGGGAAATTGGTGCTCAAAACCGCGTGCGCGTTACAATCGGAGGCGCGTGATGAGAAAAACATGCAACTCGGTATGAGGCGGCCGATCGCATGGGCATCGCGAGTCACGTGGCGACGCACGTGACACGCACCATGCCTTTATAACAGACGCCCCGTTCCCCGTTCGCTCTGTAGGGTCTGGAGCTGTTTCGCACGTGGTATTATTGGATTACGACCTTTTATGACCTACACGATGCAACGAAGACGCCATTATGAAGCCTCGTTCAAGCGGAAGGTAATACTGTCAGCTGAGCAAGATGGAAACCGGGCGGCGGCGCGTGTTTTCGGCGTCCCGGAAACATGTGTGCGCGAGTGGCGAAAGCAGAAAGAAAACATCTTCTCCTGTAAAGCATCGAGGAAAGGATTCAACGGACCACAGTCTGGACGTTTTCCCGCCCTGGAGGATTCACTGGCAGAATATGTCAAGGAATTGAGGCTGCGCCAGCTGCCAGTTTCAACAGATATCATCAAGGTAAAGGCACTGCAACTTGCAAGGATACACAAGATCCCTTCATCAGAATTCAGGGCCAGCAGGAGCTGGATCACGAAATTTATGAAGAGGAAGGGATTTTCCTTGAGGAGGAGGACAAGCATCTGTCAGAAGCTTCCGGAAGCCTACGAAGAGAAACTGATCGCGTTCCAGCAGTTCGTGATTAGGCTTCGGAAGGCGAATGACTACATGTTAGGGCAAATCGGAAACGCCGATCAAACTCCCATATTTTTCGATATGCCATCGAATTACAGTGTAGATTCGACGGGTTGCAAGCAGGTGCGGATACTTTCTTCCGGCAACGAGAAGAACAGAGTGACGGCGATGCTCTGCTGCACGGCGGACGGGCAGAAGTTGAAGCCGTTCATGATCTTCAAAAGAAAAACTATACCAACCGACGTGACTTTCCCTAAGGACGTAGAAGTCCGTGTGCACCCGAAAGGGTGGATGGATAATGACTTGATGGTGGACTGGATAGACTGCGTCTGGAGAAAGAGGCCTGGCGCAGAGCTCGGTGTTCGCGCGATGCTGGTTTTAGACTCTTTTCGGTGCCACATCAGTGAGCGTGTGAAGGAGAAGCTGGCGGCGTGCAACACCGATCTGGTAATCATTCCTGGTGGGATGACTTCTCAACTACAGCCGCTTGATGTGTGCTTAAACAAGCCAATCAAGGACCATGTGCGCGCTGCCTACAATGACTGGCTTGTTTCCGACGAACATGCACTGACGCCGGCGGGACGGCTGAAGAGAGCAACACTTGGAGAACTTGTTGATTGGGTGCGTGGCGCCTGGAAAGCTCTCCCACAGTCGATGGTGGTACATTCGTTCAAGAAGTGCGGAATTTCTAACTCCCTGGACGGCAGCGAGGATGATTACCTGTGGTCGATCGAAAGCGACAAGGAACATTCGGACAGTGAAGCCGAATGAAGATGGAGTCTGCTGAACTAGTCATTAAATGCATTGTCCTAGTCAAGTTATAAAAACGTGTTTGGCGTGCTGTTTCATACCCGCGCTTTAGAATCGGCAACTAAACTTTTTTGGCGATTTTTCCGTGCTAAATTCACTTGCGCGTTACAATCGGGGGCGCGTTAGAATCGTGCAAATACGGTACCTAGCATTATGTGGTGAATAAAGCTTGATATTTTGTGCCCTTCTTGGCTTGATACCGGTTTTATGACAAATGGCGTTTAGCGGTGCGCGTGTCGCAGGTAGTGGTGGCAGTCATCTTTGTTTCACTTGGCGTGTTCCATTTAACGAATATCTCTATTTAACGAAACAAAGAGCCGTCATTTACAAATTCGTTATATAGAGGTTCAACTGTACTCGGAAAGCGAATTATGTCTCACTGCTTTATGACACATGATCTCATCCATCCTGCAGGAAATGCGCAGCTTCTTATTTCTCACTTTGTGTGGGACCTTCGTCAAATTATGGCGCCATAAAGCGCTACTGTGGCTTCGACTCCGCGCCATACATGTTGCTGTGATGTGGTTACTTTGGAGTGTCCGCAACGGAACCTCGGCCATTTCTGAAGTAACATTTTTTTCGCTACACTATGCGAGCTTGTCATGAGCAACATGTGTGATGAATATGAACCACGTCACGAGTGGGCGAATATGGAAAATACGCTACCGAAAGTTGCACGTTTTTGCCTTACCATCCGTTACTAAATGCGCGTCAGGAAGTATGCGCGAGGTTTTCCAACAATCTCTTTTAGAGGAATGGACAGAGTGTTTAAAGACGAACAGAACGATGTCACCCATGCTAGCCCTCTGGTATTTGCAGAAAAGCAGTTACGCGCCGAAAAAAGTGAATTTTTTGCAAATGAGGCGACTTTGCGATTTTTCTATCTGGGCACCTGCAAAACTGCGAATCCTACCTGATCTCTATATTTTGCTCCCTTCAGCCATGTGGGTTAAACATAGGTATACGTTGGTATAGTTGTTCAACTTTTAATTATGCTTCAAGCTTGTAATCCCGTTATCCAGGAAGTGTCGACGCTGGGGGTGGATATGTCTGCAGGCCAGGGAGGGTCTGGCAGCGCGGCCGGCTGGGGACTGCAGAGCGACCTTGAGCCTTCCTCGAAACTCCCGAGTAGAGGGAGCATCGGAAGGGTTGCTTTGCGTTTTTCAGCTGTCCGCGCTGTGAACTTTCCGTGGGTTGTGGTTTTTGGTCTTGTCCGGTCTGCTTCACTTTTTACTTATTTTACTAATTGTTTTTTCAACTCCTTCGGCAAGATAAGTGTCTTCGATTGTGTTTTTGCTTTTCTATTTCCCTTCCTCCCTCCCTTTCTACTGGTATATATACGCCCTGTTGTATGGCTACTCTTTAACCTGATGAAGTGCAGGCTCTGCACGAAAGTCTTGTTCATGTTAATTGTAACAAAGTGTTCCTGCCCGTTTTACCTTCCCTCAGTGAAATCACCCAACTGCAAAATTGGCTTGTCCATGAAGAATGGCATACTTACAATAAATATCTTCCACATGCAATACAAGGAGAAGAAATAGCCAATGAAATTGAAGTATTTCCCCTTGAATGTATGGGACCACTGAATACGTTCCTACAAAGATATGGAAACATCAGAGTTTTGCTCCTCTTGCTCAACATAGCCTCTTGATAAAGTTGTTCCAAATGTCACATGGGCTAAGATATTCACCTGCATGTTATGCATGTCCACTGCTTCCAAAAACAGCTGACGGCTGAATTCTTCAAGGGCATTCACTTCCTGTTTCAGCTGGGCGATATCTGTGTCAAGAAGCAATAGAATGAAGTACAAATTTGGACTGGCATCTGTAGCATGACCCTGCATTATGTACAGGCACTCTTTGCAATATGGCAAGACAGTGATAAAAAGATTGGTAAAAAAAAAGAACTTGATTAAATCAGCATAGTATAAGTTTATAAAAAAAAACTTATTTTGTGATTCACTGAGACCAGTTACACACAAAAAAGAAGGCCACTAATTTTTAAGCACAGCGGAGACTGCAACAAAGGACAGCCAGTCGAGTCATTGATGCATGAGTCCTCCAGTCACATTTGATGAAGTTTAAAATATTGGTTTCCAATGGGTACATATCTCAAATCTTTTTCTACACCTAGCACATATTACATGGTTTTCGCCCTTTTGTTTTGTTTATTACATTTTAGGCATGTTTTGATTTTGTAACTTGTGGCCTTAAAGTAGCACAGAAGTCATTTTTAACACCCAGTTTTCTTCCTATAAAACTGTTAAGTATGCCAGGAAGATGCACCATGGGAAGTAATTTACACCACAGAGTCATAATTATCGCAGAAATTGAATTTAAAATACGCAGCAAAAAGCGACCGTGCGCAACGGTGGTGAAGAGCAGTACCAGCCTGTGATCTGCCTGGAACCTCGCGCTGACGCTATAAGGACAACGCTCGCTGATTGGCCTAGAGAAATGTTGTCTGCTACTCGGCTGTTCAGGGTTCTGATAAAGCCTTTCTCCTTGCTCGGTAATGCTTCGGCCGCTCCTTCTATCCCCAATTCTCCGGGAAAACTGGCAAAACAGGTTTACGGCGGCAAAGGGACAAGGTGCTGACCCCCACTGACCGGCAAACCAGAACGAGTCTCCTTATGCCGTCATCGGTGACGTGCCATCATACCTCCTCATCCTCGTTATAGCTGGAGTGGCGAGTTAAGGGTGAAGGCGCGGAGCTATGTTTATGTGAGTTTTTTTCTGGGAAACAAATTGCACACATCAAAACCTTTCACGCTACTCGGTATAATGACACACACTTTCATCAGATGTCGTAATCTGAAATTTTTTTGGATGGCCCCCTGTACTCCTTTAATCAACATTTCTTGAAAAGTGTCCAGGAGTTCAGTCATTATAATTCACTGTGTGCTACGTGCACCAGCAGATGTGCATTTTCTGGAATGCTAGACGTTTGCTTGTGTACTTCCTACCCTCTTAAGTGCTTAGGTATGAAGCATTTTTGCAGTTTATTTTCTGTTTAGAACAGTAAGCAAACAATGAGAGACTGATCTTGATATCAACATGTTTAAGTGTGCAACCGTCTCAGCATTCCAGGTGTATGTCAGTATAATATTTCTTTCCCCACAGGTTATCCTTTTTCACATAGTACAAGATGTGTGATGTACATACAAAAAACATACACAAACAAATGTACACATGTAAGTTTCTCTCTCTCTGTCTCACCTCTTGCTTTTGAGTTTGAAGTTTCTAGTATCTCAATTTTTTTTTTCCTTATTTTGTAGCCTTGTCTTTGCTTTCTAGTTTTCTATGATGCAGTAAAATCTATCCATGTACGTTTCTTTTCTTTCTCTTCTCTTGCTTTATAGTTTTCTATAGGTAAATATTATTTCTGAATAAATAAAAATATTATTAGTACAATTCTTTTGTAGGATATGCAAGTCCAACGTATTCCATGATATTTGCGTAAAGTTCCTTCGTTGTCATGTTCATTTTGCGGAGTTTCAAAATTTTTTAACAGAAACACACACTTCTGTTGTTTTATTTCCAGTAATACATTATCTAGAGTTAATTTCGAAGCGTGAACTATATCACTACAGCTCAAGAAAATAGGATAATAACACCATATAGAAAAATGAGGTTCAGAAGCTGAAAATTTTCAACATGCTCCTTTTTAGCACTCCATACATCACTGACCAAAATTTTCACACAGCGTTAAAAATTTTTAACTTTGTAATTTTTGTAACTGTTGTATTTTTGTAACTGTGTTTGTGTATGTTGTAACCATAGAAAGGCAAATAAAAATCAAGCAAAATTACTCCCCATGCATTTCCAATGGCTCATCCAATCGCCAATCTCACTCAAAAGCCGCTAGTCTCTCTGTGTGTGCTTCAGTTTCATATCATCACACACAGGTGGTGCAATTGAAAATACATGGCGTGAGATTTTCCTTAATTTTTAATATGTTTCCTATGTTCACTTGTTTCATAATGTTTGCAAAATATACCCAAACTTCATGCAAATGGCTCTCAGTCTGCAAAGTTTGGGGTGGGATAATCCTAGTGTTCTATTTTTATAATGCGGTCAGACTGGATAATGATTGCCGTACATTCTTCAATGCAAGAATTAAACAAACAATGTGAAAGGGAAGGACCAACGAAAGCTAGAGTCTGACCGAGGCATGATAATTCTAGGCTGAGCCTGCCCATTGCCGGAACCAATACAACTGTGAGGCCCTATCCAGGCTCACAGGCCCAATTGGCCTCGTGTTACAGGCCAGCCCAGCCCCTTGCGGTGCTCTGAATTGGAATTTCCTCAGCAATTGACAGAAGCAAATCCAACTTCATGTGGGAAGATCGCTATGCAAACAACAATAAGGAAATAGTTGTCGGTTCAGGAAACACCAACTCGGATGTTTTAGAATACCATATTAGTTGAGTTTGCCTTAAGTATTTAGATCACCAGCTTCTTTTCATGTCACTAATGCACGTCATCGAAGCGAAGTTTCACTAAGAAAAAGTGTGTGCATTATGCAAGTATATCATGTTAATTCAATGATGTATCGAGTCAGGCAAGTCTACAACCGCAGAACACATAGGGCCTTCTGTTTTCTGTTTTTCAGAATCGGGCGTTTCATTTGCAGGAGCCGTGAAACAGGGTAAAACCAAGCGATATGGGGTAGCAAAACAGGATTTCCGGGTGAGAAAAAAAAAGAGAGAGCTTCTCGTATCTTCGATGAACACAAGGTGTAGAACAGCCGTGCTGAGTGGAATCGAAAATTTTGTTTGTTTTCAGGACTTATGTATCAACTAAGCAGTCAAACACAGACAAATTTCTCGTAAATAGCTCTCCATCTGTTGACTGCTGAATTAATAAACTTACTAGACTTTTCACCAATGTTGGATCTGTGTCCCTACATATAATCAGTCTTTAAAAACTTATAAAATGTTAAAAAATGAGCTGTGTATGTGGAGCTACCTGCATAACAAATCCTATTTTTGTTCAGCAATGCATATTTCCATGAATTTCTGATAATTCAAACAAAAATCTGTGGTCTCCTGGAGTTTGAAATAAAATAACGAGAGTCTACTGCATGTGTTTAGTGATGGGGGTTGCAGTTCTTGTCAGAGGCGTTACAGATTTTATTGTATAGCGTGATACCACAGTACTTACTTTCTGTACCTCCAGATGGCAGATAAGTGACACTCTTGAGCATCCCCCAGATGCCAGATGACTGCCTTCCTCCTCCAGATTGCTGCAATCTTTCCCGCATGGCTAAGGCTATCCTGCACAACAGTGTTTGTCACAGTTTACGAGGCGGCATAATGAGCCGCATAATGTCCTGCATAACCTACTTGGATTATAGCTCACAATAAGTGGCTGATGAAACATTGTGCACCATGTCAACATGCGGTGACTTTAAAAGCACAGTAGACTCCCATTAAGCTGAACTAGCTTTACCTGAATTCTTGGATATGCCAAACGGAGTTCAACGATTTGTTTGGTTTTGCCATAGACTACCAGGCAAAAAAATTCAAAATCCCTTAACGGGAACCATTTTGCACAGTCACTCTTGTTTAGATGAACTTTCGTGCCGTCCAACAAACATGTGTTCTCTCTCCCCAATATGAGAGCGGAGACAGAGACTGTGAAAGTTGTTAAGGAGGAGGAGGAGGAGGAGAAATTCTGCAACGCCATTGGTAAGCGGGCAGTGCTGACAGAATCCAGAAAGAAATGTGAGTCAGATGCCTGTGAACCACCTAAAGTTGAAGTGTTCATGCTGCACATTTTGAACACATTTTTGTAGCCATGCCTGGTTTTGCCAAGGCCATGACGCTTGAACATGAATGAATTTTGCTTTTTTTTATGCTTGAATATGTCGAAGTGGATGTGCCAGTAACTTGAACTTTCGGCGAAAGTGAAGATACTCTCCGAAGTGCAGGACGGCAAGATTTCGAAGATGGGTATCGCTAAAAAATTGGGAATTGCAAAGAGCAATGCCGTCAAAAATACTAAAGGACCGCAATAAAATACTTGCTGCATTCAACGATGGTGACTTTGCACCTCAGTGGCCTACAAGGACATGGAAGACATTCTTCTTGCATGAAGTCAACGAGCCCGAGGTGCCAAACTGCCCATAAATGGTGTTGTGCTGCGTGCTAAGGCAGAGGAAGTAGTGCTGCGTCTGAACATGGAGTTTCTCGTGCAACAACGGCTGAATGGATCACTTTCGAATGCGACATAGACTCTCTTTTTAAACCGTTGTTGGAGAGGCTGCCGCCACTGATGAAGCTGCTTGCAATGACTGGAAGTCAACGAGGCTCAACATGTTACTGGAAGAGTATGACGCTGCAGACATGTATAACATCGATGAAACTCCAGTGTTCTATCAGCTCCTTCCACAAAGAATGTTGGCACCTACCGGAGACCTGTGTGCTGGTAGACAACACAGCAAGCAACGAATTACAGTGCTGGTAGGCACAAACATGACTGGAAGCGATAAGCCGCAGCTTCTGTTAATCAGCAAGCTAAAAGCGCTGCGATGCTTCAAGGATGCCAGCACCTTGCTGGTGAAACATCTGGCAAACTCAAAGTCGTGGATCACACAGGCACTCTTCAAAGAGAGGCTGTTAGAGATGGATCGTCGCTTTGCTCTTCTTGCTTCTTGCTCTTTGCTCTTGTCTTCTTGCTCGATAACTGTCCAGGAGCCCAATCTTACCGATTGGTTAGCCTGAGGTAGCCCGAGCCTACCAAAGTGGCTTTGGTGCGCACAAACTTGAAATATAACGGTAACGATCACTATATGAAAGTTCAAGATCAGGGCCCAGGACATGGTAATGTGTATGGACTTCTGGCCATTTGGCTTGAATTTTTGCCACCGAATACGACCACGAAACTGCAACCGACGAACCAAGGTGTCAACAGCAGCCTCAAACTGGTAAAGAATACCAGGTGAACCTGCTGAGTGCAATCCACCTTCTGGCATCTGCATGGAACAAGGTGACGGAAGCCATCATTGCGAACTGCTTCCACCGTGCTGGGTTTGTTAGGCTAAGCGCATGCTCAGCACAAGCACAGGGCAATGAGAGTGAAGAGGAGCCACAGGACACGAACCTCCTTTCGTGTCTCCACAGTGTGGGTGTCTCTGTGGACATGGCTGCCTACATCATCAACGATGATGTTGCTACCTGCAGAGCAGAAACTGTGGGAGCTCTAAATGATGAAGTGTTGTAACCTGAGGCACCTACAGAAACAGAGGAAAACACACATGAAGAGGCCCACAAGGAACTTGCACCAGTTGCTTGGGATGAGGAAGATGCTGCATTAAATGTGTTGGTATGTTTTTTTTTAAGAGCATAAGGGCTCTGAACAATTTCTGAAAAACATTGGACAGATGTCTTCTTTCGTGGCAACGCATTGTCTGAAAGTGTAGTCGAAAATCACGAGGCAGTTGGGAAGCAACACTTGCGAATGAAAGTGCTTTTGTGAGTGAAATAAATGGTTTGACACCAATACAACTCCACTGGAAGCCTTCTTGTTTGCACCCGCCAGGCACTGGAAGCTTCGACATACGTGGCACAATATTTTGGGTACCCCTGTTAAACCAAACTTCTGATAAGGCATACTAAATCAGGTTATGGTTTTGTCCTCTGTGTTTCTTGAATATATGCAAGCATTGTTTAATTTCAGTTGCTATTATTACCGTAAGGTCATGATTGGTATGAACACTATAAAAACAATGCTTTGTTTTTTGCTTCTTAGTGATTGTGCAATCGTCATAGAGTAGAATGGATTTATACACGTAGGCCTAGGCTGCACTAGATAAAAGCAGCCCAGATATAGGCACACTAAAGGAAATACAGCCCCATTCTCTCTGGCTTCTTCCTTGTCAGAACTGCTTGTAGACTTTGCAATCCTGGACCATTTTCGCAGTCCTGGTCCACACGATGCATGGGGTCTACTATTTGTGTTTTCATATTTCTTGAGCTAGATGTTTATTGGATGCTGGATTGGAGCTGGATATTTCTCGAGCTTGGATATGATCGTAGTCATGCGATTGACCCATGTCATTTAGGAGCACTTGTCCCAGCAGTCAAAAATGTGTCTCGGAGGAAACTGCAGCAAGGAACGATGGAGGAGGCCATATCTCTATTACACAAAAACAGCCTGGCAATTTCGAAGTCTGGAAACATCCTTGGATAAAGAAACATGGCCGCGTCCAGCCAAGAGTGAAGAATAATTTTTTAAATTAATCCCAAGAACGAAAAGAGACTCTGCGCAGCTCAAGCACCAATGGCATTCATTAGCACAAAAAGTCCAAGAAGGGTCTGCACGTTCCTGGATCTTTTTAATCATACATTCCACGTGCAATGATGTGCCACATTCCACAATGGATTCTGCAATCACATATTCCATCCGTGGGTTGCATACTCCATGTGCTGCTTACTTGTAGCATGATGTTTCGCAGCTGTGATGACACGTTGTTTGCAGCTGGTACTTCGGTTACACGACACAAAAGGTGCTGTCCCGAGAGCCCCGACGACACCATAGTGATATGCTATCACCGTTTTCATCACTTTTGTTGAGAACAGCAATACCACGGTCCCTCAATACTCTTTCTGGTCAGGAAACTCCCGCCAAAAAGTTCGCTTTGGGCGCCCCGACGACACGACGACACGACGATCACATCGTCGCTCGGGAGGAGACTTTCGTGTCCGCCGCTGCCTGCGCGTGTCGATTGCATGTGTGTCTGCGGGTGTTTGGAAGTGAGAACTTTTTCTTTTTTGGTGCTTGCGTTTTGCGTGCGTAAACAGAGGTTCATTTCTTTAAATACTGTAGAAGTGGTTTTTTCCGCGTGGAAAATATTTTCGCGTTTTTGAGCAGAGCTGCTTTGAGGATTGATTCGCGAGAACTTAAATTCGCGACACAGGTTTCCGGGAGTGCTTTGCTCTTGCATATCGTGCCGCCGTCGATACTCGGGCATATTTCGGCACGTACTAAGACATCCATTGTTCACGTGGATTGCGGCATTCTAGGTCTATTCCTTTCTTCTCCTCACAGAGATAGGAGGAAAGGTCCTGTCAAATGGCCTTTAGGGACCCTGTAGGAGGCCATAGTACTGGCCGTGTGCAAGTTAGCCAGTTTATTTTAGCAGTTCTTATTAATTATCACTCGGGGCACTTATCAGTTCGGTTGAGATGTGGTACTATCATTCAAGCTGCTTTTGAGAATGCGGGGAAAGGCATGTTCTTGCTTCGTGGTATAGTGGTATATTGCATGTATAGTGCAAAGCGTTTATAGGAGTAACAAAAGCATGATGAATTTTCATTTCTTTTCATCTTGCCTGATGGGATAAAACAATCTTCTGCGCTTGCTTAAACTGCCTATCCTACATGGAGTAGAAAGGGTCAGGCAGTCGCGGTATAGCGTCGAACGCCGAACGATTTTCGCCCTCATATGGCCTGAGTTATTCGCGGGAACTTAAATTCGCAATTTTGGAGGTGTGCGCGAAAAACGCGAAAAGTAATTCAGCGCGAAAAAAAACATTTCTACAGTATCCTTGAACTTTACTGCAATCTTTGCACTCTGTTCGTGTGTAAGAATGATCTACACAGATGAAGGAGACTGATACGAGCACGCAGCATTTTGGAATGACTATATTCCTCGGAGCCTTAACTTTACGAGAAGTGAATGAAAGTTTTTTTTTTTTTGTCTACAAAACAGCGATGACCTGGTAAACGGGAATAAATACAAACCATTTACTAATAGCCTTATTGGAGGTGTACTGCGATGAGCGTGATTTGTGGAGCATCAAACACTATAAGAACCGTAAAATTTTCAAATGATAGGTCTTTCAACATGATGTCAATACAATAACATTCCTCATGATACAACCTGCGAGGAAAGATGCAGCAGTAAACGAAGTTAGCTAATACCCGTTCACTCATTTACGCACCCGTGTACATACCGGCTTATATATTCGTTTTTGCTGAATCGGAAGCGGGGAGGGAGGGAGGGATGATGTTTTCACTTTTTATCTTTTCATTTTTCTGTTTCCTTTCTGATCTGCAATACGTGAAATTTTTCTGCAGCCTATACACTACAGACTCTAAAGCTCGTTCATGGCCGTGTATAGTGCTACAAAATATCCTTTCTTTGGCTTCATCATTACTTTCAAGCGAAAGACTGACTCATTAAATTTTCTGCATTTCTCCTTACTTATCTCTTTCCGGTTATCATATTTATTTGTCACCAGATACTGTAACGTTTTTCTTGTAAATGTAGTTCTTGGCCAGTCCTAAAATTTATTTCTGAGCTATGA
Organism: Ornithodoros turicata; assembly: GCF_037126465.1. Lineage (NCBI taxonomy): Eukaryota > Metazoa > Arthropoda > Arachnida > Ixodida > Argasidae > Ornithodoros > Ornithodoros turicata. Next base: position 13,327,814 of record NC_088202.1, read on the forward strand.
GAACAGTGGCCGCTCCCACATAAAACTTCATTCTGTAGCAGCACACGCCGCTACAATTTTATCATTTTAAATAGTTTGTTCATTGGAACATCCTGGAACTGATCTGACTGATACGCCGAGGCTATCTCCAACGCGATGAATTTGACACCTGTATCTCGTCAGCCAATTTCTATAGCCGAAAAGTGCTATTAGGGCCACACTTCAGTAAGCGGAAATTCTATCCTGTTAATTTAGTAACCCGGCTTAAATCATGTTTGAATCTCCTTATTACAACTGGTTGGTCAGTCAGTCCAAGCCGCAAAAATAGTAGGAATACTTGAAGGGTTCTTCACAAATATTATCATGGGATGATCATGTGCATTATGTTTAAAGGGAACGCATGAGAGCCATTGCTATCTTAAGTCGATACATCTTCCCAAAGTGTGTAAAAATATCTACAATACGTTAATAGTGTAATATAGATCAGTTATTGTCAACCACATCGAAAAACAACATAAGTTTATTTCTTCACCGAAAACGATCGAGTCATGCGATTTATAGCATGTGTGTGTCTCTCATACCACCAGAGACGACTTTCAGATGATCATGATTACAACGCAGGATTTCTATACGTACTTCTTCTGAAGTCTTATATATCTTCTCTGAAATAGAATCACCTCGTAATTTTATCTCTGCTCAGATTGCAACAAACTGCATGCTACGAGGAAACCACGTGTTTGGAAAGTTTCGCCCTCACGAAATAACTACCGAAAGCGGCATTACTTTATAACACACCACTATAGTTTGTGTGATAGTGTAACAGAATGAATTAATATGTTTCTCAACCTTCATTGAGAGATATGAGTGAGAGTAAAACCAACATTTTCCGTGCCAGAAGAAGACAACAATGAAAGTTGCAATCTACGCGGAAAATCTGCAAATTTACGCTAACTGAACTAAAATGTGCGGGCTGAACTCATGAACCTATTTGAGAATTATTTCTGCTCTAAACCCGAAATGAACTTTAAAAAGTAGCTGATCAAATCTTCCCTAAAAACACGTAGCGCTATGGAAACGTCGTCTGCTCCACGAGGGTGTCTCCGCCCAAACGACGCGATCGCCCCATGCGGGAGCAATTGTCCCCAAGTGACCTTGTCTATTGTACTCGAGCGGAGTTTCCAGACCAGAAAGAGTATTGAGGGACTGTGGCAATACTGAACTTCATGGAATGACAATTGTGACAAGAATGTACCCTTCCGTGGCCTTCTTCCGTTCAAGAGGATATTTCTACAGTACTGCAAAGTGTAATCAACAGCTTTGCTGCAAGAAACACGCAACACAAGATGCTGCTGATGTGAGCAAAATGAAATTGGCAAATAAGGGTCGGGGAACACCCAGGACTGCCAATGTGGGCAGCATGATACTGGCCAGGAAACATGGTTGTGGTTCTCCCGGATATCGCCCCTGGCGATGAAACTCAGTAATCATCATCATAAAATAAAGTTGCTGCTTCCCCCAGTTCATTGGCACATCTTTAATGAACCTTAAGGAAAGAAAAGCCACTATCAAGTCCCAGTGACATTGTGATGGAAGATCACACGGCGCAACGCTGTGGTGCATGTCCTTGCTATAGCCCAAGGCAACGCTTCCAACTTAACACCTCAGACCTGCACTAGATCATCCTAGATGGTGTCAGTAAGGAAGGAAACATGACACTGCAAGTTAGTGACACTCACTGAAATAGTAACACTGACAATTCCTTGTGCTCCACAGGACCTATTATATCCTGCAGTCTATCACTGCTGGCTCCAGTAGCCTGCATGTAACGTGTTAATAAGGAAATGCACGAGCTGAATAACTTGGAGCGCCGCCAGAGGGGAACGTCGCTGCGGCTCCGCGAATCATGGGACATATGTTTTTTCGCTCGCGAGGGTGATGTCTGCTATGCCGGGCGCTGACACCTGACACGGTTGACACCGACGCACTGACGAAGCGGGTACGTCTGCCAATTCCTTGTCATAAATTCTCTTGCACAGTTAGCAGCACCTTATAGTTCATTTACTATCGTTAACGCTTACTCTCCTACACATAGGTGTTGTTTACGTGCGTCGCTGCTCAAGACATCAGGCGTTCATAAACGTGAAAAAGGAGAAAAGAAGAAGACAACGGTCATCTCTTCGCTACATGCGAGGCCTCAAAGAAGAAGAAGAGGAAGCAAAAAACAGGGTTTCTTTGTGTCCCGCTTCGTTACGAATTACTTAATTCGTTACGAAGGAACAACACCACAACCACGATCATCAAAGCCGCCGGACAAGCGCGATCGCCATCTTGAATTGCTAAGAACGTAGTGCCCAGCGTGCACTGCGCGGATTCGCGCCGCATCATGGGATTTGCTCAGGTCGTCTATTGCTGGATGGTTGTATTTCCAGGAGCACACATAAGTGATTCCTCAATTATTTGTAGCCTCAGAACCAAGAACCCAGCACTGAGCTTTGGAAAGTTGTCTACGACTACACTACACTACGACTACAGACTATAGCCATAGACTACAGGTACTCTCAAAGTTTTTCGAGGTCTCACACCTCAGAACGACCACATCGTCGGACTTGATTACAGAGCTCAGACCTATGTTCGCTCGCTACAGCACGCCAGAAGTGGTGCGCTCAGACAATGGGGCCCAGTTTGCATTATCCGAATCTCGACGGTTCCTGGCATCGTGCGGTAGTATGCACATAACATCCAGCCCATACTACCCACAAAGCAATGGACAAGCTGAGCGCGCGGTGCAAACCGCAAAGTCCCTCATGGCAAGGTCGCCGGACTTGCATCAAGCACTACCCGCTTGCCGCACAACGCCGGGTGCATGCGGTGACACGCCAGCGGAACTGCTGATGGGATGCCAGCTCCGTTCCAATGTACCTGTTCTGCCTCCTACGCTGACGCCTTCATCACCACACCTGCGGAAGTACCGCCAGAGGTACAAACGGGAGCAAGCCGTTCGTGCGGCTTCCTATAACAGGCGGCGCCCGGAGCTACGTAGCAACACTGCAGTGCGGATCTTCGCAGGGGCAGGAGCGCACGAAACTGTCTGCACTCAAGGACCAACGCCAAGGTCGTATATGGCCCAGACTTCGACTGGAGTGACCAGACGGAAAAAGCAACATCTTCACGAGGGGGCGATGGCATAGCCGACCACGTTGAAGCCACCGGTACAGCCTCAGAAAAGTATAGGTACCATGTGGTACGGTCGAACTGTGAAACAGCCTGATCGCTACGGCTACTAGCGGGGGGTGCAGTGTTTTGTGTTAAAGGGAAACATGGTGTGTCACCTGAAATGAACACATGGGTTTGCTGTGCTAAAAGGAGGAGGTGTTGTATATGTACAGACAACGAGACTCGCTCGTTGTCGGACACTAGCACAAGCTGGTGAATGCTGGTAACGTCATTAAATGTTCCGCTGTTCTACAGGCTGGTCGTCTCCTTCAATTCTGTCCTCAGATCAGCACACGCCGGACCACGACATCATGTGATAATATGTGTGTGTGTGTCATATGTGGCAAATTGGCTTATAAAAGAAGGCAATTTGACGTACGAGATACAAACTGGCCTTCACACTGTGCAACGCAACAAGGTGGGCCTTACCTCTTTTTCTTCATTACGATCATATCCAATGTTTGTATCAGCTTCTTTTCAAGACCTTGTACATCTGCTGGTGTCACAGGTCTAAATAAGGAACAAAAAGAATTACCACCTATCAAATGTTTATGGACCTTAGTGAACCCCGCCAGAGGTACACGACATAGCTGTGTATAACTGGAATTTCACATCAGGTGCTGTGCCGTGTGTGTCTCCAAGTGTATTGTATTTTGTTCACACTGCAGTATTGACTTGAAACGTACAACATAAATGTTAAAACTTATTGCATATTAATACTGAAATATGCAGTTCTATCATGACGTAAAGCCCCGAATTATATTATAATAGTGAAACAAAGGCTATACAACCACAGCTTTTAAGCTCATTATAGTTTACTTCTGCACAGACTGTGAGTGCTCCTTTGGTAGAAGCTTGCACGCCAAAAAATACACCTTTCCCTAGACAACACCTAATGAGAATGCTTCATGATACCTCAGCAGTGTACTTAGCTCACTACTATGAAATTGAAGTGTCTGACATAAAACTTGTGTTACTAACCTCATAAAGTAGGCCATTGATGTGTATGGGTAGTTGACTGCACCAAAGCCCGATAAGAGAGCCATGAGTGTTACACCAATGACACCCACTCGGCTGATGACTTGCTCGATGGACAAAATACCTAATAAAAATAAATAAAGATGGAATAATTTGCTATCTTTTTTATTTCATCTGTTAGTCACTGATACTTCCTGCATGGTTTTTACACAAAGGGAACACCAGAAAGTGGCAAAGTCACATGTCCATCTGTGTGGCCAACAACATTTTTGTATTGTGTTTCTATGACATTATAAGTGTACTGCTTCTACAATGGCCTTGTCACTGTTCTGTGCTGCATGTATTATACTAGTATAAACTGACAGAGATCCAACCACATACCTGCCAACTTGGGAACATCCAAATTAGGGAGATTTCAAAAGCAAGGAGGGGGGAGAAAGCCGATGTTGGGTGGCTTTTATTTGCATATATAACAGGAGCACACTTCACCCCAGCAGGCTCATCGGGCACAAGTTTTGCAGCAACAGACTTTGCCCTCTCCAAGAAACTACCTGGGTGTCAAGCTGTGGCAAGGCTATGACACTTTCTCAAAAGAACGTGAGGACACAAAACTATGTCTCTGTTCTCTTTGCGAGGTACGCAAGGTCAAAACAGCTAGTGTGAAGGCACCTTTGTCGCCCGAAAACATGGAGAACTGCCCGGAAACTAGAAGTGCTAGAACTAGGACCATGACCACAACCGCTGAACTCCGTAACACACAGGAAGCAGCAGCGATGCCGATGGCAATTGGGCTGGTATTGGATTGACGTTTTCGTCTATGTGCCCAGAGAAAAAGCAGGCGTTTGAGATATGGAGAGGGAAACTGCATTTTCCGGGAGACATGCTTCTCGGTCGTACAATCGTACAAACCGGTCCAAATCCGGGAGTCTCCCGGATGAATCGGGAGAGCTGGCAGGTATGCAACCATATTGTTGTACTGCTTCCCCAATTAACATAATTGCAAATGACAAGATATGTACATTTGCATATAGAAGGCACTACAATAACAACAACACAGGCTTGCACAAATCCAAATGCGTGCTATGCTGTCTTGCCTCTATGTGCAGAAACATGCAGGAAGGCAAAATACAAAGTTGCTGGCTTCTTCCTCTCCTTTTCTATTGCGGATATTGCAGGTGGAAATGATTGCCTTGTCATTACTTGCTAATCACCAGCAACAACTATGGCTGTTTGCAACTGAGTTTGCAAGGGCTGACAAGCATAACACAGAACACTGCATATAGCTTTATGACTAACATGCAAGTTCTGAACGAGGTGCCATATGTACACAGGTGGTGAAGTAATGTATTTGTGAATATTCTGGAGCTGGATCAAGAATGATGACACTGTGGTGGACTCAAGTATCTTCTTTAGCTGCCTGTGTTCAACAGAGCAATTTGTAGAGCAGTGCTTTGTGTTTTATACTGCAATGCACACCCAGGTGCGCTAACTTCATTGGTCAGCTGTGTAGTCCCTCCTCAAATGTGCTAGGTGCTGCTCTGTTCATTCTGTACGACAACCTCTCTTGTGTACTGATCAGAATAAATGCCAATTACACGGGATACACCAAGTATGAGATGAGGAATACAGAAGGACCCAATCCTTGCTTAGTAACAAACTGACACAAACGGTCAGCAAGTCAGGTGCTGCCACACTTAAAAGTAATATATATAAAACTTTTTTTTCCTTTGTCATTTTTGTCAAGAATGTGGGTCTGAAACACAAAACGCTGCTCTACAAATTGCTCTGTTGAACACAGGCAGCTAAAGAAGATACTTGAGCCCACCACATCAAAGTGTCATCATTCTTGATCCAGCTCCAGAATATTCACAAATACATTACTTCACCACCTGTGTACATATGGCAACTCGTTCAGAACTTGCATGTTAGTCATAAAGCTATAAGCAATGTTCTGTGTTATGCTTGTCAGCCCTTGAAAACACAGTTATAAACAGCCATAGTTGTTGCTGATGATTAGCAAGTGATCTCCAGTGCCACAGATGCAGCGTTGCTAGATGTGGGTACATCATGACGTCGCTTGGTTCCAAGGAAGAGAACAGGGTTGTGCAAACTATGACTTTGAGTTGCTTTGTTTCTTGGTAAATACGCTCGCTGCAACTAAACGAGTTACATATTTGGATATCGTGAGCCACGTTTTTTGTTCAGCATAATAATTGGAGAATGTCTGGTGAGTTGTTTAGTACAGCTTCATTGATGTATTGGTTATAGTTAGGGAGTGACTTTTTCGGGTTAAATGCCTTTCTCAGATTCAGGGGGTACAAATCGGGCGCTATTTTTAAATCTGTAATTCAGGGCGAAATCGGGCGATAATTGTGCCTTCTGGTGCTATCGGATGTTTTTGTTTCTCCTCTTGTCTATTAAGTCCTTTCCTACTCTCTCTTTTTTTTTTTTCGGGATCGTGACCTTCCAGCGGTAAACCCCGAAGGCATAGACAGCGTTGACACACATGAGTGTATTTCTGGGAACGTAAGTGACCCATTCTTACATGTGTTACACGTGGCGACCTTTGTTCGTCTTCAGTGGAAATGTCACTTGAGGATTTCGTAGTGTCTGGAATTCGGGGAGAAATCGGGTTTAACCCGAATTGGTCGGAGGTCAGTTCGGAGGGGGAATAATCGGGCAGAATCGGGTTTAACCCGAAAAAGTTACTCCCTAGTTATAGTGTTGCAGACATATTCTGACTATATTCCTCGCTTAGGACTTATTTCCTCCCTTGTGTTATGGAAAGATATTGCTGATTATGCTCGGTGTCTGAGCCCGCACGCTCTTGGTCTAGCTGAGATGGAAGTTTTCGTTCCCAGGGTCTATCAATGTCTTCGGCACTTCCTGCCCTTCTACGTTGCATACAAGAGTGTCAAAGATTATTCGATCTGCAGCTGTTCACCAGGTATGACTGTTACACACGATTGTTCACTTTTTCTGTGAGAAGTAGTCTGGCTAAATGTAAAAAGATAAGTGGGTATTCCGGTCTCTTAATGGTGTCTGCCACGCGACACATGGAAGCCATGTGGAGGGGTGCCCTTGTTCCACTTTTACGAGACAAGGCAAAGAGGAATCCAGGAAGAGGCCCAGGCAACGGCACCACTACTGCTTGGAGAAGTGGAGGTCAGTAAAGCCACTGTTGATGTATTGACTCTGGGTCCTAAGTATAGTCCTCATCAAGGGGTTTAGGCAGAGGAAGTTGTGTCTTTTTCTAGGAAGATTGCCTTGAGGTGAGAATATCAGGTATCTGTTGCGGATGAACGCATTGATGTGGTGAGGACACTGAATCGTCCACAGGAAAAGGGATGGAGGACACATCAGCTTAATGAGGTAAGGTAATGACCTTCGAAGAAATGATCGTTGCCTTTTGCAAGCAGACAAAGAGTCCAGATTTGTGGTCATTGATAAAGAGTCTTTCGCCACTATGGCGTTACAGGCAGTTGACTTTGTGGGATCACAGTAGGCCAGCCAATCAAAGTATAGGAAGTAGGTGGTGAAGTGGATGGAATGCACCGATCTGGACAAGGTGGCGTCCCAAGTGAAGAAGCACCTGGAAACATTCTTTTCGGCAAAGACACATAAAGAGGATATCCCAGTTTGGGCTATTGTTTTCAAAGAGGGTTGTGTTAACACACGGTCTCCAGTGTTCTCCAAAGGGGCCAGGATTTGCTGATGCTTGATAACTAGAGCCTGAAGTTTTCGGGAAATATTTTTTTCTAAATTCGGAGGGTAAAAATCGGGTGAATAAACATGTGCTCTAAATTCATGCAAATTCGGGTGGAAAAACTTTCACTATGCTAAATTTGGGGAGAAATCGGGCTCAGTTACTCAAACTAACTGTACTGAATTGGTACAAACTGTGATGTAACTGAATTTGCTGCCAAACAAGCTAAGTGTGCATTCCTACGGACTTCTCAGTGAGGGCAATTTGCCGGGTAAATATCGGGTTTCACCCTAAAGAGGCAACCTTCAATTCGGGGTGCAAATTCTGGGAAGAATCGGGTTCAACCCTAAAACTTCAGGCTCTATTGATAACCCCGATGGCATTAAAAAATAAGAGGATGTAACAGAGTTCTTGAAGTGTATCCAAGTGGGTTATAGCAACGTAACACGTTTAATACTGATCCATAGGGCTACATGTCGAGTACGAGCGAGTGGCTCCGATGCTCGAAGGAAACCGACTGCCAAGCGAGGTGAGAGTCCATCCCGACAGCGGAGGTGCACTCTGACCCCATGTTATGGGCGCCCCGAATGTGGGCCTCTCCATGTGGAATGCACCATTGGCGTAGGTGCCGAGACTATTGTCTTTTCAAACCGCATGTCTGGCACAGAGCAGTTCTTCAGGAAGGTAGACAATTTTGATCGCAAGGTGATATCTTTGGATGTGGAGGATATGTATTTCAACGTGGATATCCCTGCCCCCTTACAGTTGGTGGACGAAGGGCTGTCGTCTGTGGATTTGATCGAGTCTATGACGATGTACGGATATTTAGGTATGTGGACGATTTCCTGGTGATCACCAAGGAGGATGCTAATTGGGAAGATGTAGTACAGATTTTCAGGGAAAACCCATAGTGCATGCCATTTACTATGGAATTCCCCAGATATGGTCGTTTGCAGTTTCTGGACTTGAGCATTTCATGTGTGACAGGCTGGGTTTGCTGGGCTTTTGCACAGAAATTGAAGAAATCCATCTTCGTGGTCCAAACTAACCATTGCAGGATGATGTTAGGGGCCGTATCCACATTAATTCATGCAGTGGGAGAGAAAAGTTGTCACACAGAGTGGTGAAGAGTTTTCTTTGATGATTTGGTGAAGAGACATGAATGTTGTTCATGATTTATATTTCTCCATTCCTTGACATATTTCAGCTGTGTTATATGCAAAAGGGGGTCCTACTACATTCTAAGAAAAGAAAGTGTGATGTGTGCTTACATATTATCGTGCAGTTGCGCGCTGCCCTTTAAAAGACAGAAGTGATTCGTAGATCATGGGTAGAGCCTGAAGTTTTCGAGAAATATTTTTTTCTAAATTCGGGGGGTAAAAATTGGGTAAATAAACATGTGCACTAAATTCATGTGAATTCAGGTGAAAAAACTTCCAGTATGCTAAATTCGGGGAGAAATCGGGTGCAGTTACTCAAGCCAACTGTAGTGGTTTGGTACAAACGGTGATGTAACTGCATTTGCTGCCAAGCAAGTAAGTTAGTGCATTCCTACAGACATCCCAGTGAGGGGAATTTGCCGGGTAAAAATCGGGTTTCACCCTAAAGAGTGAACCTTCAATTCGGGGTGCAAATTCGGGGAAGAATCGGGTAGAACCCTAAAACTTCAGGCTCTAATCATGGGGCATACACCTCACATGGCACAGACACGTGGTGGAGACTGCCACGATTAAACAACGTGGCGAGACATGTGTTAGTGCTCCCAGCTGTTTGCTGTTGTCCTAGTGCTCCCAGCTGTCCTAGCTGTTTGCCAGTCTTGACTGGCAAACAGCTCACGCTTATCAATAGTTCTGTTTGGTTTGGATAGAATGCAGATAGGTTGGAGGGAAAGAACCAATGGGGAAGCTGGTGTGGTGTTCTTGCTGAATATGTCTTTTCAATTTGTCATTAAAAGGTTTGTTGAAAGGTGTGGCTTGTCTTGTGTTTTTGCTGCAGTGCAATAACAATAAAGAAAGGAAATCTCATGCAGAGCTTTGAGTAAGAATGTTCAATGCAGTCAGCAGCCATAAAACGAAGTAAAGCAAAGCAAATATCGAGCATTCTGGTGAGAATGGTTGGATGAAAAACTAACGCAAAAATGGGGGTCTTCCAAGCAACATTCGGAAGAGCTGGTGCACAACTACAGCTTGTCTGCATCTCGTTAATTTTGTCCTCTTTAAATGTCAATACTATGTAATAACACAACTTTACGAAAGCAAGTAAGTCAGGAATCAATCTGAAATTGAGGCTTACCATGCTTTGGACTCAGAATTGGGAAAGGATCTCCAATCTTCCAGAACAAGTAAACAAACAGCAGCCACGATGCCAGCGCCAGAGGCTTGATTGCCCTGCTCTTGACTGCAATAACAACACTTTATTGTAATGATGATAACCGGGGTGTTTCTTCTGGTGTTGAAACCCTACACCACATTACTACAGATAACACGATGAGAATATATGGATGACTCTCACAGTGAGGACTAAAGTCCTACATTGTCCAGAACAAAGGCAAAACACTGTATGATTCATTGCTAGCCACACTCGGATGTGTTGCAACAAACGAGCGATTTAAATAAAAGAAGACACAATACTTGGAAGGATTTGACGTTTAAGGTATCACAATTAGGCTGTCTACCAAATTGCAGCATTCAGATTCCCTGACTTTTCCAGGTTTTCAGTGACGATTTCAAGCGAATTCCCTGACCAAAACAAAAGTGAACTTGGTGCCTGCTGCTACGTTTCGATACAGATCCCTCATAAAACAGATCATTTATTGAGTATCAGTGAGGCTCTCCTACTTATCTGCATCTGAGCTTGTCGTATTGGCAAATTGCTACTCGCGGCAATGCTGCAGAGGCATGGCCGCTCAACCACTGATTGGCACTTGTGATTCGCTGCGCATCGTTAGGACACCTGTCTCCAATTTCCCCGCACTCCAGCTCCTTTTCGGCAAATTCCCTGAGAATTGGCTGACGTTTCGGGTTGCATCAAAATTCTCTGAAAATTTCAGGTTTTCCAGGTTGGTAGACACTCTGTGTCATCTATACCTATCTCTATACTTTGTTTTACGTTCAGCTTGGAACTGATGACTGCTGTAGCTTCGTTGTACTACACCATCACAAGCGAGCTACCATCACCATAAAAGTGTACATCCTTTACCCCTGGTATTCTGGCAATGCCTTCTTAGTAACTTCCCGCCTATCTCACAACTGACAAATATATGGGGCTGCTGCCTCGTATTTCACCACACTACTGTGCAGCTACCTATTTCCAACTTTGTCTAGTGCAGCCAATCGACCGTATTCAGGGACCGCAGTCCCTATGGTGCTGCCATAACCCTACCAGCACTTTTTAACTTGAATTTACGATGCTGGAACAAACACCACACACCGGACAGACATACGAGGAATCACTCGATGGTGATGGTTGTTTCCTTGCATATCTGTCCAGTGTGTGGTGTTTGTTCGAGTGTCGTAAATTCAACTTAATATGTGCCAACTATCCCAAGCATCGACATTAGCCTACCAGCTCCACTGCAGCCAATGTTGTAATATGTACACAAATATGCAGAAACTTGAACTTTGCATTTAGAATGTGCCATTTTTGACAACACCTTGTGACTTTCGAATATATTCTGCAGAAGAACATTCTCTGTTCGAAAATATCGGCAACTCCCAACCTGAGGAATTCGCTTCATATGCTACCTTCACAAAATCCCTTGACCTTCTGACTTTCCATCATTGGTTCCTAACAGCATGTTGAGTGCACATAACCAAAACTCCTAAGAATTGTTCAAATCTTTAAAATTATGTTTCGCATGTGTAACGTTGCGAGCGTTACTGTGTAAGGACGGGCGCTCAATCAAGATGCTCGCCCTAGGTCTGCGATTTGAGGAAGAATGTGTAGAGCTCCTTCTCTACCTCACCTTCTTCCGTTTATTCACACATTGTCTTCATCACAGCATGATTTCAAAAAAAGCGCAAAATGTAACGACAGCCCGAACAGGAAGGAACACACACGAGTGCTTTATCTACATCATGCATGTTTTGCAGCAGCTGGAATATTCTTGTCAGTGGATGCGAATTTCTTTATCTTCCACTCTCAATCTACCTATATGAGCCTGGCAAGGTACTCATGACAATCGTGGAATCGACGTCTGAACACGACATTATGTGTGCTTGACACAGTTTTTGAATACACTTCGTGTACCGTATTTTCACGCGTATTAGCCGCGGCTTATGCGCGATTTTTTTTTCTCACGGGCGCCCTGCGGCTTATCCACCGGTGCGGCTTATCTGATGACTATTTTTTCCTGGTATTTTCCCCATACGCCGATTTTAGCGAAAGGGCCGACAGTGTCTCTGGAACAGCACTGCCCTGCCGATGCACGAACAGTGCGTAACAGGGACGGGTCCACATTCGAGTAGATTGATCTTCCTGGTGCATTCCTCCAAGCAGCTTTAAGGAAAGTGGTGACAGTGATTCACGTCTTCTGGAAGATCACTGACCCATCAGCCCACGAAAAACACCCGACAAGTGCACAATCCGATCTTGGTAGAACTCCAGAACTGACCTCCTCTGTTGTACACTGTGCCGATCCCGGAGTATGGACCACAGGGTTTATGGCCTTCTCTATGGTCTCCTTTGTCGCACAAATCAGTCGTCTCGTATTGCCCGCGGCTTATCTGCGGTGCGGCTTATACGCGTGAAATTACGGTAATTCTTGAAAATGGAACTGGGGTCCCCCCTCTGAGGTGATGTACCAGCAACAACTTATTTCGTATTTTCAATTCTTTGAATAACTAAGGTTGTTAAAACTGTTGGCAATAACACTGCCATAAACTCACCAAACCTTAGATTGCTGATGATGAGGTAGCCAATGTAAAATGGCAGCAAGACGATGAGCATAAATAGTATGGCGTAAAGGCCCAGCTTCCAGTGAAGATACCGGGAACTGCAATGACAGAACACATCTTCAACATGGCCATCGATTTGTGTGTCAGTAGCTCAATGTTTGAGACAGAGAAACATGTGAAGTAATTTCCCAGCTTACCTTGATTCTAGGAACCCAAGAATTTCGAATATGATCAGCTCAAACATTGTACACGATAAGGAAAAGGTGACGGAAAATAAGAGCTGTACAGATAAATGATGAACCTGAAACAAAGTAGACATTACAGATGCAGAAATTAAATTCGACATGGAAGAAAGCTCTAAACTTCTGTTACTTGAAGGAATGTGTCACCTATACCAGTGACGAGCAATGGCGGTACCAGTGGAGCGCCAAGTACCCCACATCACTGGCACCCTATATACGTAGGGTCTGACTTTTTTGGGTTAAACCCAATTCTGCCCGATAGTTCCCTCCCGACCAGTGCCCGTACGCAGAATTTAAAAAGAAAATTAAAAATCCCCTCCTGAATCGGTTTCGTACCAATTTGAGGTAAACCCGATTTCTCCCCGAACTTTAATCACATATCACGTACATGGTTTAGCAGCAATCTGTGTGCACGTCTGATGAAAATCTTACTTGAATGCAACAATACACCATGCGAAGCACATTTAATGGTATACCATGTGCCGTTTGTGACCATAAATCGGGAGGAATGCATGTTTGACCAATATGGGTGATTGACCAATGCATGCTTGACCAATGCACCTTTAACTATTGGCCGCTTGCTGGACAGAAAGCAAAAAAGTAACCCAATAACACCCGATTTCACCCCCAATTTCAGATTTCAAAATGGCTCCCAATCTCCCCTCCCTACCGAATCCAGGAAAGACATTTAACCCGAAAAAGTCAGACCCTATATACACGGTAAAAAGCGCCTACATACAGTAATGTATGAAGCATTAGGCGAGGTAATTACGTATCCATCAAGAACACTGCAAATGTAGTTTATATCACTTCACATTACACCATTTGGTGGCCACAAAGAGTGAATAAGTAATTATGTTTTGATATTTTATAAAACTTACAGCAATCAGTTTTGGCAAGTGCCAGTTACGAAGCGGTGCTACCTCACATCTTACTTGCGAATATTGACTGAACTAGATGGCCTAAACTAGGGTAGCATATAAATCCAGACGGCATATTTTGCATTCACGTGCACGCACACAGTCAGTGGTGCTGGTGCATAGTATTATGATGTCCTGACTTATTCGTATCCCCAGTGCACAGCATTCTGAGTCTCTGGGCGTAACATGGAAGAAGTAATGGCTTTAATCGAAGAGTATACAAAAGAACAGAGACTACATATTGCATATGTAGTCTGTATGTGCAATATGTAATATGTAGTGTGTATATATGCAATATGTAGTACGTATGAGACTACATATTGCATACGTAGTCTCATACATACTACTTATTTCTGAGCACTCCTTATTGCCACGTGGAATATCACAAACAAAACAAAAAAAGGCTGAGGATAGTGCAAAACTTTTAGTTTAATATGACTAGATTTTGCAACAGTACAATGCATAACCATAAAAGGTATGCAGGTAACACGACGAGCAATTGGGCTAGTTAGTGTGAATGCATAATGAAGTAAACACGACGCAAAAGACTAAGGGACGCTCGTCCTGTCTGTTCCTCTGTCCCTTTGTCTTTTGCATCGTGTTTACTTCATTATGTATGGAGGTGAAAACGAAAACATATGTGACTTTCAGCCTTTTCCTTTTTCTGTCGTATTGTAATTAAAAGCGAATCACAGAATGTGAAAAAGAATGATTGTGAACTTTCAATGGCAGGAACAATGTAACAAAGCAACAGAATTAGGTATTGGAATTGCATAAAAAAATAAATCAGTCATCATGCTGCCCATTGCAGTGCACAGGGCTTGTGCGTATCACTCCATTTCCACTGTACCAGTTACTGATAACCCGTTAAAACTTGTCGACAATGAATTTTCTTTGTCAGAAATCACTTTCAGGACACAAACACTGTTTGGTCATATGTTCCAATTTTTGTCTGCCGCCCAAAGTTGAGAACTAGGTGCTTGACAGGAAGGTATCAGAAAAAGGTGCTTCATGTGCAGTACAAAGCACAAAATTTGAAGTGTGTTTAATGTAACGCACAAGTATTTAGTAATTTACTTTAAGGAGTACTTGATACTTGAAGTGCTCTCCATCACTGCCCATAATCAAGTGAGCAATGAATGAGTAGTTGCACATACTGTTGTTGGCCAGACAGTCAAGTGCCTCACCTCATAGTCCTTGAAAAGTTGCTTCATAAAGAACACCCATCCTCCAGCAAAAAAGAATGCCTGCAAAGATTGGTCAAAAACGGTCTCTCAATGGGCATCAGTGATAGCATGCTAATTAACTGCCCTGTTAGAAGAATGAGAATTTAGATTAAACGTCAACAACCCTTTCATTGGAGAACGGAAAACATGAAGGCAGGGAGTTGTATTGCACACACAAACAAACCAACAAGCAGTGATGGCCAGTAGTTAACTACATGTAGTTAAACTACTAGTTACTACCTGATTGTAGTTAAAAAATAGTTATCAACTACTTGCAGAAATGTAGTGTGCAACTACTAGTTATCAACTACTTGCAGAAATGTAGTGTGCAACTACTAGTTAAACTACTATTTCGAGTAGTTAACTACAGTAATTACGTTACTGCAGGCGCCAACTACTTCCGATTTTGCCGCAAGCTTTACAGCACGATTGTGCTTCCGACTTTTACCTTGAGCTACTTGTTTGATGAGAACGGAGGTGCAGAGCAATCGTGCCTGCATGTGTACTAAATGTTCACCTTCATTACCGCTTGTGATTTATATTTAGGTGTCCAAGAACACTACAGAATGGGATTGGTGTTGATGGACAACTTTAAGTAGTTAGAGATGTAGTTAAAATATATTGCAGTAGTTAAAAAAGTAGTTTTAACTACCTCCCCTGAAACGTAGTTGAACTACTGGTTAAACTATATGTATCATCATTACGATGTAGTTAGTAGTTATAGTTAAAGTACTGTAGAAGTAGTTAGTGGCCATCACTGCCAACAAGGATCCCACAACAAGACTACATCACATAGACAAGTGCAAAGCAATGAAACAAATGCAGTGCTGGCAAAGGAGGACTAAGCAGGCAAACAAGGTGTAGGTTTTTATTTTTCTCAATCTGCACTACTTCATCGGTGGTGACAATTTTCCGAAAGTTATTGGTGCTAAAATGTAGGGAATTACCTGCAAATCAACAAAATATTCACTGCACTCTTTCGTCCTAATGTTGTGCCCCTCGAAGCCTTGTAGATAATAGCCCCACATCATTTTGACTTTGTGCACCATCAACAGCACGGCACAATTATACATTAACATATTATTGCAGTTTCGGGATGTGAGGCAAATTTGAAACACAAACACAGAAGATTAAGATTCTGGCGTAATACAATAGGGAAGAGTAAATTTGAAACATCCTGTCTGCCATCTTGTCCTGAAACCAGCCTCTCAGTAAATAAGCTTGTGAGAGCTGGAGGAATTGAATACCTTGATATAGTGAGCTACGTTCGTTTACGGAGCATGATAACTCGATAATGTCCAGGGAGTAGGGCTGTGAGAATAGTAATTTTGAATAGTTATGTAACAAGTTAAATTTTAACAATTATGTACAGCTTGTGGCATACTTGACTGGAATTAGATAACACGCAGGACCTTTTCAGAGCACTTTTTTACTGTATAACGCACACGTTATACACCGGAAAGTATGGTACTTGTCTGGAATTGACAACTTGCAGCGAAAGGGGCACTGGATTTCATAAAAATTCATGATGCTGCTTAAGGATGGTATTGAGGAGTCAATAATCCTGAATTCATTTCAGAAGGCTGGCATGATTGAGAAGGGATGCGAAACTAAATATGTTTCAAATAAAGCATATGCATATATTATATGCCGCATTGGTTTATTGTGTATAGTGGTGGCAGTACAGAAGCTTGTAACAAGATTGCAGTGCACGTAATACATGGAACTTTTTCAAATTCAGCCCGTTTTTAGGTTTGCACGTTATATATGAATGCGCGTTATACACGAGTGCACGTTATACACCGGCTGTACCTGAAGCAAATATGAAGCTTACATGCCACATAAGCACTTATATATCTCAAGCAAATATGAAGTGAACAGTTATGTAACCAAATTGAGCACAAAGCAAATAGTCATGCGGCCAAACCGAATGCATACATACAAACTCGTTTATGCCCTTCGTTCCCTGCCCTTCCTACGCCCTTTGAACTTCGTTTTATGCCCTCTCTTCCTGTGTTTCTGGGATTACAAGTACAGGTTTGCAACTATTCCAATACGTCCGGTTTGGAAGAGTCGTCACTCCGATTCAAAATTTGAATACAGAATTCTATAATCGAATATACGATTATTCGCTTTAGTATTCGAAAAGATCTGAATATTTGCACAGGCCTACCGACGAGCTGTTTGGTGCCCCTTTGAGAAAGAACTACGCCTTCAGAAAATCAATGGGCCACCCTTCCATAGTTTCACTATCACTGGACCAAACACATTCTCATGACAGATGCCTTCGAGCCATTTTCTGGTAGCTTTTGTCACGACTTTAAACGGGTGATTGATTTCCAATGTATTTTTTCCTTGCTCTTCTTCTACCCATACATGGTGTAACTAAGGTCAATGAGTCAAACAGAAAAAGGATTAGAAGAACAAGTACTAGTGCACTTTCCTAGCCTCTGTCAGAACAAATTAAACACAAACTTAAAGAGAAGTAATATGGAAAGATACACACTTGCTGATGACTCATGTCCATAACAGCGCACATCAGGTATGTCCACTTTTATAAACACCTTCCTACTCATTGTACCATCTCATACTTGAGTGCCATCACTCAAGCTTGCTTGCATCATACTTCTATTTTCTAAGCCTCCAGTTATCTTTCTGGAGGCTTCCTACGCTGACAAGAAAAGAAAATATGGTTTACTAAGCACTTGTGAAGTTAGAGCACAAAAAATAATGCCTTTGAGTCTGATGGTTACATTTTGGAATGCACAATACTGAAAGTATTGCACATCTTGAAGGAATAATGCTTTATTACAAGAAAAAAGTATATATGTGCATATAACAAATTACCTTGAACAAATGCATGAAGAAATACATAAACCATGCTCCCATTTTACCTTGTACGACTACTTTTGAAAAGCACCCTGATAAGAAACATTAGCTGTGTCTTTAGGCATTGTGCCAAACACGTTTAAATGCAGCAACTCTACAGGGCATTGTTGTTAATTTTTGGTAACATGGTGTCTTCATGTGGTCCTGTAAAGCTACCACTTTAGTAACGCTTACGAATGATCACGCTGTCGCTTCTTGAAGGTCAATTAAAGGCTATAGCTACTTGGAAGGTGAAAAAATGGAAGGTAAAAAAGTATGGCTGCTTTATTACCGGTGAAAGAAGGAAGTCACTGAAAAGGTTAGCCAGCTGTAGGACTCAAACCTGTGTCCTTTTTATGTGTTCCAGCCTCGAAACATCAATTCCCATCGTGTACTTTATTACCACTCTTTTGTGGGCACAAAGGCTGTGGTTTGCATAGCTGGCACATTGTAGTACAATGCGTACTTCAGTCTGGGTGCAAAAGGACACTACGTTTCAAACAGCCACAGCAAAACTTTTTAAGTGGAGACTTTTGGCATGTTTGCAGGGAATTCTGTACATATTAGCACGTGCATATCCCCTTAGTAAAAACTGCAATGGCATCTTTCAAGCTCACTATTTGTTCACCCGAGAAATATGTTGCACATGGAAAGCATCAACAAGGGGTCATGCCCTGACACATCATGTTGCCGCTCCCAACTTCACATCCTCATCCACAGGTGGTAAGAAGATAAAAACACTACGATGGTACTACAGTTCATTAGCAGACAAGCTTTCAAGCAGTGCACTGCATTTCTTTGGTACTTGATAAAATGCAGTTCACTGCATGGAGCTTGTATGCTAATAAACTTTCAGTGTTTTTATTGTTTCTTTTTATTACTTGTATTGGCAGTACTTGACTCACTTCCACATTCCCTGATCATCCTCATCCACGAGTTTTAGGTTGCTCTAGTGAAGGTACGTCATTTCATGCAGTATGGATCACATCACCTGTAAGCACTACAATGCAAATAAATTTGCAAATAATTTATTTGTGCGTTGAGCTGGTGGCTCCCACGTGAACTGACATGAAATTTGTGTCAACCTGCTTCAACATGCAATCCTTTAAAAGTGTATCAAACACGCAAGTCGTTTGAGTGGAAGGGATGGGATTGAATGTCATCTGATGACTGCTATCATGATAGTCATCTTAGCTCTTGTAGCAATCTGTATAACTAGCAAGTGCTGCAGTCATCACAGTGGCTAAGACTAACTCTGTTTTATTGACTATAGCAATGTTCAACTTCAGGAGTGCACCTCGAGTGATGCAAGAAGCCCTTTTAAATTCATAAGTTTTGCGCCAAGGAATACGAAGCATCTGTCAAGAGCAACTGAAAGGTTGACTGTTGATGTTTGCTGTGGTTCTTTCGATATACTGCCTTCTAGGGGGTAACGTTAAGCCCATGAGGCCTCAGTGCATGACAGCGTCCTTTTGATGTAGCGTGCACATAGCAACACAGATGCAAACGCAAGTAGACGTCAGTTCACGGGCCAGGACAAGGACGCATACGGTCACGGCCGATACCGACATCTCATCTGTTTATTTGCAATTGTTGCAGATTTCGCACATCGTTGCGTCCGTGTGTTTCGCAGAATTCTGGGTGCACAACATGTAAAAGAAATGGACTAAGCAACAGAGCGTGATGATGCTCTTACGACGGCACAGGGAAGAAACGTATCGAAAACGCACATGGTTGTTGCATATTGGACATACCTGCGACAGGACTACTATCAGCGAATCGGCTACTATAGACATTCTTGATGGAGTGTCGGAATGTATCGAAACATTCAAGTTTTTAACAGAATGCTGTGTGCACCATAAACACCAGAAATCACGCTGAAAGCCGCCAACGCGTTCCGCAGATGGCGGCCATTAATGTTTACCCAGTGTTGATGGACCAGACGGTCACCATGCCGCCAGACAGCAAGCACAAAGGCACGGCTTTGCTACACAGGAGCCCTGTTGAACATGGCCGGGACTGAAACCGAAACAAATGTCGTATTCGGTTACGGTTCACCTCAAGTCAAGAACTCTGCAATGCAGAATGGTTCGGTTACGTGCTTTCTCCATTTTATCGGTTACGGTTACCGCAAACCAAAATAACGAAACCGATTTATTTTAGGTTCCTAGTGGTTCCACGTGACGTAGGCAGGGCAATGAAGTGAACGTCGTGAAGAAATAATTAATTTTGTAGGTTATTTTAGCAGTAAAACACAACAGTGGTGTGCTGCAATTATGCCCTTCTGGGGCACCAGTGATTTCCCCAGAAATTCACTGCTGGGGGAAGGTGCCGAGCTTTCAAGGGGGGGGGGGGGTTATGTTTAGTGCAGGTTCCACTTACGGAATTTTTCTTAAACACAGAAAGAATCGTGGCACAATGGTGACATATCTGCACAGCTTTCCCGTTTTGTCTGTACGTACATGTTATTACGTTAGAACACAGTACATTAGAATACAGATTCATTATGAACGGCATTTCAACATTAATAATCACACGACCAACAAAGAAAAAAGACTAGCACCTTGCCTCACGAAGCTCAATGAATACCTACGTAGCAACCAACGGCGAAAACCTTAGACGAAAAAAGCAGAATACCTCGCTTGATTGAGTTGGGCCCAAATGGTTCTTGATTATCCACATTGAGTTTGCGTGCCCGCACGCATTTTTGCTCGTATATGCATGCAATATATGCATTGAACAATCACTTTCAAATGATTTTGGACAAAAGCATGGTACGATCATCTGCATGACTGTGGTCCTAGTACTACAGCCCAAGTTTGACAGCACAGGATGTAATACGCTGCGCCGGACTCACTACCAGAACGTGTTGGTGGCCGAGCTGCGTGGGGTCACCCGAGAAATTTCAGGGGGGGGGGGGGTGTTACAAAAATGCAGGGAGGGTGTACACCCCCCCCCCCCCTCCTGGCTGGGGTGTAGGGAAATTCCTGCTCCTTACCTCCCTCAATGTCTGTGGTCACCGAGTAGGTACATTTGATGGAGGCTACCTGGAAAAAAGGGTTGACCAGTGACTTATTATGTGATACATTGTGATATATCCAGACCCCTCTACGTCCACTTACAACCCCTGTAATAATGCCCCCTTTTTTCGCATCCCCACTCCCACATGTATGGGTTCTTGGATAAACTACTGGAGGTGGCCCCTTCTTCGAGTGAACTCTTGCTCCGACAATGTAACAGGCCACAAAGGCTGCCGAGCGCCGTCATGGTTCGGGCTCCGTGATATCATACGATAATAAATTCAAGGATTTACCCAGCATTTCTGCTCTGCGAAGTGGGACGATTGCGTAGGAGATACAGCACATCAACGTGAGTATTGTCATAAATTTTCCCTAAAAATAAGATATTACTTTCTAATAAATATTTCGCGAGTTGAGGAGAGACCAGATCTGTGCGTCTTATTCGGCACGTCACTGGACGATTGACTGGGAAAACTCCTCACCATCTTACACCGGGGCTGTCATCATTAAAAATTAAGCAAGCTTGATCATGCTCACAAACGCCGGGTAACATAGAATGTCTCTAGCTTATCATGTAGCATGATCAAACTTTGTCGATAGCATGATTCGTCAGTCGTCGATGAATCCCCGTTGTGGCAGCAGTGTACCGGCCGGCTGTGCTGTCTGGGGTTTTTCCTGGGTTTTCCTCGGGACGCTTTCAGATATATGTCGGCACAGTTCCCTTAGAAGTCGGCCCAGGACGCACATTCCCCCAGGGCGTCGGCCGTGGCGTTGCTCACCTCTATGAGGCCGACAACGGCGAGCCCTTTCATCAGCACCACCACCGGCAGCAGTACAGGTGCAAAAAAAATAAAAAAGGAAAGGAAACAAAAAAAATCGGTCGCCTCTCTGCTTCGGTAGAATGTGAGCGTGACGTGACGCCGGACCGTGTCGTGACGTGACGACAACTAGCGTATAATCCCATTCCGTGTTAAAATCCTAGATCGCCCCCAGATAGATGTGTCTCAGATGGTGCACTATAAAACTCACTAATTTAGTGCATCGTATACGCTATCGCCTTTGCGTACGCAACGGATAGCGTTGGTGGTCCGGCGCATGCGCAAAACATAAAGAGAGGTTCGCGCATTGCGCACAACCACGGCGCTATTCCTTATGTACGCAAAGACGATATCGTACGATACACTAAAACTCACTATTGTGTCGAAAGCCCGAGAGAAATCTAGAAACATGGACACATCTACCCGTCCTAGGTCTAATGACGGCCTACTTGCTAAATCATTAGAATGTTTCGACTAATGAATTGTTCCTTTGTTAGACCAGAATTCGTACTGATAATTATTGACTGTTTTCTCTTCTCTTTTTTTCTTCAAAAAATCAGTTACTTTCTTACTCACATACTTCTCCACGATGGCGTCGTTGCTAGGAGACGAGCGCACTCTCCAGAACATGACATCATTGCAATTAGTGGGATTATGATTACGTCAACCGCTCCTCGCGTCATCGAAACTTGTGGAAGCTCAATTGATCTTTTAAAAATTGACAGAAATGCACAGCCGTTCGTAAACAGGATTAAAATTTCGCATATAGAATACTTGAAGCACCTACTTTTCGTGGGCTAAGTAAAATAAATGCTGTTTTCCGAGTCCGGAGTGGCACTTTAAGTGTTAACTCGGTTTAATTAGGTGCCTCGGTTTAAGTGTTAACTGCTTGGAGGGTGTGATGCAAGAAATACTATCATTGTTCCTAGATAAACACAATGTCATATCCGACTGCCGACATGGCTAAGAAATCCAGATCCATACAGAGTCAGCACTATCGAATGTTAGAGAGCAGATATGAGAGAACTTCTAAGACAAGAATATAACTCTATGGGTATTTATCGATTTAAGTAAGGCATTTGACGCGTTAAATCACAACATACTCTGTAGTAAACTTTACTTAACTATACTTCCAGTTCCATACCATACCATAACTTCCCAGTTATGATATCCGTGGAACACCACTACAGTTAATTCAATCATATCTCTCTTGCAGAAAACAGAAAATGGCATTAGGCCAAACAATATCGGAAACACTAGACATAACTAATGGAGAGCCCCAGGGAGGCATATTGGGTCAGTTGCTTTCTAACCCATATATAAACGATATTATTCAAACATGTAAGCACGTCAAGCTCGCTATTTATGCCGATGACCCCACGCATCTTTTTTCAGGTGCAAACACCGAAAGTATTATCACAATGGCAAATGAGCACTTGCGCAGTCTCCATCGGTGGACAGTAAACAACGCGTTAAAAATGAATGTCAATAAAACAAAAGCGATTATCTTTATGCAAAAAAAAAAAAAGCGAATAATAGTGGACAATATCAAAGGTAAGAGATGACACAATTGAACTGGTAGTAGCCAGAAAGTGCTTGGGGTCTGGTTTCAGAACAATCTTTCCTGAGATGAACATGTTGAATATGTAGACGACCTGCACCCCCCATGTCACTGATTAAGTTTCGCCGCAGCGCAAAGCATGCTGGTGTGCAGCGCCTATAGGGGCGCTGCTGCTCGTCCCACTGGCGGAGAAACTGCGCAAATGCTTTGGGAGACGTTGGGCGAGCAGACGACGCTGCGCCCGTTTTCATTCATGTTTCCTGCAAGCGTTCTCGGAGGATTGCCTCGTATTAGCTATAGTGTGTCCAGTTCCTCGGCTCGGAACAATCCTCGGCTTTCGCGAATATCCTGATTGCTGGGTTCACTTTAATTATCTCCATATTGGTGGGGCTCGTTGTTGGGAGAGCCGGTATTATTACAAAAGCTAAAAAGACTCTTTCGTTTCCGTTCAAATTGATACTGATCAATTGGAAACAATATATTTACCTTATGAAAGATGAAAGTCGCTGAAAAGGTCAGCCAGCTGTAAGACTCGAACCCACATATTCTCGATTACCGGTCCAGGGTTCTACCAATTGAGCTAAGCTAACACACCTCCCCAGCGACTTCCGATGGTACGTCATCTCAAGGGACAAACCGGCCACTCTTTCTAACTCATCCTCCTTTCACTCTTACATTTTTGCTCCCTCTTACACACATTCATACGACGGGATCGACGCAAGCGGCAACTGTTGAACATATGAGCTGATGTTCTGAGGATGGAACAACATAGAAAGGACAAATGCTTTGTATATATTTGTCCTTTCTATGTTGTTCCAGCCTCAGAACATCAGTTCTCTCATATTTATCTTATTTACATCATGTCCCCCAGCACTGTTTCCTTTTTAGTTTGAGTCTTTGGGTTTCCTATCTTGTCGGTCTCAACACGTAGTTTTATGACCGGATACTGTTGTTTCGTGGCGCCCGAACTTGACTGGGTATCTCAGAAAGGAAAATTGCACTTATGTCTAAAGGGTGTGGCTTAACTCTTGAGAATAGTCTACACCACATGTGGGACCGTTGGTTTACACTCACAAAGCGTTTACACAGATTGTGCTCATGTCACGCGTTAATTGAACTAATATGGTTAACTCAGCTAGAAAAATAGAAAAAAGTCACTCTTTCCGCAACTCGTCAACAGTGCAACGTGCGCTTACTCAAGGGACAATTTTCATATGTAAACTTCTCGTTGATGCAATGCAAAAATGGCAGTGTTCCTACTGCAGTAGTACATACGAGTACATGATGATGGACGAAAAACTGCTATGTTTACTTTATTAACCTTTGAGTTCAACTAGCCAAATTTGATCGATCTACGCGTGCCGACGCGCAAAGCATGCTGGTGGGCTCCTACCAACCTTATCAGCCTTTTCGGCTTATCAGCCGACGCGTTTTTTCCGCTTCGTGCCCACCACAGCAAAATATAACCTGGAACGGGTTTTCTCGTTACGTCACATGTTTGTAAACAGAGGGTCGTCCATACATACACAGCAAAGTGTCGAAACAACAACAACAAATAAGTTAATGACAATGAATGGGGAAATTCGCCACTTGAGGTGCGGCCCACTACCCCAAGGCACAATGGGGCAGGATGTGATGTGTCCTGATGATGAGGTGATGAACGATGCTAAATAGGGATAGTCACTGGAGTCAGTATGACATCAGAACGGTAGGCAAAACCACAGCACACAAAAATACTACACACACAGCACACAGGTACGCAGGCAGATCATAGGGTAGACAGGAGACCAGTGTCCCGCAGAAAAATCTTGAAATACTTAAGAACTTGACGATGGTCAGTCTGGTTAGACCCAGGGCTGAGAATGGTTGCCAATGTGAGTGGTGCGGCCGTGATCGACTGCAGGCGACACTGTAGAGCTGCTCTTTGGGAGGTGTATAGATGGCAGTCGAGGAGCACATGCTTGGTGTCCGCCAAAACAGCACAACGAGAGCAGAGCATCGAGTCAGAGCGGCCGATCAGATGCTTGAAATGGGGGGTGAATGCAACCCCAAGACGAAGCCTGTGTATCAGCGACGCCAAATGGCGAGGCACACGAGAAGGCATGGTGAAGCCAAAGTCAGGGTCCACTTCACGCATCAGAACTCTTGATGGAACGTCTCGAGACCATTGCGCATGTGCGAGAGGCCTCACCACATCATTTAGGAAGGTTCGCCTGTCGCCTTTGGGGAGGGTAATCCGCACGCTTGATCGGGAATGATACGCAGCTGCTGCAGCCTCGTCAGCCTCTTCATTGCCGCGGATGCCGCAGTGGGCAGGAACCCACTGGAAGTAGATAGAGTGCCCGCTGATCTCAAGACGGCTTAGTTCCTCCAGTATGTCCACCACCACAGGCGCAAGTGATCCACGAATACCCATGTTCGCTATACACTGGAGAGCTGCCTTGGAGTCGCAGTATATCACCCAGCTGCTGATAGCGGGTGATGCAATGTGCTTGAGGAAGAACAAAATGGCATGCAACTCTGCAGACGTAGATGAGGTGCGGTGCGAGAGACGGTATGGGTGGCACGACGACATAGTCGGGATTGTAAAGGCAGCAGTGGAGCCGTGTAAGTTGGTCGACCCATCTGTGAATACTGCAGTGTGCGAAGGATAACGGCACTGCATCATGTCTAACGCAAGTTGTTTCAACACGGGTGCTGCAACGTGATCCCTCTTGCTCTTGAGCCCAGGGATGGTAATGGAGATCGAAGGTATCGAAAAGACCCACGGAGGGGACCTGGGGACGACTGCGCTTCCGACAAAAGCCGGTAGCAAAGGCTTTACAGCAGCGATGCAGTGAGAAATGTTGCTCTGCCTCCGCCTGTTGAGCTTCGAAACCAAGGGGTGACGACGGTGTTCCGCGACGAGACGTAGATAATGGCGCACAGTTTCTCTGAGACGTAAGACCTCTACTGGCAGCTCGCGGGCCTCTGCCACCACCATGCGCGTTTCAGCGGCGCGGGGTACACCGAGGCAGATCCTCAAGCTTCTGGCCAACATACACCGAAGTCTCTGTTCAGATGTTCTTGAGATGCCATGTAAGACCGGGAGGCTGTAGAGAATGGTTCCCCGAACCAATGCCCCATGAATCGATAGGAGCGCTTCCTGATCAATCCCCCATGCAGCGCCAGCGAAGTGAGAAATGACATTGGTCCAGCGTTGAACTTTCGCTTCCAGGTACCTGATATGGGCGCTCCACGAGAGATTGGCATCCAAGATAACACCCAGGAATTTGTGGCACTTCACTTGGCTGAGTGTATTATTGCCTAGCGAAAGAGGGAAGGCGCGCATGCGTTTCCGCGTGAACGGGAGCACAACTGTCTTCTCAGCCGAGATGTCCATGCCAGCCTTGGTGAAGTAATGCTGAACAGCATCCAACGAGTGTTGAAGGCGGCGTTGAATCGCTGGCCTTGATTTACCTGTGGTCCAAACGCACACATCGTCTGCGTATACAGAGAGCTGAACTTTGCGATGAACGCAACGCTTGATATCCGCCATAACCAAATTGAAGAGGATGGGGCTTAATACACTTCCTTGAGGAACGCCTTGGGTCAAAACTGTTTTTTGCGTGTCTCCATCCCGAGTGCGGACGAAAATTGTTCTGTTGGACAAGAAGTCAGCCACCCAGACAAAAAGCCTGTGAGACACTCTAGCCCGTAGGAGGGTGTGCAATACATAAGTGTGACTGACCGTATCATAGGCACGTTTGACATCAAGGAAAACAGCCTCGACAATCCTCTTGCAGCTCTTGGCGACTTCAACAGCAGTCACAAGGTCCATAAGGGAGTCAACTGAGCTACGGTGCCGACGGAAGCCCGCCATCTCATCAGGAAAAACGTGATTCCTTTCCAACCACCATTCCAGCCTGTGTAGAACCATCCGCTCCATCACCTTACCGACACAACTGGTAAGGCTAACTGGACGGAAAGAGGACAGGTGCGACGGATGCTTGCCAGGCTTCAGCAATGGGACCACCATGGCTTCCTTCCAGCTTGCGGGTACCTGGCCAGATCTCCATGAGCTGTTGCATATAAACAGCAAAGCTCGAAGGCCCCCAGCGCCAAGATTTCGAAGAGCTGAATAGGTGATCCCGTCTACACCAGGAGACGATTTGGGTCGGGACAAACGAAGGGCAGTTTTAAGCTCTGGCAGAGAAAAATCCGCATCCAGCTGTGCGTTCGACGGGAGCGTTATACGATCAAGATCCTCGCGAAGTTCAACCATGTAGGTATGGAACGTTGCAGTTCCCGCAGCTTCCGCAGCCGCCGCCACAGTTCCGCAGAAGTCCAGAGCTACGTCGACCTCAGACTTGTTGAGGATCAGAGCAAGTGACCCCAGTGGATTGGTGCGTGGAAGGCCATCGCGCAGGCTACGCGCAACTTGCCAAATTCTGGCGGGTCTGCTGAAGGGCGACAGCGTCTCACAAAACCGGCGCCAACGCTGTCGATCAAGGGCTCTCAACCTGTGTTGCACAGCTGTAAGTGAATGACGCGCTGCGACAATATCGGAAAGTAAACCTGTGCGTCGAGCTCTTCGCTCAGCTCTTCTACGGCAAGCACGTAGCTGTTCCACCTGGGGCTAGAGCCCGTATGTCCTGCTGCAACAGGTACGTGTCTGGATGACTCACGAAGAGAAGTTGTCAACACCTCCGAGAAGTGGTCTGCGGTCATCTCCCGCTGTGATGACACCTCACATCGCTCCCGGAACACCTTCCAGTTAACCAGACGAACGGACCTATTGCCACGTTGTATGGTGCATCCACGGATCGCTATGTATATCGGAAGGTGGTCACTTCCTCTCCCGTCACAATCCGTAGACCATGACGCCTTTCTGAAGACATCTTTCGAGCAGATAGAGACATCGAGAACATCCGTGGTGAAGTCCCTACGCATAAATGTGGAGGAGCCATCGTTCAGCAAGCACACATCGAGTTCGTCAATGACGTCGCTCCATATTCTCCCGTTGGCGTCAGTTTTCCGACTTCCCCACAATGGGTGATGTGCATTGATATCACCTACGAGAATGAATGGAGGAGGCAAGTTTTCCAGAAGGTGCTTCACCTCACGTTTCGTAAGGGCTGATGAGGGTGGAACGTAGAGGCTAACCACAGTGAGCAAAACGTCACGGAAGCGTACTACACACGTGACGCAGTCCACAGCAACACCCGGCGTCCGTGGCTGCACAGCAAATGTCAGGTCACTTCGTACGCACAATATTGTTCTGGACGAGGCCGCACCTCCTGATCGCACTATGTGGTATCCGCTAAGTCGAAAGTCATCTTTGACATAGGCTTCGCTTATGGCCAATATGGGGGTCTGGTACTTCAATAAAAACAATTTCAAGTCAGGGAGCTTACTGCGCAAGCCACGTGCGTTCCATTGGAGGAGAGTTGCGTTTTTATAGCAGCGGTCCATGGACAGATGCGAGGAAACGCTCCGTTGCAAGAAGCTGCTCAACGGCTGAGAGCTCTGAAGAACTCGGGAAAGTTTGCAGGATGGCCTTGAGTGCCGCGAAAATCAAGGGAAGCAGAAGATCGGCCAAGCCATTTGTGTCGACGCGACGCTCAGGCTCCGACCGCTGATACATGGGTGGACTCTTGTTTCCCACACTCGAGGTTCTCCCAGCTACTCCTGCATATGTAGGGCAAACTTGAAGACGAGAATTCACACCGCCATTGTTTGGCGGGCCATGAACTTGCTCGTCAGGTACACTGGTAGCTGCTTGAACTGTTGTAAGTTGTCTGGGGGTCCTCTTAGCCAGCATGACATTTACGCGAGCGTTCTTGGGTGGTTCCGGGTATGGATTGGGACGTGAGGCGCCGACACGCCGTTGTTGGCCACGTCGCGAACTGCCGTTCGGAGGCGATGGGCTTGTTGGGTTCAAGACTTCCGTCTGGTGCGCCACTGTTGCCACCCGCTTCTTTGGGCACATGGAGTGAGAAGCGGCATGAGGGCCGCCACAGTTGGCACATTTAGGCTGCCTCCGAGCAGTGCATTCTGTAAACTTATGAGGCCCAGCACATATCATGCACCGTCTTGACCCTCGACAAGAGCGCGCCAGGTGACCAAAACGTTGGCACTTGTAACACTGGACGGGGCCTTCAACGTACTCAGATACTTGGTAAGTATTAAACCCCAGCCGAAGAGTCTTCGGCAGCTTCATGTTGGATTTGAACGTAAGAATTACTGACTTGAGTGGAGTATAGTAGTCTAAACCCCCCTCCGTATAGACATGACGTCGTTGCCGGCGAGCCGAAGTGACACCTTCCTCTGCCAGGTAAGAGGCAATATCCTCGTCCTCGTAGTCAAGTGGTACATCATAAATTTTACCCATGTTGTTCAGATACGATGACGGAATGATGACTGCAACATCCAGTCCGGCGACCGTTTTAAGGCCCATCAGGTTTGCTACTGCTCCTTCAGAAGTTACACACACACATATGCTTCCGTCACGGTTAAAACGGTGACTCAGGATTTCCTCTTGGGCTGCAGAACTCTCTTTGGCCACAGTGTTGGGATTCACCTTCCAGACTGACAGATTTTCCTGAAGGGGCTTGAAAACAACTGGTATCCCCTTTGCTCTATTCTTGCGGTATGTTACAAGAGTGAAAGGGTCCTTCCCATCTTCGACACCCTCCATGTCAGGTGGCGGCGTCACAGGGGGATTCTGAGGCGGGGAGAAGGTAACCGCTGACGGTAACTCACCATCCCCAACTTCAGTGTCATCGGACCAATTCTGCAGTGCATTTGGATCCTTCGAAGAAGGCAGGACCGGATCGTCGTCGCGCATTGCACCCGGAGGCCGTCGATCCATCGGTGAACGGCTCCTGTCACTCCGCGCTGGACAGAACCCGTCTGGAGGTCCATCCTGGTTTTCAAGGTCTCGGCGGGGGACAGTCCGCCCAGTGGCCATTAACAAAGAGGGCCCTTGAAGGGCCGAAATCGGCTAGAACAGCAATAGGCCTAGCCAAGCTTCAGAGCAGCGAAAAGTACGTCCGTGCTGGTCAGTGCACGCGAGCTACATCAAAAGTGTCGAAAGCAGTAGGTATCGTCAATAAAAATCGGTACCTGTCGCCTAAAAACGTACAGGTGGTGCTGGTTTACTATGCCTTATTTCAGTCATGAGCAAAGTATTGCAGTTTGATCTGGGCTACAACAACACGTGGGAATTTACAATCAATATTCATTTTGTAGAAAAAAGCAGTTAGGTGCATGGTACACTCACTGCACTTGTATTCTATTGACGCTCCTTTACTCCAGTATTATACCTGATCCAAAAATATATATTTATCGATTGTTCATAGCGTATTGGAACGCATTAAAAAGTAATAGCAGTGTATTCCTCGAGGAACCTCCCTCAAACGTTATTATACGCCATAGAAACAAATGGGAAGTTCTGTACTCTAGAACTAAGTATAGCGATCAGCGTATGTCTTTTCAAGCAGCAACATCATTAAACAACGTTGAGGTCAACGCCAGAAGCACGTGTAGTGAGATTCAAAAGCAGTTATTATGATTTTATATACCAGTCTTGCAGTTTTTCTGTTTCTATGAGACCTCATGTGATGTGATGTGATAAAGAAAAAAATGGGGATGTGAGTTTCGACGAAGTCGAACTGGCTACCCCAGTACACTTACACATAGAAAGTACAAACAGATGATGAGATGATGAAAAAAACGATGCCCAGAGAAGAGCAGACATGATAATGGAGTTCAACATGTATGTACTTCAAAAGTATGAGACCTGTAATTATTTTGATGCCTTGCTCCCTTATTTTCTGGTTGCATTGTTTACCTTCTGTAAGCATTAATTGTAGCTTCTGTAGCATCTTCCACACCGTTAGAAAAATGTATAAGTAATGTACTAATGTAAGTAATAATGGGCTATTGTACTTCTGTTATACCTTCTGCTTCAGATGAATACCTTTGGGGGGTATAGAGGAGGTACAAATTTCCGATTTATGCCTCCAACTCTTCTCAAGGGTATAAAAGAGGTATAAATCAGGTCTAACGTAGCATATTTATACCTCATCACCACGCGTTTATACCCGGCACCATGTATAGATAACCGAGGTTATACCTCTCACGGTGAGGCTGCATATAGGTTCTGAGTTTTTATACCTTTATGCTTTTTTTTATACCTTTCGCTGTGTACAACTTGTGGTGTCCCGGCAACAATTCGACACATTATAGAAGACTGCAGCCAGTACGTACGCGAGCGACGGGCCTTTAAACGTCAACTTGAAACGCTGGATCAGAGGCCATTCAATATCTGCAAAGTTCTCGACCCATGGAGTAACCCTGGACACCAGTGCCGTGCACTTGGCGCTTTTCTTTCCTTTCTGAAGGCCACGGGCCTCCTTCACGAACTGTAGGGATCTCCTTCCCTCGTCATCCTTTCATATGAACCTTTTTGGAATGGGGTAGGGTCCTGCACTGAACGCAGGGAAACATCCCACATCATCATCACCCATTCATCTATGCTGTTGTTGTTGTTGTTGTTTATACCTTTCCTTCCGCAACGTGCTGTATCACCTTGTCAACGCCTTGTGATTGTGTGACCGTGTGTGAGACTTTTCAGTTTTAGCTTTGTGTTCTTCCTTTTTCTTTTCTTTTCTTCTTTGTCTTCTCCTTTTCTTCTTTTTCTTCCTTTTCGGCTTTTCCTTTCTTTTCCTTTTCCTTTTCTTTTCTTCTCCCTTATTCCCTTTTTTTGGAATA
Source organism: Ornithodoros turicata (assembly GCF_037126465.1). Taxonomy (NCBI): domain Eukaryota; kingdom Metazoa; phylum Arthropoda; class Arachnida; order Ixodida; family Argasidae; genus Ornithodoros; species Ornithodoros turicata. Next base: position 13,359,997 of record NC_088202.1, read on the forward strand.
GCACGCCGACCTCCGTCTGGCTGACCTTTCCTTTCTTTTTTCTTAATAAACGTATTCCCCCCCCACACATCATCATTATTTTTTAATGATGAATGAGTCTATGTGTTCCAGCCTCAGAACATCAATTCCCATCATGTTCAAATTATTTTTTTTACTTGAAACGGTATCAGCTAAGTTAAACGGATATTTAATTAAGAAACACAGACATCAGTACGGTAGTATCTGAATCCAGATGGATGCATAATATATGTATATCAGCAATGATTAAATCTAGACGTCCTCACCCTTAGAGTCGCTAACCAGGCGAAGGCTGCTCCACAATTTGTCAAGTCGCCAGCGGTATGGTAGCGCGCCAAACAGTACGCGTGGAACAAGAACGACGCGAAGGGGACAAGCGCACACTCACAACTAACTTATATTAGTATTTGTTGCCCTGTAATGTCTATCTCGAGATACAAACTTGATGACTACACAGTACACGCTGCCAAACTCGCGAAACTTTTCTTTTGTTTTTAATCCCATATGTCTTTGTTGTCTTTTTATAGGAGTTATAAAAGTGTGTGCAAAGTAATGATTACGAGCTTTGCTTTCTACTTCACACCCATATGCGTTTGCTCGTTTTTGTAGTACGTGTGTGTGTGTGTGCGTCAAAAAATAGATCCATAACTTAAAAACCCGAGACTAGGGGACAAAGAAACGACAAACACAGACAAGGTCCTTGTCTGTGTTTGTCGTTTTTTTGTCCCCTAGTCTCGGGTTTTTAAGTTATGGATCTATACCACCAGCTCGCTTGCTACTTCTCTATCCTCTCGTTATCAAAAAATAGTTTTTTTTTTTTTGCTTTTCTTCCCTCCAAGGGTGATTTTTCTAGTTTCCTCCTCTACAAATTTGTCGCAAACTGGATTAGAATACACATTTGCAGCTGTATAGATTGCGTACCCAAGGGGTATAAATACCCCTTATGCATGGGCATGGGCATGGGCGCATGCAATATATTACTTTATACAACAGTTAACAGAATATTGTAATATTCATTCATTCATTCACTCCCGTAGAAGGTGTGAGTATGCAATCTGCCTCATCGGTAACCATGGCTCACCGTCTTTTTATTCCATGTTAGCGCTGCGAAGCAACTGTGGCTATGAGCGGCGTACAGCCGTAGACAGGCGGAGAGAGGACAGCAGGAAGGAGTGTGCTGATCATCTTGAAGGGACAGCATCTATAAAATTTAGTTTTACACAACGTTCGGCGTTCGTTCTTGTTTATTTCCATTCGTTATTTTTATTCTTTCAGGTAAAAACATTCTGTTTGTTTTACTAGTATTTATTTTTTAAACCCAGTGGTCCTGATACGGAGCTACATCCGAGAACTAGTACTGCTAACGTAAGAACTACATACTTGGTTTTATTTTCCCCTTACGACCCCGGGAAAGGTGCTCCCAAGCGACAGATTAGTAAGAAATAGAATTCGCGAAGATTTTCCTTTGACAGCATCATCCTTCCTTGAAATCGGATCCCGTGACGCAAGATCGCAGGACGCGCGGTACGCTGAAATTCTGCAGCCGCCAAAGCAACAATAAATAAATACAGAATTTCCGAAACCATTTAAATGCTTCCAAGAAAAATTTAATATAATTTCAAAAAAAGTGTGTCGTCAAAAATTTTCCGCCAACGATTGGCTACATGATTGCGTCATCTTCATCTGTGACAGAGATTTTTCCCTATAAACTTGGTCCATAAAAGGGGCGTCCCAAGCTTCTGCCGAAATATGCTGATTACGTCATTATGACCTCATCGGGTAAATAGGCAAAACAGGTTCTCTAATTTTCCTAGCAACGCGCGTGCCCCATGGCGCGGAAAAACCACCGTGTACCCTCAGATGACATTCTTCTTTGGTCAATTTTCATTATGTTGCTCCTCTATGCAGGGCGCGAGAGGGCTAGACTAATTGCACATTAAGTTGACTTCAAAGCACGTAGATGCAGCGGTTGACCGGGGTTTCCCAAGGTTGCCAAGAGGTAACGCTGCCAACACTGGAGTCCAAGATTGCATGCACGGCACACGTGCTGATACTCCGATAAGCAACCCGGCAACGCTTCACAACAAGGATTATTTCTTTGCTGCCACATCGTGAAACTCACGGTAAGAATAACAAAGCGAAAAACATATTTGCACAGGAATACTTAGTGGTTCTGGTACAGTGTTCGTCGCCACCGGAGCTCAATGGACTCCGTCCTTGACCTTGTCACCACTGTCGAACAAGAAAAGTTCTATAAAAAAATCGTAATGGCTTTCGTTCTTCTTTTTTTCTTTTTTTTTCTTGACGTGAAGAGAGCATACGACACCGTCAGTCATGCTGTGGTATTGCATGAACTATTACCAGCAACCAATTGCTAGAAACCAGCAAATAACAAAACAAAATTACAAGAAAATAGACGTCTCACGCTTCGGTTCGGCAAAGCCGCAGTATTTACAAATGTCATGTTCCCATGGCCGATTTCCTTCAAGCACGTAACAGGCAACAGTCTTGCAGTATTTCAACAACTCTACAGGGTGGGAAAGCCTAAGCAACGAACTTTTGCTTGTCTGCGGACATCACGGTGATCTGTGCATATTACTATAGTCTGCCTTCGGCATGACGGCACCCTCACCGAAAGCAAAAAAAATAAAAAATCAGGGGGTAGGGTAGAAGTCCACTCTTTGTACGTCTGTCTGACCCCTGCCAGTGCTGACCAATAGGGGTGCGAAAAAAAATTGCGCACCCTCTGGGACCAAAATAAGCAAACATTTTATTGCATATCGTGAAAGAGCTATGTCTCAGCTACGTTAGTACGAAATATTGGAAAATTTCAAGATGTCCTTTTTGGGTAAAAACTGCCGCGAAAATGAGAATTTTTCCCTACTCTTCCGTGTTCACGGCATTGTTAGGGGATTGTTAGGGGATAATGGCTGAAGGTAAAGCAATGTGTTTGACATCAAACGAAAGAGCAAGGAATGATCTTTCTGCTCATGCGAAGAACATCACAGTCGGAGATCCAGGGCCGCGGCCATGACCTTCCAAAGGTGCGGTAAAACGGTTCTCTGTTGCGTTTTCGGGATTTTTTTTTCGTATACTTTTCTCTTGACCATATAAATTTAGTAACCCACGGTAGAACGTGCACCATCCACTCTCTCAGCAAAATAAAATTCATTCAAATGGGACATCTCGTTCAAGAGATACAAGGCCACAAAGTTGGGGAAAAATGTAAGCCGCGATATCGCACCGGTTGCTTCGAAGCGCCGTGGACGGAGAAGAAAATATCGCAGAGACCTGCGGTCAGGCACCTTTTGCATCTCTTTTGTGGGTGGAATAACATTTTTTTTTCGAGAGAGAAATAAGAAATGTGACCGGCGGGCATCATTCGATTATAAATGAAACTACCCTGCGGTGAATCACCTCGCCCCATCGTCATTCATTAGTTCTCGCTGTTCTAGCGCAGTGGCAGTGTAATACAATTGTGTGCAAATTGTCTCGACAGCTGACGATTGAACTTCACCACATTAATCAGGTATGGTGGTTTTGCGAGAAGCTCATTACAAAGCTCATGTCGGGAGTAGATTTCGAAATTGAGAGAGCCCCTATAGGTTGTAGAAATTATATGCGAACTAGAGCAAAGTTACATGTTACCAAAAGCGAATGCAATATAAATTTTAAATAATGTTCAAAGATACTATTTTAGTCGCCAGGTTGGCGCTCCAATCGTGAAAACTGGTCGGACTCTAGAACCGTCTTGTGAGTCGACTGCCGTGTATAGGGTGAGCGTGGGTGCGGTTATAACCGCGGTTATCCCTCCAGCGCAGTTTTGCGATTTGGCAGTAGAAATTCAGTGTCGTTATGGATCTCGGGCGAAATACGGGCGCACCCAATAAACTATATAGTGGTTTGCCACAGTCATTAATTTAGGCATTTCCTCAGACCTCATCGACAAAAAAGCAAACTTTATTTCGCATATCCTATGATCATTCGGCCTCTCACTAAAGCACACGTGGCTTTCACTTAAATAGCTCACAAACTCGACGTCAAACATCAAGTGAATCAGCCCGCGCTCCTATCGAAATTCCTCTCGTCCCTTTCAACTCAACCTGACGGTCAGATTGTACAATAAGCACTGACCACGTCATGATAGTCTCAGAAGTCAAAACTAACCGGAATTCAAAATGATAGCGTTCTGATTTCCAATTCATTTCGCTATCTTGATTGGCGAATAGCGAATTCACTGACGCTGTAACTTGGGGGTAAAATGCAGGTGTATACCCGCACAGCAGCGGCGGTTAGTGCAGATGTACTCGCATCGCACGCTGCTGGTTGCGGGTGCGTGTGGCACATCTGCGGGTACGGTGCCAGTGCGGGTACGAATTTACCCATGGTCACCCCTAGCTTATGTACACCCTCGCCAGTCAACCTTATGATTATTCCACTGGGACAATTCAGTCGACATATCGAAGAAACATACCGCGTTTATTCATTGTGTTTCGCAGACAGAGAGGCACTTGTGAATGAAATTTATGTAATAAAAGACATGTGTTGAAAGTGATGTGAGAAGAGCCCAACACAAGACATACACAGTGCATAAGAAGGTAGCATATAGAGTTGGGAATCCCAGCTCACTTTTTCAATCCCGGGATCTCGGGACGGGAATTCGCGATAGAGATAAAACCGAGACAACGCGAATACACAACATTTGTGCAGTAATCGCCCTCCCCGGTTTCTCAGTCGGTAACGTGTTGGCTTGTTGAGCTCAAGATCGCGGGTTCAAACCCGGCCGAGTACGGTAGCAATGTGCGGGAGGTAAACATTGCTTCCAGTACCGTGTGTCGAAGATTTCATGCGCACGTCAAAAGGTCCCCCGGTGGTCGAAATTATCCGTAGTCGTGCCCTGCGGCATGTGCAACATGTCGCAATACTCTGCACGCCTCAGTGAGTCGGAATGGAGGCTGAGGTGCCTCAGCTTAATCCGATTACGCATAAAAACAATACTGAAGTGAGGAATTGGTTGGAATATTAACTCACCACCAAGATAACGTCTGTGTTTCAAACTCCTTTTCGTTTCAGTTATTCAGTATAAGTCCACCGAAAGTCAAACAACAACAACATGTTTATTTTAAAGTCGAAAGTCAAAATTGCACAGTGAGATGTCTATTTTCATTACTGTGAACCGGTATGGCAAATTTAACCCAGTGGGAAAAGACCCTCGGGGTACAGTCCTATCCGACATCATGGATAGTTTACGAAACATTTGCGATCCCGTCCCGGGAACCCCATCTCGAAATCACGAAATCCCGGGATTGTAAAAACGGCTCGGGATTCCGAGTCCGATGTATATATGCTAGGTGAGTGCTTCAAGCTTACTTTGAAGGAGACGTGTGTTTAGGCCTTTCGTAGAGCCCCCAAAAGTGTTCAGTATTTTCCTACATCTCCTGTACCTACCACCCAGTCCACCTTCGGCATGCAATTCGTAAAACTAGAGGCTGATTGAACCGCCTGACTTCTACGCGGAGTCGCAATTCTTCGTTAGTGCGCTCACCGTAGAAGTTAAACCGACCCATGTGATCACCTGCCTTTCATTTTTTGTTTGTCTGTTGTTCTCCAGCACGGCACCACACACGAACGCCGAGCATGCCCCTCAAAAGCACAAAGCAACTCACGGAGCGGAAGACATCCCCATATCATCGTCATCATGTATCTCTCTCTTTCTTTCCCGTGCGTGTATGAAAAACAATCGAAGCCCGCTCACCGCAAGTAAATAAATACTATTAGGGCGCTATTGATGCAGCTAACGGCAAGGAACTGCGTAGAGAATTCAAATATGTGCTCCAAATTAAACAACTTGCAATTTTTCCACTCCTGAGTCGCGATTGTGCCAACAGCACGAACCGCAGGATTTGACCGCGGATAATTTTGACGCCCTGGGGATTAACATGCGCTAGAAGCAATGTTTAATTGGGGCAGGATCGAATCCTTGATCTTAATTCAAGCAAAGCCACCACACTACCGACTTTAATTCAAACGAATCCCGTCTCATGACCTCATAGCACTGCGAAGCCCCGCGAACGACCATTTCCTTGAAGTGTAACCATCTGGAATGGTGACGCAGACACTGCAGAAATTACGTGAATAGAAGTGACGCGACTTACAATGGCACAATGCCAATGGCCGTTGGAGAACGTCCAGGAGGTCAGGATGAAGCACGATCCTAGACTCTAATCACGTCTTCGCTTGCCACATAGTTGATGAAAGACGTATTAAAGATCGTGGCTTGCTTTTAATAGAATATTGTGATGATCTGAATGAGCCGAAGACATTGCGTCTTCTTATCTTTCGATTTCTTACTTTTTACGTCACTGAGCTTTCGTAAGTACTCTTTCGTTTGCATGCAAGTGGTACGATTCCTGTCGTTTAGTTTTCGAGGGATGGCAGCATCGCAGGTTAAGATGTGTGCTGGGATTTTTACAACAGGAACATATATGTGATGACTAGAGCGCCGCACTAAACTCTCCTAAAGTAAGCATGCACTAACAATATTCGAAATGTGCAGTACACACACACACACACACACAAATAGATATACGATGATGAGGTGGGGCTGATGCCGGCCAGCAGTAAAAACCCTGAATACATGCCATTTTTCCCCTTGTTTGTGGTATGAGAGCAATGCATCCAATCCATATTTGACAAAATTTGAGCTTTCTATCAGAGATCACAGGGTAAAATAAAGCCGCTTACGTTCATGAGCACACAACAAAGAAGACTTGCGCAACATATAGAAATCACAGCTGAAGCCTTTGCCTTCGGCACTGCACCATACTGCAGATTAAAATGCGAACGCCGCCAGTCTTCGTAACGGTATGGTAACAGTAAAGAAATTGATGAAGGCAAAGTACGGCCCACCGGCCATGCACGCTCCAGCGAACGCCACGGGCAATGGCGCGACCCTCGAGCGCCCGCGTACGAAGGGATACCGAAAATTTGTGAGTAGTAATTCGCGCAGTGGAGGAGCCAGTTTGGGTGATGCACACCACATCTCACTGAAACATCTAAACAACAACAACAACAGATAAATTAATGATGATGAATGGGGAAATCCACTGAAACATTAAAAAAAATCGATTCTGACCGGCATTTTCGCGAAAGACGGCTCAAAACCTTCCAAGAAGAAGAAAGCTCTTGCACCTGACCGGCAATGTGGGAAAATATGCACTCCACTCATTTTCGCACGAAATATGCCATACTATTACGTGTAACACATTCATTTATATGCAGAATTGAACCCTTCTAATCGGTGGCCAACCAGTACAAAAGCGGTTTTTTATCATCCAGATACGAAACCATACCGAGTCGTCAGCATCCGAGTGCAAGCGGCCGCACTTAAACTTAATGGTGATGTCAAATTCTTGCAGTCGCAGTATCCAGCGCCCAAGACGTCCGCAGGGGTCTTTGAGGGTAGAGAGCCAGCAAAGGGCATGATGATCAGTAATGACAAAGAAGTGGCGGCCGTAGAGATAGGGTCGGAACTTCTGAACGGCCCATATTACAGCCAAGCATTCCTTCTCAGTCGTTGAGTAGTTCCGTTCGGGCTTGCTGAGGACACGGCTGGCGAATGCGACGGGCTGTTCCATCGAAGCCGACGGTAGCCGTTGTGCCAGCACTGCTCCAATGCTAACACCGCTAGCGTCCGTATGAAGCTCCGTCTGCGCGGCCGGGTCGAAGTGGCAGAGGACAGGCGCCGAAGTAAGAAGGGACTTGAGGTGACGGAAGGTGGCATCACAGGGTTCGGTCCATTGGAACGTACAGCCCTGAGACAAGGGGGATGTTAAGGGTTCGGCGATTGTCTCGAAGCCACGTATAAATCGCCGAAAATAGGAGCACAGGCCTATGAAGCTGCGCAGCTCGCGCAGATTTGTAGGGGCTGGGAAGTCGCGCACAGCTCGAAGTTTTTCAGGGTCGGGTGATACGCCATCCGCGGAGACAACGTGGCCGAGAACTTTGATCTGGCGGTACCCGAAGTGGCATTTTTTCTGATTCAGTTGAAGGCCAGCCGCAACGAAACACTCGAAGACTGTACGTAGGCGTTGTAGGTGCTCGGGAAAGGTTTCGGAGAACACGACGACGTCGTCGAGATAGCATAGACAGGTCTGCCAGCGAAGACCGCGGAGAACCGTTTTGCGTAAACACGCATTTGCATGAAAATATGCACTCTATAGTGATGGCAATGTCATCAGGTGTTTTTAGCTGTGGTACATGCTACCCACAATATCGAGTTAGTTGGCATTTTTATGTGCGGGATTTTTTCAAAGCTGACAGAAATCACCGGAAAAGGCAGTGATCACGCGAATGAAAAACAAAACGCGCGAATGAGAAGGCCATTGTTGCCTGGCATTATGGTGCTTCCTGTGAACAGCCCGGCTCGGAAAAGAGGCCACAAAGTGTGTGTTCTTGCCTGAAATCAAGCAATGGTCATGGATCAAGGATAGTTTTGTACGATTAGTTCATTCGTACGCTTGTTTTAAATGCATAATATATTAGCTCCGCAGTGATACGTTTCTTCAAGTGGTAGTTTCTGCTCTTTTTCGTTGCACATGAGAACTGGTTAACACCTGAAATGTTCCATAAATTGCTGGCGAGCCCTAAGTAGGTTTCCCTGTGCAAGTCCTGTGTGTGTTGAAATTGTAAACACAATTTCATCTCTTTATGCTCCCCCATTAGTTCATCTACCGTGGCGTATATGGTCCTGTGACCACCTCACCTCTGTATTCAGTCGTTCGTTCGTTCGTTGTTGTTGTTTTGCTGTTATTGTTGTTGCAAGCGTATGCGAGGTGCATCTCACAAAAATAACGAGATCGGTGCTACAATTTTTTTATTCACTAATGAACTATAAATAAATGTTATCGTTTTCGGAGGGGTTTGCTTGGAAAAGCAAATCGCCCGGAGTCGTTACTCCCACTCCTAATGGCAGTGCCAGGAGCATTCAACTTCAACTGCCTTCAGCTGGTCTGTTGCGGCCTTCTGGATGCCATTCTTAGTTCCTAAATGGAGACCGCTGAGATGTAATTTGAATTACGGGAAAAGAAACAAATCATGTCCGCGTCGATACCATGAAGGGAAGAATGACAACAACACGTGGATGACGGACGACTTGAGGCGGGGGGGGGGGGGGGGCGACGAGGTGACATAAGGTTTCGAGCAGGGCTAGAGGAGCAAGACGGCTTTAGTTCGTGGCAGTGCAGAACCCGGCTGGCGTGGGCAAGTGCTCCGTAAGCCGGACGGGTTGCACTGAAGAGCTGAAGCGTCATTTGATCTAGGGCGAGAGGGCGACAGCACCGGTACCCGGTACCGGTACGCGACCAAGAGTTGTCACCTGGGAGGTGCGAGGAGGACTGTCACGAAGCAGGTGGAAGCCGGGAATGCAGCTCAACTTCGATCTCCCTGCGAGTTCCCGGTGGAACAGTGGTCCCGGTGCCCCTTGTCTGCCATCGGGTGGTCGGCTGCTGTCTTGCCGAAGGACCAATGGGGAAGGCCAGGTGGGAAGGTAGCGTGGTTTGGGTTCCTGGCTGCTAGCATTGGCGGTGTGTGTAGTGCGGTCGCCAGCGGAGTAGCGCGACCGGCAGTGATGCGTGTGGCTGAGGGAGCTGCGGTGGTTGTCCGAAGAGAACCGTCGCGAAGCGTGAAGCGGCGTGACGCTGTGAAGGTGACCGGGGCGTGATAAGGCTAGTGCGAGGCGGTGCGAGGGGTGAGCTTGCCGTTGTTGGTCGCACACGTGTTTGCCGGATGGTGGTGTTCGTCCTCCCAGTCACCAATTGTGGGGCAGGAGATAGGTATATCGGCACCACCATTAGACAACTTCCGAAAATTCAAGAGAGCGTAGCACCGCTTTGAACTAGGGGAACTGGCTTATCAGAAAGGAGAAGAAGGTCTCCAAACTATTTCAATTCCTCCTCTCTCAGCCTATTGTCCACGAAGTGGTAAGGTAATCGAAAACGAAACGTGAAGGACTGTCCTCCCCTCCTCATGACAGTAATCTTCCAGGATGCAACGCTGCGCAAGGAGCACTGGGATTCCCTGAAATCGTCTATTAAAAAAAAAAAACATTTAAATAATAGGATGTAGATTTACATGTAGGGTGAGACAGGCTACATTTGCGTGGTGACATGCTGTACGTGCCGCAGGCTAGGACTGCGGATAGTTTCGACCACCTGGGGTTGTGCAACTTGCGCCGGATATCTTCGACACGTGGTGGTGGAAGCCATGTTTACCTTAATGAGCATAGTAGGATGACGCAAGCTTTCCTCAGACTGGAGAATATGTTGCCCGTTTACCTACAACGTCAGTGAAAACGCGTAATTGACGTACGTCTCAATGTTTACCTACCCCACATTGCTACCTCTGGATGTAGGAGCTAGCACAGTCGTCGAATGCACTGGTTTGGGCTTGATCGTTCTTGCTCATCATGCACCCGCCGGCAATATTCCAATGGATGCTTTATTCACAATAGTGTCGATCTTGATCGTGCTGTTCTCTGATACATGACGATTAGAGGTCTTGATGGATGTGTGTTGCAGCATGCTTGGACCCAATTTCCGTGAATGAAGTCTTTCTCTATCGCAATGAAATAAATAATGACGTGCCATGCAAGAGCCCGCCGGAAATCCGAGAAACATATAAGCTAACAGGGATAATTGCTAGGCATCAGAATAAACGGCGGAATGTGCGCACGGTTAAATAAACGCAATCTTCGTGTCGATCTTCTACTCCTCGGAGAGCAATTATTATTTCCCAGCGATTACGCAAAGCCTTGTTTTGAGGGAACACACGCCACAGCTATATCGTTAGTTTGAAGTAACCGTTAGTTGTTTGGTCAGTACCACATTTGCTGGAATAAAGATATGCTAGGCATCGGTGTGAAATGGTCTCTAAGCAAGCAAAAGAAGAACGATAAATTAGAAAACTGGATACGCATGAACTGAAGTTTCTGTGACATCCCCGTAGGTGCTCCTGAGAAGCAGCAAAAGACTGTTATATGCAACGACATGGACTTGCAACCTAGGTGTCCAAGTTGCTTAGCAAATGGAGCATTAGTCCTGACAAATCCACAACGTGGAATCCCAAACTAATTTTGCTGTAACGTCACAGCAGATCGCTCCATCATTTAGGGCGTTTATGTATATTCGCTCGGAGGTGCTCGGACTCATAGCGAATACACGGTTGGGAGCGTCTCCCAGAAAATAAACATAAACGGCTTAGGCACTGCATTTAGGCCTACGGTTATGCCCTCCAGTGGCAGTAGAAGATGTGACGGTCGAGGTGACCAATATATAAATGGTCGAGGAGCAGCTCTGCTGATGTCAATGCCCTCGCGCTCGTATTGTAGTATTTACACTTTACGTGTCTCTCCCGTACAGGGGCATAAATGAAACTCGTGTCCCGATGCCATAAGGTTACTGCCACAGGTTAAGTCGAACAGAATATTTATTTCACTTGCTGACCAAATGTGCATAACGGGACCGAACGAGGTACGCACTGTATGTGTGCTATTCGTAGACAGCTTGACGGGCATTAACTTATAGCAACCTAATTAAGAGGTTAAGTTACCATAAGGATAATGTTACTATGTACAACGAGCAGAAACTTTTTACGGAAAAAGGGCTATTTACGGTGGTATAGAGCAGCCATATACCAGAGTCAGTATACTGGGTGGGAGAGTATGCCGGGAATAGCTAGTGTCGTCTGCTACGGCGCCCTTTTTCACCTGTCACGGACAGCGCTGCTTACAGACACCAATATCAAATGTACTGCGCCGGGGGGGGGGGGGGATACTGTTTATTTCCGAAAGGTCAGCTTGACCGAAGGTCGGCTTGCGTTTTTCACTGAATCATCCTTAAGCTTCTTTTCACGGATCCGATGAATATCATAGGCCTTTCGATAACTCTCAAGTACGTACAAGCACGTACAAGTTTGAGCGTACCCGTAATAGTTAACTGTACTGGGAACTATTTGTTAAGACCAGCTTGTCGAGCCCCGCGACACTGCAATGCGCATAACTGCTATATATGTACTCACGACATTCGTTTCCTTTGGAGCAAGACTTTTACTGATACTATCGCCCAGCACGTCCGGACATCGGGAAGCTTCCAATAATTTCCTGAGAGCTTGGTGTTTGACGGCACCCCTTTGGAAAATTAGACGTTCGTACTTTGTAAGTTAGTGATGGCGTTGGAGATATGTATTCTTTAGTTCATTTCTGTGCTAATGCATGTGAAATTTCGATTACACATTAACATATCTGTTTGCACGCTGAAAAGGACGTTCTTCTAAACGCTTGCAAGCAATCAGAACACATGTGATGTGTTCTAGTTGTCCATGGATCAATGCAGACAGACAAACAACGGTTATTGATTGAAACAAAATGTACTGAGTGTCCTGCGATACCTCTGTGGTGCCCGCTGGGGGCTTTCTACAAGGGCATTGCTTGGTCTACACCGGTCCCTCATACGACAAATGTTGATGTACCATCGTCCAGTGTTGCATAATCTTTGTCCTTCGTCCGAAAAAGTGTTGGAAACCGTCCTTGCAATGAGCATGAAACAGTGCCTTGGTGTCCAAAAATCAACGCCAACTGTCATGGCTGATGCGAAGGAGCCTTCGCTGGTCTTCATGCGGACGGCACAATTTCTTGGGCACTACATGAGGCTCTCCCCTCGCCAGCATTCGGGTAGCATTCTGCTCAATGAGCGGAAGTCATCCCCATACCATCGTCATCATGTATTTCTCTCTCTCTCTCTCCACCGCCACTACCGTCACACATTAGTGCGCGACATTCTTCGGCGACCAGCATCCGCATACTGCTGTTTTAGCTCACCGCAGCCTCATTCCAAAGCATAAAAAACTGACTCTAACCGCAGTCCCACCATGGGCCCTTCAGGCACCACCTGTGCATGTCAATGTCCCTGGCTTGACTTCCAGAAAATCGGCTACAACAATTGTTCCTCGCCAACTTACTCTGAGCCCGCTTCATCGCGATGAAGGCAGAATTAAAATCTTTACTGATGGCTCATCGACACAGACAGGCTCTACCGGTGCATTCGTAATCCCTGAGCTGTCGATTGAACGAAACGCTAGTCCGTCGCACTCGACGTCGGCTGCTGCGGCCGAGCTGCATTCCATTCGTATGGCGCTTTCCTTCATTGTGTCCCGTCAACCACCCATGCACTGGACCATATGCAGTAACTCCAAAACCGCCCTCCAAGCTCTGCAGTGCACCATGGGCTCGAGCTCCCTCGTTCCACTGGTGTGTGACGTCCTCAGGGAGTATTCGTGTGCTGTCACACAGACACATAACATCACCTTGCAGTGGATCCCAGGTGATTGTGGCGTCCCTGGGAATGAGGCTGCCGACCTACTTGCGAGGCGAGCTCATGTGGCACGTGGCGTACCGACGCACCCTACGTATGTCACCCAAGCGGACGCGAAGCAAGCAATTGGTACTCTTATGAGACGTCTGTGCAGTGAACACTGGCGCAGAAGTGTCCCTTCTACGTCGTTCCTGCGCAAGGTGGACCCAGATCTCCGTTTTTATATGCCGTCGGCGCTTCCTCGACCCATCAAGTCGCTCATCTACAGGCTTCGCCTCAACGTGCCATACAGTGGACGACTTTTGTTTAAGCTCGGCATGGTCCCGTCCCCCAACTGCGGTCTGTGTGATGTAGTTGAGGACGCGGATCATATACTACAAGACTGCCCGAGGTACAGTGCACACCGTTGTACCCTTGTGTCGGCACGAACTGTAGGGATTTCCTTCTCTCTTCATCCTCTCATATGAACCTCTTTGGAATGGGGTAGGGTCCTGCACTTAACGCAGGGAAACATCCCACAACATCCATTCATCTATGTTGTTGTTGTTGTTGTTGTGTCGTCCCTGTCCCGCCTGGATAATCGGTCATACTCCACCGAAAAGGTTCTTGGGTGCTGGCCAGCAAATCAGCTCATACCTGCCATGCGCGCCCTTGTGCAATTTCTCGTCTCGACAGACCTCTCTAACACATTGTGACGCTCTTTGTTTTTGTGCATTCAGATTTCGCTTTTCGCTTTTGGTGCCAAGCTCGGTGGTGATGTTCTCATTTATTCTGTTTCCATTCCGTTTCAAAGCGTCGAGTTTTGTGTAGTTTCCCTTTCTTTTCTTAATAACGCGTCCTGGAGTAGCCAGTCCCGAGTGGCTCGAGACTAACATCTCCATTTTTTTTAAATCAATCAATCAATCAAAATGTACTGAGTCTCGCTCAGAGAAGCAATCTGTTCCATGCAACGTCAGCCCTTCTGCACGATAAACTTTTTCAAACTCTGAACTTCACAATCAATAAACAGAGTGTTTCATCTAAAGTGATAAAAAATTCTAACTGGCGACGTACTCGCCGTAGGGCTGTGGGACGTTCGGCAATTACCTTCTGGAAACTTTCGCCACCATTGAGAAAGGCTTTGGACAATTTTTAGTTACGGGAAATTTATTTTTTCAATTGAACTTTGAAAATTGCCAAGCAAACCTCACTTTTTTTTTACAGAAATATGAAGCCCTCAACGGATAACCGCAGGCCCAACAAAAACTGTGCACAGGATCGCCACAGAAATAGTCGAAAAAATTTTGTAAAAATAACGCTATAGCCCCGCCTGCTTGATTTTCGCAAAGAAGCGCGCGTGAAATGTGCGTCGAGAGGAGGAAGTGTCCCCTCCTTCTTTTGTTTTGCCTTCTCTGTGATAAGACGGTTGTCACCAGCATCAACGTCAAAGCACTGGGAAGAAAGATGGCGGGAACACTTCCTCCTCTCCCCTCATCTTCCGTGCGCTCTTCTTTGCGACAATCAAGGAGGCGGGGCTAAAGCCGAATTTTTGCAATTTCTTTTTGACTAATTGTGTTGCGATACTGTGGATAGTTTTTGTTGGGTCTGTGGTTATCCGTGGAGGACTTCATATTTCTGTAAAAAAAGTGAGGTTCGCTTTGCAATTTTCAAAGTTCAGTTGAAGTAAATAAATTTCCCTCAATTAAAAATTGTCCAAAGCCTTCCTAAATGGCGGCAAAAGTTTGCAGACGGTAATTACTAAAGCCCCACAATCATCAGGCAAGTACATCGCCGGTTAAAATAAAGTACATCGCCGGATAAAATTTTTTATCACCTTAGGTGAAACACCCTGTATACCGGGTGTTTCACTAAGGTCCCCCGGATGAATAATTCGTAAACAGGTGGCGAACTCTCTTTTTGGTAAAGGTTCTTGGGACACAGGCCATGAACCGAGTAGTGAGCGCCTCATTTGCATACGCTCACTAATTAAATAAACCTCCTAACTTTCAAATTCTACTTCGCACGCTTTTGGAACATCGGTTTTACGTATCGGAACCTTCAGCGAGAAATATAAAACCGCGCCGACACTTAGTGATTTTTTCGAATCATTAATCGCAAGCAGGGCCGGTGCTAGGGGTGTGCGGGGCCTGAGGCAAACGCACATCGCGGGGCCTGTTTCACACGATGAAGTGCATACTTGATATTTAAAATAATAGTAATCCCTGGTTGAGGGCTTCGTGCGCGGGGCCTATGCAAACGCGGAGCCTAAGGCGGCCGCCTTACTCGCCTCTCCCCCCTACTCCCCCCCCCCTATCGCCGGCCCTGATCGCAAGGCGTTTTTTGGACAAGCTATCAGGCTGTCAATTTCGTGTTGACCCGCCTGGTTCATGCGCGGGAGAGACAGAAGATTACCAACAGCCGCAAGACACGCTTAGGCATTCCTTCTCTGCGCGACTGGTAAACAACGCTGGCGGTTCTGTCGTTCCGTAGGTGAGATGGCGCGTGCTCTTAGCATGGATGTGATGACGAATGCACTGCGATCCCTGTAGTCGGGTAGGGAAGGAACGCCAAAGCGTGTCTTGCGGCTGTTCCTTAACTTCCATCACTCCCGACTGCCAACCAGGCGGATGAACACGAAATTTGCAGCCCGAGAGCTGATGCAAAGGACGCATTGGGAGCACTGCTCCGCGCAAGAAATATGTAAACTGAAACCGATTAATTACTCGAAAAAATCAAGAAGTGTCGACGCGTTTTTTGTCTTGGAATATTTTTCGCCGAAGGTCCCGCTACGTAAAACAGTGGTTCCAAAAGCGTGCGAAGTAAAATTTAAAAGTCAGGATGTTTACTTAACTAGTAAGCGTATGCAAATGAGCCGCTCACTACTCAGTTCATGGCTGATGTACCAAGGATCTTTGCTAAAAGGAAGTTCCGATAGCGCCACCTGTTTACGAATTATTCAGCCGGGGCCTTCGTGAAATACCCGGTATACTTTCCCAAATACGAGCACACCTGCAGAAAGAGCTTCTCCTGAAGTTTCCTCTTTCGCATCTTCACACCTCCAAGAACGACAATGTTATACGAGAAATGGTATATGAGATTACCAAGCTGGTCTCCCTTCAAAGCCGCGTACGCGGTGGAGGGAGGCATAGGGGAGCCAGTCCTCCATACATTGAAGAAGGGCCCCTTGATAACGCGGTTCGCCTCCGGGTGAACCGTGTCTTCGATGACGGCCGGAAAGTCGCGGGGGGGGGGGGGATATGTTTATTAAGAAAAAGAAAGGAAAGGTCAGCCAGACGAAGGTCGGCTTGCTATTCCAAACAAAAAAAGGCAAAAGAAGGGGAAGGAAAGAAAAGGGGAAGAAAAGAAAAATAAGAAAAGAAAAGGGAAGAAAAGAAGAAGAAAAGAAGAATAAGAAAAGGGAAGAAAAGGAAAAGAAGACAAGAAAGGAAAAGAGAAGGAGAAATGAAAAGAAAAGGAAAAGAAAGAAAAGAAGAAAAGAAAAGGGAAAGAAAAAAGAGTTAAGAACAAAGGAGATAAGGTAAGGAAAGGAAGAACACAAAACTAAAACTGAAAAGTTACACACACAGTCACACAATCACAAGGGGTTTGCAAGGTTCGAAGGAGGAGCGCTGTGGTGACTGCCCACTGGGCCGAGAGAGAAACACAGGGCTCACAGGGAGCCCAGGAGACCCGTGTTACGCAGAAAGCGGAGCACCGCTTTTGTGACTCTCCACTGATTAGCTCGCTGCACAGGGCCAAGGAGTGTTGCGAGAGAAACGTCTGTCCGTCCGTCCGTGCACCCAAGCTCTGAGAGATGTTGCCAGAGCACGGCCCGATGATGGTGGTGACGCTGACTGTGGAGGAGCTGATGAGAAATATCGTCTTCTACACCGCAGCAGGGGCAAGTGGGAGATGAGACGCGGCCCATTTTGAACAGGAGTGAACGGGTGAGGGCAACGTTCAGCCGGAGACGATGTAGAAGGGTCTCCTCCTCGCGGGTACAGCGGCAGCCGATGACAAACTCCAGTGAGGGGTCGATGGACTGTAGGAACGCATTAGGTCGGATAGCATCTACAAGAAACTGGCGGGTGCCGTCGCCGCAGAGACGCCGTATAAGCAGGCGGCACGCAGACACCGGGAGCGGTAGTAGGGGCACCGGCGTGGCCGCATCAAGCGCGGCGCGTCTCGCAGCCGCGTCAGCACATGTGTTTCCGTGTAGCCCTGTATGCCCGGGTACCCACTGAAGGCAGATATGGTGGCCGACCGAGGAGAGTTGGGCGTACTCCTGAAGTACCATGGTACGCAGATCGCTCACGACACTCGGGTGGTATGTGGACAGGAGCGCCAAAGACTCCTTGCTGTCTGTGACGACGACCCACGCATCAGGCACAGATTCAGCGATATACCGCAGAGCGGCCAGCAGTCCGAGCAGCTCCGCATCCGTGGAGGACACTGTGTAGGGAAGTCGGAGGGTGAGGTCACGGTTTTCCTGCGAGACGTAGTAGGCCGCTGCAGATGACTCATTCGCTACCGATCCATCAGTATAGATGGCGCGGCTCAGTGGATAGGCCGAAATGAGATGCTCGAGCGCGAGCTGGCGGGCTACTGTCACAGGCACATCGTTCTCCCTCTGGAGGCCGGGAATAGTGGCACAGGTCTCGGGTCTTGCAAGCGTCCACATCGCAGGGGCGTGCAAGGGCAGAGAGAACTGTGCAGGGACGGACCCTTTGACCCGTCATTACAATTTGCAATTTTCATACTGCCGAGCGCGCATATTAAACACATTGACCAGAATGTATTCTGTTTACTGTGTCCTCATACTTTTACGAATATGAACGGAAAATCTCGCCCAAAGCTTGCTGAATCGCAAACCTTCCATTTCGTCATTAGCGTCAGGTCAGCGTCACGATGGTTGACCAAGACCATTCATGTCCCACGGACACGGATCGGGACGACGGGCCCGCCGACAGGTGGCTACCACGGGCTCCTTGAGCTGTCGCTTCCCGCGCCCTCTCCGTCCCGTGATACGGAATGTGGACCGTCTTAGCGCGCTCCGGAGTACAGCGCATGAGTAAAATAGAAGGAATATGCCCTAAATGGAAAACAAATAACACAGAAGTGTGCGCACGCTCATAGCTGTCGTGCTCTGAGTCAACAGAAACCGCAACAAATGCACTCGCAAAGGAGCGAGCTTTACAACATGTTTCCCTCGAAAAGTACGTGGCAAACATAAACAGAAATGTGCGTGGTTTCGATCTGCACGTTTGCAACTTCAGAGATCCCTGGACCGCCCCCATGATAGTCGACCCTTTGATGTCGTGAAAGTGCTGCGCGAATGGCCTGCGATTCATCGTCAGGGTGCGCAGCGCTCACTCATCACCTTCGTTAAGAGCATAGCAGAGCTCTCGTCTTTTTAGGCGTTGTTTTCTTTTTCTTTACTAGACCTGGAGTAGCTTGTCCCGCAGTGAGAGGGCTCACATCTCAATTTTTTTTTCTCCTATCATCATCACCAGAAAGGGTAACGTGCGAACATAATTTGCGCTACTGTTGAAGCGCACAAATAGAAACTTCAGACAGCATCGATGTGCACTGTAATGGGCTGAGTGTGTATCTCAAATAAAAAGTTGTAGAATGTAATATTATGTAATCTAGGAGGTAATCCTTCTAGCCCGCCATAGTTACCATCATACGGATGGCTGATTAGCGAACGCGTCGTAATATTCCATTGGCTAGATGGTGGAAAGATGTGAGCCGGAAGAGGACGACGTCGCCCAACGTGCTCTACTCTTTTAAAAATGAATTTCACCACATAGCATGCTTCTAGCCAACCATCACCCCGAATGACATCATTCTCTCTCCTGATTTGTTGAAAACTGGAAGCGCACGCCTTTTTGTGACACCTATGGAGAAATGTTATTTGACACAAAAAGGCGTACGCCCCGCGCTTTGCACAAATCAAGAGTAAAAGAGGTATCACTCTCTACAATATTGTTGGCCTTCAGCGTGCCCTTATCTTGCCATCTGTTTTCGATTCGGGGATCGTTCAACCGAAAATCGGGTCAAAACACCGTCCTCAAGTACACAAGTCAAGGTGGGACAGCGGGACCACGACCGCGAAAGCGGGATTGTCCCGCCTAAATCGGGACGTCTGGTCAAATCCAATAGCTGTGTGTCCGCTTCTTCCGCTAGATGGCGACACAGTCTGAAGCGGCGTTGCGGACAGCATTGAAAGCTACGTAGAGAACAAAGGAAAAACGTGATATAGTGTTTTTTCAACGGACGCCTTGTCTTCGTGGCATCAAATGGTGGGGCCTGAACAGGGCCTTTTGGATATAGAAACTTGTAGTCGTTGAGGAAGGCCGGGGTATCGTTTATCTAAAGAAATAAAAAAAAAAGAAAGAGAGGGTGGTTTGCCTGCCGAGACGGGCGGCAAGTTGCCACAGAGAGAGAAAAAAAAAGGCAAGAAAAAAGAAAAAAAACGGGACACAGCAACTAGACGCACGACACATGGCGATGTTACGTTCAGTGCAAAGTTCGGTGGCTGTGCCATCTGGTGGTCACCTTCGGCTCACACTCTACAGTTCACCATAATCACTTTCAGCTGGTCACAGGTTCGTTGTTCACAGTTGTCATAGCTTGTTGGTAACTCAGATCACAGTGTTGTCTATTTCTTCTTTGCTGTCAGAGAATACCCAGGAGGTTACTCTCCTTCATGAAATCTAGGACTATGATTCGTGTTGCCCGCCGCGTTGACATTGGTCCAGTAGGGTAAATGACTGACTCAGAAGGGGATCTGGGTGACCTAGGTTCCTCATTTTTTCCATTAGGCGTTTCCTTTGCTGTTCGTATGTTCTGCAGTGAAGCAAGATATGTTCTATATTTTCCTCGACATCACAGGTGTTGCACAGCGCATCTCTACTTCGTCCTGTGATGCAGAGGACATCCTTAGTCTTGGAGCTTCGAGTTCGCAATCTCATTAGAAGCGAAGTTTCTTCCCTTGTGAAACCCCTTGTGACGCAGGGGGGGGGGGGGGGGGGGAGCCGTTTGCATCACTGTCCTAGCATCGGGGTGAAAGTGCCATAGATGTTCATTTATAGCAGTTTGTGCTTCAGCATTACTTGGAATAGCGGGGAGTGTAGGAGGAAGCCTTGCAGCCTCCTTGGCTAGTGTGTCGGCTCTTTCATTTCCAGGTAGGCCCTTGTGCGATGGCACTCATTGCAAGGCGGTTATATTGCCCCTGATCTCTAGTTCCTTTATGATTTCGAGAATTTGCAACAGGGTGGTCTTCGTAGTTGTTGGATATTGTTTGAAGGGCGGCTTTTGAGTCTGATAGAATTACCAAGGGGCCAGGTTGTCGATTCATTTCTTTTGTTTTCGTTAGTGCAGCCAGGATAGCGGTCATTTCAACATCTCTAGTCGACGTCGTCCCATGGATGGCTTCTGCCCAATCTACGTTCAGAGCTGGAATGCAGAATGCTGCTGCACTAGTCCCAGCGTTTCTGTCAATTGATGCGTCCGTGAATATTTGTAGTGAAGCATAGTGGTGTTCGTGTATGTAGTCTTCGGTTAGCTTCCGAGCAACTATGTCTGGCGTATTTCCTTTTTTCTTCATGCATGGAATTGTCGTCTTACAATGTAGTTGGCGTACAGTCCATGGAGCTGGGCTTTTTGGCGGTCTTGCTGTGTGGATTCCGATCAACCTGCGAGTTAATTCTCAGCGTTGTTGTCTGTTCTTTAGTCGGTTAAGAATAGCTCTTCCTGATTTTGTCTTCTCCAATCTAGTGATTTGTTGTAGCAGCTGTTTGGTTGCGAGTAGGGGAAGAGGCAACGCTGGGACTTCTGCATACGTTGCTACGTTTCTCTTACTCAGAGGAACTCCGATGGCACTTTTGAGTCCCCTCAGGTGAACCTTTCTAGCACTCTTCGTAGCGACGGGTAAGCGTACACGAGTCTAGCCTCTGTAAGGGTACTGACCAGAATATTTTATTTAACATAATTATCCAAGTACACAAGTTACTTCTCAAGTTACACTTTGCTTGTAAGGGTACTATGAACGAGTTGTATAGTGCTCTGTGGACAGCCTGAAGTAGGGCTTGCTAGTCTCCGAGTAAGATTGAGCGAGGATTGGCAGCGCCGTTTGATGTCCTTCGTGTACGGTGCCCACGACATTCGACTGTCTATGGTCGCTCCTAAGAATTTGGTTGACCCTCTTTACTGGCGTGTTGTTCAAACAGAGAGAGAATACTGCTTTTTCATTTGATAGTTGAAGACCCCTACCGGTTACGTAATCGTTCACAGAGTCGACTCCTCTCTGCACCACTCGTCTTAAAGTACTGAGACTTTTGCTTGCTGTCCATATACAGATATCGTCATGTGCGCCGCGAACACTGATGCAGCGACGGAGTCTTCGTTCGTACTCCTTCAGTACTCGCTCTCGCACGCCTATTATCAGTGGAGCGAAACAGTTGCTCAACCCTTTCATTGAGATCTCTGACCGTGTTGATGGTGCCGTGCCCAACTTGGGTTATTTGCGGACCAGTATCGGCAGTTATGGCGATTTACGTGGCCATTGAGATTAAAGTTCGCCTCGTGACCGTATCAGCACCCGAAATTTTCCGTTAATTAAAAATGCTTCTTGTCAGTCAAGTATTCGAATGAAAGCTCTGATTGTTAGAGAGACTATGGGATACATTATTACAGCGTTTGTCCATATTGCAGGGCACTTACCGTTCGATACACCCAGTGGTTTATCCAGAATACCATACGGATACATAATACGGAGGGGTGTTGGAAAAAATGGGGGGTGGGGTCGTTATTATAGTTAGGTCATTACAGCTTAACATATCATTACAGACATGTGTCTAAAGCTGAAATCACAAGGGCAGCCCCTGTAGGGGGTACACAGGTGAAAAAGTTAGGGGTGTCACTGAACATTCAGGGGTGTTAGGGGGTATAGGAGTCTGGATAAATCACTGGACACGCCATTCACCAACATCGTCGCAAGCGCCTCCCTTTTACAGTACTGGCAGCATTTGCCATACGTCGCCCTTGCTGTCTTCGATGCTATTTTCTTTCAACTTCCCCTTTGCACTTTATCATCTCAAGGAGTTTATGACGACTACCTATCCATTTCGTATAGGAATCTTTTAGAAAGCGTTAAAAAAAAGGCCGTTCGGTTGGAGATATCAGCCTCCCAACGGGGGGAAGCGTCCGTCAGGTTGCAGAACAGGACCGCGAGCTTGACAGGGAGATTTATCCAGATCCTCCCCAAAAATGTTTGGGGACACCTCATCCTTTTCCTTCCTCTGTACCCGCTACTGAGAGAACCTTGATATCGCAACTTTAGATACACGTCGGTAATGACACACAAAGCTGCCACACGTAACTAAGATAATGAACCCCCTCGTTTTTTTTTTGTTTTTTTTCAACAGCGCCCTGTGCTTGATTCTGGATAAACCACTGATCTGATGGTACAGAGAAAAATAACAAATACCATTTAGTCTTGTATAAACGATAGCCTGGTTTGTAATTGCGCGCAATGTATGTTGTCAATGTTTGCAACTCTCTTCTCTGCATATATTCCCGTTCGCCGCCTTGTCGGCGCATTGGTCACCTGACAGAGCTGGGAAGTATGCTTGACAAAGCAGTCGTGAAAACGCGAACGCAATGCGTATGGAGAAGGCAAACCAGGGTGCACCCATACATCAAAACTTCTTTCATGTCATCAGCGGCAGCACCGCTCTCCCCGGCGGTGATCTGTACCCCCTGAAGAGATCTGTACCAACACCGCCACATCGCACTAAAAAAATGATATTTATTTTGTTTCGTATTTTACACGAACCTCGCTCAAAGACGCTCAGTGTAGAAAAATATAGTCGGTAAAGATTACTGGACAAACCGGAATAGAGAGACGCAGCATCGTCATCTGCTCGTGCACGTGGTGACCATTTCCACGCTGGCGATTATGAAGGGGACGTTGGGGCTCTCCAGCACGCTCAATACTACTCTTAGAAGAGTAGTGAGGTCACGAAACCTACCTTTGATGGACAGCGGAGTCAGGAGCAAAGAAGAGGAAGAGCTCCGACGACGGAGCAGTCAGGTGACCAAACCAAGAAAAGGGCCCGCGAGCCGCAATTCTGACAGACTGGGTGCGTGGCACAAAGGAGCAGGGAGCTCGAGATCGGAATGCTGGAGCCAATAAACTGTTGACCACCACTAAACCGGACTGGCATTCTTGACTGGCGCAGTCGACAATATTCGAACCTGCGCGGGGGGATCCCCAATGGACTTCAAGGCTCGGAACCGTTAGGAAGGCTCGCACAGGGCTCGTAACCGTTATTTTTTGGGGTTCGGTTAAAGTTCCGGTTCAAGGTTATCGGTTCGGTTCGGGTTCGAGTTCAGCGCAACCGAAATAACGGTTGAACCGATATTAATCGGTTGGAACCAGTTTACGTGTGCTGTGCTAAACAGTGTACAACATGTGAGAGGTAACATCAGGTTTTATGGCCTGTTCCTTCTTCCTTCCTCTTACACCCTCGCCTCTACACTTCATAGGTACAAAGAACCATGCAGATCACAGCATATCATCTTTTACTGCACCGAAAAGTGCTGCGAAATGGCATACAGGATGCCATTGAACTCCAGTGCAAAAGGCTACCGCCAATTTCTAAAGAAAAAAAGAAAGGCCGACTCTCTTCGTTCGGCGGTCGACGTATAGCTGGTACCAGAGCTTGACGTTCTGCACCATGCTCTGGACCACTTGCCATCCTCCTTCCCGTGGTCGCTAGTTGTCCGCGTTGCTTGTAGATGTCACTGTGAACTATTAAAATTTACGTCGCCTTCACACTGCGACGCTGAATGAAAGGAAGCAGCCAAGGCAACAATGCAAAGTGCATAAGCCGTCGTGTAGCACATCTTTTTTTGCACCTCGAATCACAAAAATATACAGGGGTGTCGTGAACCTTTTGGAAGTGAGGCTGTAGGAGGTGCATGGACTCACCACTTCTTGGTTTACCACTTTGTTGTATCTGCTCTATGAATTCGGCAATATCCCGAGTGATGCAGGGAGTTGGTGCGCGGAAGTCGAGCGGGAAGGTATAGGCGTTTTTACCGTCTGGCGAACCGGTTATCGCATCATATTTTTTCGGTTCAGTTCTGGTTCGTTCTGGGGGAGAGGAAAAATGTTTACGGTTCGGTTCGGGAAAAAGTAACGTTTTTTTGCGGTTTTCGGTTATGGTTCAGTTCCGATTTCTACCCCTGATTCTAGCCTTGGTAGTGCATGGAGCACGTGCTCGGTACGCGTGCAGCAAACGCTTGCAAGGCTATTGAGAATGTGTATGAGACACTCAACTTTTATGCAAACGGTCTCTGCAACGCGATGGAATGATATGGTTTTGCTGGGATTTGCTATGGCAAGCGCATGGTCTTCAAATCCTACAACGGGGAAACATTCCATGTCATCATCACTTCTTCATTTATTGTTGTTGTTAAAGGAAAATTTATTAAACTCAAGAACGGAATAAGAACTGCTACTTCCCACGTTAGTTGACGTACACCTTACATACACATATGCTTACAAACCACTCTAGATCCACTACTTCACACTTCCTTACATATATACATACAAACATACATACATACATACAAACATACGTACAGTACTCCCTTTTATTTATTGTTGTTGTTGTTCAAATACTACGTGCACGGACTGCTATGGTGCACTTATGGAATCCATATGCCATGTGCGGACTTCTGCAGTGGGCGTACGGATTCCATAAAGTGTGTGCACGGACCTCTATGACAGCCGTTCAAAGTCCGTAGGGCGTGTCTGCGGACCTCTGTGGCGGCCGTCCAGATGTCAATGCGGCATGTGCGTGCCGTGCACCATGGGGGGCATACGGACTCCGTAGAGATCGTGTGTCCGGAATTTACCGGCAGGCATATATGGAAAATCACTCAGCAGTAATGGAGCTTTTGTAGATTCGGATGTCTTACCTTTCAAAAGTAATGTTCCATGTTCATTGTGTGGACTGTAAAAACTGGGACTACGCTAAGAAGCTGCACAACTGAACTGAAACAAATTTAAGAAAACCTTTTCAGACTGCAACATAACTACTTGCGTAAAAGCATGGTGAGTACCTAATCACCTTCTATAGTGCTGCACTACGAAATTATCCTATGAAATAAACATTGGTTGGTCAACAAGCCCTCTGAAATGGGAAAATATGTAGAGCTGAGCGCGGGTGCGGGTATACGATGGGTACGCGGGTATACGATGTGCGGGTAGGAATTCGCGATCGCTGCGGGTATCGAGTAAAATGCGGGTACTGCGGGTATACCCGCATTACCCGCACTCCATGGCCAACTAAGTGATCCCTCTCTGTCACACGCGAGCTCAGCAGTGCCCTATGACGTTGGATGTATAAATCCATGTGCCAGACTGCAGCAGGCTAGTGCTGGCGGGCGAGTTCGATTATTAATAAAAAAATATATGGCTCTCTGCTGAATTACAGTTTTAATGGCATACGATTGAAGCCGTCTGAGGCACGTAGCCAACACTCAGAATTTCCATTGTTTTAAAATAGAAACAGCGGTAAAGTGGACGAGGAACACTTCCCCCTGCGGGTCCCAATGCGGGTATACGGGTATACAGACAGCACTGGTGGTGCGGGTGCGGGTCGCCCAGATTAAATTCTTGCGGGTGCGGGTGACACACGCGCGGGTACTGTGCGGGTGCGGGTCCAAGTTTGCTTACCCGCACTCACCTCTAAAAATATGCTCCACCCATGGATGCTGTGAACTAGGAAGTATGCAATTAAAAGATTGATTGATTGATTTAAAGAAACAATAAAATTGACATTTTGGCGTAACTAATGTGAGGCGACTAAAAAGAATTCAGTATGTAAGGGTTTATTACTGTGCTAATTCGTAGTAGCAGGTAGAAGGGATTTTTCATGCGATGGCAGTCGAAATGACATCACGTGATTTTATTCAATAAGCAGCGTAATATTCACTCGCATTATATCCCACAAAAAAGTATTCGGCTTTCTCGCAGACTGCCTCGTCGTCTAACAGCAGATGTGGCGGCACCCTACAAGTCACGATCTTGCTGATGTTAACCTTGAATATGAGCCGAATAACACAACTATACGCTCTTTCTTATATCAATATGTGGATAGACGGCTTTTGACAGCTATCAGAAAACTGTCGGATACCTTCGATGTGGCCATGTGACATGAATATATTTCTCTGCAGAGGGCTTTGCACGTGAAGTACGCGTCCTTGAGAGATCAGTCACCAGTTATGGCACCAGCCCGCCGTATCGTAGCAATAGAAGGTGGCAAAGGATACAGCACGACACGGGAGGGAAGTCGATGGAAGTAGAAGGTAGAAACTCTGTTCCGCGGAGCGTGACGCTTGCTCGTAGCAGATACTCATCCTTTTTACGTAATTATTGCATGATAACGATGCTATTCCTGCTTTATGTCGAAAATCCTAACACAGACAGAGTGGGAAAGCCAAGTGGAATTAACTAAATAACATCTTTATAGATATTAGATTTTGACATGTTGTAACGAGCATAGGGTATTCTGGCCCATATCCATATCCCCTTACTTTTCCCCGTTCTAGGTGTTTCAAGCGCGGCTCAAGTGCAAACGCAAGGTCAGCAGACGCAGTCACGGCCACATGCCTTTATTCTGAGTGCTCGATAAGAGCCACTGAAATATTTTTGTCCAAGGTGTGTGTTTTGTGTTCCTGGGTAATTAGGTATATTCATAGTTCTGAAGGCCAGCTGAACATCTTCCGGCTAAATTCCCAGTAAAAGAAATAATTAGTGGATAGCCTCTGGCAGGATAATTTGTATACTTATTATAATTTGTATACACACAGCGTGTTGCACGTAAAAGTAGCCCGCGGTAGAAACGTGCAAAGGAGCATGGGAAATACTGATGTGTGTGTGTGTGTACTTATGATTACAGAAGATTCTGAAAATAATTGTCTTTGAAATCTGTGCAGTTCTGTGCAGGGTTCAAAATATCCTGGCACATTCGCAGCAATTCGGACACTTGATGCCATGAATAGCACCGCGTGTGCTTGCCTGGAGTTTGTCCAACGCGCGTGCCTTCCACACACCTTCACACTCCAACGCGCACACCTTTCCCTTTCAAATTGCTACTGAGATAAAAATCACAACTCGATAAGTCTGAAGAACGCGGTTCATTGGTCACTGTTCGTTCTTCAGTGAATTTATCGTGAATTCTAAGGAGAGGCACCGTCGACACGCTGCATGTGGCTCAAGCCTTGTTGCAAGGAGCCATACTCCCGCTAGTTATATACAAAACTCTTGAAATTTGTTCAGATAAACTTCTGTATTGTATGCAAAAATATTGGGCTCACAGTCCGTGAACTTGACACAGCACACCAAACGCCATCTTTGATATACAGCGGTTCTCCGTGGGGTGGAACACATTTTCAAGATAGGGCACGCTGAAATCTAACCCTGGGAACGAGGCTTAGACGGAAGTGAGCACAGACTCGAACAACTGCAAGGGGGGGGTTCCCCCCCCCCCCCCGCGTTTGTTGCGCTTCACTGTTTGTTCACCGTTTGTTGCGCTTCACTGCAACCAGCGGCGACAAAAATATGTAAACAGAAACCAATTAATTACTGCAGCAAATGACCCGCTTCGGTGGCAGATTTTTCTCTAAAAGGTGTCCACTGAAGGTCCCCAAAAAGGAAGTACCCATTTTGATGGAGACGGCGCCCTGCTTTAGAAGTTATGCTTTTTTTTTATCACGAAACTCATTTGAATTTTTATTTAAATATTGAGCGCCTCCCACTCATTCACACGGTGCGCAGGTTGTAGGAGGTATCGGACAGATACTTGTAAAAAAAGAAAGTTATTCGATTAGTGCATCCGTTCGCGAACTATTTGTCCCGGGGATTTAACTGAAACTCCCGGTATACGGGGTGTGTGCAGATAAACTCCAGTGGCATTTGCAACCGTAACCCGTTGTCTGCATACCTGACAAACTTCCGCGTGCGTGAATTTATGCGTGCGAAAGCTACGGAAAAAATCGTGGAAGCCATACTCAACGTAAAAAAAATAACAAAGCGAAGATAACATTGGCTTCCGTGTATCAGAATAGGGCAACATGGCGGTCTCACGAGAGTTGTATTCGGGTACCGCTAGGGGAGCTATCGGTGCAGAAACCGAAACGATATCCCATATGGATGCTCATCGGCAGTGCCCTAGCGGTACGTGCACACAACTCTCCTGGCCGCCATGCTGCCCTATCCTCATACACGGAAGCCGAGGTTTTCGTCGCTTTGTTTATTTTTTACGATGACTATGGTTTCCACGATTTTTCTGTAGCTTTCGCACATGGAGGAAGGAAACACAGGAGCGGCCGTTTCGAACAGATTTCCGTGGGACCGCTCTGGTGGTCGCTCCTGTCAAATCCGCCATTACTTCCCGTCCACCACGTGATCCTTTCTAAAGTTTCGGTTTGGCAACGCTTTGTTTCTCGCGCTGCTTTCCGTGCTTTTATGCATTTCCAACCTCATTTATTCTTAAAATGTGAGCACCATTGTGGAAACAACGTTAAGTTAACATGTTCATACCACGGCTGCAGCTGTCGTTCAACAGAAAGCAGCTCTGTCACAAGAATAACGTTTGTAGTAGTGTGTAATTAATAATAGTATTAGTACTCGTAGTGTGCTCTATAGTATGAGTCGTATAATAAATTTTCTCAAAGAGAATAACGTTTCATTCGTAAGTGCGTACTTGCATGATCGGTTCTTTTGTACCTCTGTCTGTGAGAGAGTCATCTTGAAACGTTCGTTTGAAAGCTGGCGCTGTGCTACAGCTGCAGATTCATCTGATTTCCTTCATTGTTGTACAAGTTTGATTACTGGCATGCTTTACCACTTCAGCAACAAACACAAAAGTTGGCCACGTCGTGACACAAACGTCGCTGCCACGAATGATGTTTCTAGTCTTCCCTGCTTGTCCTGCAGACTGTGACCGGTCTTGTAGTAGCAGGGTAAACCAAGAGTAAACCTCCGAACACACACAAATAAAACTGGACGTGCGGCGTTCACCACAATGCAGGTATCTGAGCTGCAAGACAATCACGACTCCCGTCGTCTGCCTTGGGAGCTGGCCTGCGCATGCTCTTGGGGTCACGTGAGCGGTCACAAGGTAGACAGGAGCATCCCAGAATGCAATGCGAGGGCCGGCAACGCCCGTCCCAATGGGAAAAAGCTGGAAGGGCCGCTCCTGTGTTTCCTTCCTCCATGCTTTCGCATGCATAAATGCGCCATCGTGCGCGCCGGAAGTTCGTCAGGTAAGCAGACAACGAGTGATGTGTGCAAATGCCACTGGAGTTTTATCTGCGCACACCCTGTATATCAATCGCCAGCAAGCACTTCGAAGGACGTTCGCACTTGCGACACAATAACATTAGACGTTCTGCAGTACTAGTTTCTGCTTAAGCTTAAAATGTTACGCACATCTTTTGCATCTGTTTTGATACTATATAGCCTGCCATAAGCAGTAGTAGTACCCACACTGGCTTGAGCCTCAAACCTTTGTGCACACTCTCCCAAACATTGGACAAGCTCAGTGCCCCGATAATTTATGGCACAAAGGACATCAGTACAGCTACCAGTACAGTACAGGAACGCTGGCACTGGAGACAACTATACTCTTTATGATGCATCAGCAGTGTCCAGCAGCAGCTTCTTGAACATAAGGTGCTCCACTCCTGCCTCTGCAGACTTCGACTACAACTGTAGAATCTGAAGGGTAGGCTGCACAGGTTTTGTATGAGTTTCGTGATGCATGTCACGAGGGAGACGACAGATGAGAGAGTCGCTCGGAGAATACGTGTTTATTCTTACCCACTCAAAAAGCAAGTGAAGCTCCTCATCTGTTTTGGGGTTCTCCGAGCTTTACTTTATGGCCCAGTGCCCCTTCGCTGTTAGGCAGGGTGCAAGAGGGACCATTCCGTTGGTCAACACATGTGGACAGGTGCCTGAGGCGTTACATATACTGTATAAGTGTTTTTTGTTTTTTCGCGTGGAAAATATTTTCGCGTTTTGAATGGGCACTAACCCAGAAAGTGTTTCGCGGTCACTTAAATTCGCGATAGACGTTCCAGGCAACGAATTTGACAATGCAGAGCTTCGGTGGTGACCCAGATCAGCTCCTCGTCTCGTACACCGCGTACAAGCTATTGAGTTCAACGCACGAAGGAGGATCTCCTAGGTCGAGCGCTAATCTCTCTACAAGGACTCTAGCCAAAAAGTCTCTAAATAGCCTCGAGCGGTTAATCGTTGTCGGCATCGTTGCGATACTATAGGTTCTGGCTTGCTTTGTATATGGCACTAGACCACCATTACTCACTTAGTCGTCGGACAGCTCAGTCAGGATGTCCCTGCTATGGTACTTCCAACCACGTGCACCATCGGACTGCTTGCATGCATGTGGACTACCAGACCTCACGACGTGCCGGACCGCTGCTGAGAAGGAAGCATTTGTAGCTGCTAACCACCTCGTGACAGAAGCAACAAGCCAGCCAAGTAAGTGCAAGCAACGCCGGGGTTCTTACGCTGGTTACAATGCCGAACAGCGCTACGCAATTGGCAAACACGCCGCAGAGAATGGAAACAGATCAGCAGTTGCAAAGTTTTCGGCGCAGCTGGGAAGGTCCATCAATGAAAGCACTGTACGCGGCATGAAAAGATCGTACCTGGAATCACTGGCACAGAGCGATCATACTACGCAAGAGCCATCTTCGCTCCCCAAGAAGCGGCGGGGCGCAAAACTACTACTCGGCGAGTTGGATAAGGGTGTCCAGACGTACATCACTGAGCTTAGAAGAATGGGTGGGATTGTGAACAGTTCAATCTGCATTGCAGCAGCGACCGGCATTATTCAAGCCAGAGCACCCTATCTCTTAGAGGAATGCGGAGGATCGTTGGTGCTCGAAAGGAGCTGGGCGAAATCCTTCCTTCAACGTATGGGATTTGTAAGGCGGAAAGCAACGCGAGCGGCACGCGAAGTTCCAGAAGATTTTGACAAAGTGAAGGCAGGGTTTTTGGAAGAGATCACACGGAAAAGGCGTGATTTTAACGCTCCGGATGAGCTCGTGATCAACTGGGACCAGACCGGCGTTAAGCTAGTCCTGGTGGGACAGTGGACAATGTAGTCTAGCGGCGTGAAGCAAGTGGATGTGGTTCGCCTCGAAGACAAGCGAGAGATCACAGTCGTGGTGTCGACGACGCTCTCAGGAGAACTTCTGCCCCCTCAAGTCATCTATCCCGGAAAGACAGACAGGTACCACTCCAAATGCGACTTTCCAAGTGGCTGGGACGTGTGCCATAGTGACAACCATTGGAGTAACGAAGAGACAATGCTCCGTTTCGTGGATACTGTGATCGTGCCGCATGTGAAAAAGTGCAGAGAGAAAATGGGAAACGCCGGACAAAGTGCACTTTGCATTTTTGACGCGTTCGCCGCTCACGGCACAAAGGCTCTACTGCGGAAGCTTCTAGAGAACAACGTGCAGTATGCCTTCGTTCCGGCAAGCTGCACGGGTGAGCTCCAGCCGAATGATCTAGTGTTCAACAGCGTCTTCAAAAAGGCACTAAAGGACTGTTTTGTGCGCTGGTACGCGAGCATCGTCGGAGCATCGATGGGGAGTCGGAGCTCGCATCCAACCAAGCTGGACTTACGAGCTAGTGTCCTGAAGCCGCTGCACGCTTCGTGGCTCATGGAAGTGTACACTTCGCTCAAGCAGCGCCCAGCTCTGATGCGCTCCGGATTCGAAAAAGTAGGAATTTACCCCGTTGTTCAAACTTGAACAACAATTTGACAGTGCGATTTGATGTACATACTAGCTACTCTTCATATTGTAATAAATACGTTCTTATTCACTACCTTTGTTGTTACTTTTTTTCCGCATGCAAATTCTCGTCATTTTGAGCGCCATACCGGCCGTCATGTTCGCGGGAACTTAAATTCGCGATTTCAGGGCCACACGCGAAAAACGCGAAAAATAATTCCACGCGAAAAAAAACCACTTATACAGTACATGGGCAATGCAAGAAAAAATGTCTCTAGCGCAAGACATGCGCACATGGGCATAAAATAGAAT
Source organism: Ornithodoros turicata (assembly GCF_037126465.1). Taxonomy (NCBI): domain Eukaryota; kingdom Metazoa; phylum Arthropoda; class Arachnida; order Ixodida; family Argasidae; genus Ornithodoros; species Ornithodoros turicata. The sequence continues at coordinate 13,392,522 of NC_088202.1, forward strand.
ATTTCTCATTTTTTATCCCGTATTTGTTCATTTGTTTCCTGTTTCCAGCACGTGTAACCCAAGGGACATAAGCGAAGTGACGACGAGGACTCTCTACCGCTGACTATATATTGCTCAGCGACACCGTCTTTAGCGCTTCTGTTCCCAAACATGCACATGTTCCCAAGCGCTGGAGCAGAAGACTGTATTCATCATGCTGTCCAAAATGTATGTAGTTCCTCCACACGTCATCTCACATAATGTCATTTTGATAATTTCGACAAACGTGATTATGAGGGAGGATTTTTTTTGGTTCAGTGCGTCCACCAAGCGCACAAATTTGTGCACTGATTTCTGTGTTCTGCTATGGCAGCTTTTAATACTCCTTGTGTCTTTTGCACTGGGCCTTGTAACCCACACCTCTACGGCATCGCTTACGTTTTTCGTAGATTTGTTTATCCAAGTTTCCCAAATGTTTATCACTAGGTTCTGCACTCACAAAGCATCGGCCAGTTCTATGACTATTTGGGTTCCCTAGCACATTCTGGAGTGAATATATTTACTCACAATTGTTTGTTTGAAATAGCCCGACCGTACAAAATAGACCAGTTTTGTGCTTGATATAGTACAATCACATTTATTGCAATTACTAGTTGTAGTATATATCTATGCACCAGCATGCGCGTTTTGTTTTCTTTTGTTTATTAAGTCCATCACTTCCATTACATTAGTGGCAAGAGATACGCACAATGCCATCAACAAAATTGAAGCACTATGCATTTCATAAACAACTCACACATTATTTTTAATCCGGCCAACTTCAACAACTCACATTTCACTTGCACAGCATATGCTGCAGTGTACAAACCAGATCTCACGCTTCTTTGTAGACTATGTTCTTGAGCTGACAGAAGGAGTGCTGGCACTCATTCCAAGTCTTCCAACATTCAAGTCGGTCAAGGGGGCTCTCAATGTGGAGCCGCTTCCTTCGATGCGTATCCATTTACGACGGGAGACCGAAACTGGCAGTAGCTGTGGAGCAACACAGAGCTATAGTCAGTGGCAACATAAGTCACGCAGTCATACACTTGACCCCGCCCCCACACAAGAATCGCTCCGCGCGCGCGAATGTAGTGCGGCGCGGCCAAGTGGGGACTGGGGGGAAAGAGAGAGCCGGCACTACATCGAGAAGCGGGGCGTCGTGCAAAGGCTGGTAGCCAATCCCAGGAGCCTTCCACGGATGAGTGGGCAGTTCCAATTGTAGGACTTAAGTTGTCGCTGACTATAGGTGAGGTGAAAGATGGTAGCAGCAGCAAATGGAAAAAAATTGATTGACAATTGGCTGTTTTTATGAATGATCACATTCAACACTTTTTTGCATAGGTTCCAGAACTGAAGAGCAAGATGCCGCCACGAGAGCTTGCTACTTCGAGACATGCCCCCATGTATATCAAAAAGGCTCTTCGCAGGGCGACCCGCAATTACGCAGAGACGGTACTGCAAGAAAAATCCACCTGAACCTGTACATTTAATTGGTTTAGCTTTGTGTCTGGGCGTCATCTGTTCTCTTCGATACATGCTTCTCTTTTATGGCAGCAATGAAAATTTGTTTCTTTGTTTGTTTGTTTATTTATTTGAGTGTCGTGCAAAAGGGGACCAAACCTCCATCTAGGGCGGATCACAGTAAAACACGTTAAATACAAGTAGTTGCAGCAGTGAGATTCCACTCGATCGTAGCTGCAGAAATATCTTACACCTCGTGGTGCTTTGTGATTTCAGCAAGCATCAATTTTCCAACAGCTCCAATGTCATGATAATAGAGAGTCAAGTTGCCCAAGTATGTCTTTCAAAACATGTGAATATACGAAATATTGTTAGTTTGGGGTCACCCGCAGACTTCACGGGAGTGAAGATGCTGGTGTTGTGTGTCTTGGGCACCTGGAAAGCGAATTTTCCACAATCCTTCAGAATTGCGGTCCTGCTTACTCAAACGGCTTCTTGATGTTGACTTATGCCTTTTAAAAATGCCATTTAACTTGACTGCCACTGCCTTGAGCAATTCTTCGCAGTTGATGAGCACCCTGTTAATGTACAGTTAGTATTATGTGTTTCATGATTTCTACGCACATTTCTAGTGCATTCCCCACTTCCGTCTGTAACGCACCAAAGCCCTGAGGGTAAAATACATTATTGAACTTACGTGCTAGGAGTCGTACGCGGCGGCTGCATTGACAGATAGGCAAATCCACAAGCAGTGATCCAGCTACCGTGTTCGTTCATCACCGTGTTTTATGGAAAAAAAGAGTCTGGATGCTTCTTGCCACACGCAATGGCATGCTGCAAATTATTCCTGTGGAAATAAGCGGCGTTCGAGCACCCGACGCCTCCGAACTGCGCCTCCCTTCCAAAAGCCGCCCTTAGCATGAATGTCAGCAGCAATCTATAATTACGGTTTGCACTTTTACTCTCTTAATTGCGAGGGAAAGAGAATTCGACATCGTGGTGGAAATTTTGGGTTAACTGCCTTGAAGGTGTTCGCTACCAAAACTGAAAAAATGCAAAGGATTTTGCGATTTTCTTCTTTTGGCAATTGACATATCTAATTTTGATTCACATTTTCCTGAAGCAAGCCCACATTGAGTAATTCACAATAAAATCGTAAGATCGCAACAGCACGAGGTAAAATTAAATCCAGAACATGCTACAAGTTTTTCTGGAGGAAAAGAATGTTGTCGAAAACTCCTTCGACCCAATCCCTACCCTCTCACCAGAGTCTTCTCCAGTCGCCCAAATGCCCCACTTGCTCTGTTGAAGCTGATGTTCCACACCTTCTCCTCGAGTGTCACAGATTCGACACCCCTCTAGCCACGCTCAGACGACGCCTACTCGAGCTGCGGTGCACAGACTTTTCTCTGTCCACACTGCTCGGCCCAGTACGACATCACACACACGGTCTGTGACCAAAGCAGTTTTGACTCTCTTGAGCGATTCAGGTCTTATGAACAGCCTGTGAACTCCAGTCGTTCAATCTCATTCTTCAGTGCCCCACTCTCACCCTTAACGCATTAGCCTTATGCTTTTCTGTTAAAGTCATCTTCTGTAATCCATCTCATCATTCTTTCATCGTTTGTTAGTTTATCCTTTATTTCCTAATTATTTTCTTTTTATTTATTTTATTCTTTTTTCATTTATTTTTTTCTTCGCGGAATAGCAAGCCGACGTCCCGTTTGGCTGACCTTTTCCTCCGTTTTTTTCCCCGTTGTTCTAATAAATATATCCCCCCCTTCTCACCAAGCTTTGCGAACGAGATTGTGAAAGATGTGAGGAGTCAGGCGCAGTGTGAAGTGCCTTTGAGAAGCTTCTCTTCTATAGAGGGTCGAATCATACGCATAATGCAGTGTCGTTTACTTGTTTTTGCAAATAATACGCACAGGAATTACGCCAGCACGTGATGATGTGAACTAATGGTCCTGCATTGTGTTGAATTAGCTGCGTGACCTGGTCGAGCCAGACTATCGGAAACATGTTTGTCGGCCCTGACCGGCACGGCCCGCGGGTTGAGTCGGAACGGGGGGCCCCTGCACGCGCAAGGCTCTAATCAGAGGCGCACACACATCAGATGATTTTGCGTAGAAGCTTTTAGCGGGGTAACATCTCCGTAAATTGTACACGCGGGTCATTCCATCATGAGATACACCCGCGCCATACTATTCCGTCTACAGATTTTCATTTATTTCCGTATTGCGGTTTAGATCTCACAAGGTTCCCTCGTTGCTTCCTGTATATCTTGCGCCTCTCACCTTTTTTATTTAGTAACTGCTCATTACGGTCATTATAACGTTCGACTCGATCGAAGGTCATTTCCAACGGTTTCCGCATTCGGTACACATCAGTATACTAATCGCACATCCCTCATTAAATTGGTGATGCAAGTGTTTTTGCTTAGAATGGCACATGCGGTGCAAAGCTCAAGGTGAGCGCCACAATTCTGGCAGCTTCCTTGTACTGCAGCGACGTTCAGGTTTCATACACTTCATTAGATACCATGGGAGAAGTCTTACGCTACATGCAAAGAATAGAAGGAAAGGCAATGCAGCACCAGCAGCAACAACAACAACAAATAAATTAATGATAATGAATGGGGAAATTCGCCACATAAGGTGTGGCCCACTACCCCAAGGCACAATAGGCAGGACGAGATGTGTCCTGATGATGAGGTGATGAACGATGCTAAATAGGGCTGGATAGTCAGTGCAGTCAGTAAGACATCAGAACGGTAGGCGAAACCACAGCACACAAAAACACACACACAGCACACAGGTACGCAGGCATATCATATGGCAGAGAGGAGACCAGTGTCCGGAGAAAAATCTTGCAATGCAGCAAAATGTGTTTTATTGTCTAGGTTTCTAAGATGAGGCAGCAAAACCGACAGTGTACACATAAACAATGGGAATTAGTCCAGGCAGGTCACAAATACGAACAACACATACATGCAAGCCTCCAACGCCCAGAAGTTTTCCCTGCGTTACTTGAGGTGTGCTGAACTCACTCATGAGGTGTGCTGACTTCGAGTCACCAAGTTTGAAGATCAAGCAAGACAGAATACAGGTCCGTGCTGAGCGGCTGCCAGGAATAAACCGAGGCACGCTCGTTTATTTCCTCGTTTATCTTTCAGCTTTTGCCACCGAGGGCGCTACACATACATCTTGACGTATATGATGGGGGGATATAGGTTTATTGCAAAACAAAACAGAAAAAAAAACACGAAAGAGGGGAAAGGTTAGCCTGGCTCCAGCAGCCGACTTGCTATTCCCGCTTACAAAAGGAAAAGGAAAAAAACGAAAAATAAAAAGAAAGAAGAAAAAAGAAAGACAAATCGAAAAGAGCGAAAGAAGAGGCGCAGTCACAGGCTCAGCGCGAGCCCTGTGTCAGTAAGGAAGCGCACGAGTTCCCTTCCGACGCGCCACTGAATGGGGCGTTGCAGAGGGCCCAGTAGCGTTGCCAGCGTGACCTCCCTGAGCCCTAGGGCAGCTAGCCGCTCCATCAGAGTGGCACGGGGAGCGGCGAACAGGCGACAGTGGAGGAGTAGGTGGGAAGTGTTGCCCTCGGTAGAGCAGGCTGCACATGTAGGGGTGTCAAGCGTGCTGAGTTGGAAGAGCCGTGTTGGCGTTCGAGCCACGCTTAGCCGCAGACGGTGGATAACGGACGCCTCCCTCCTCGTGATGTTTGGGGGAGGGACGTATTGCATTTTTGGGTCGATGGAGTGCAGAAATGTATTGGGCGAAATGGCACGTTCTGTGAAATCTTGGACACAGCGAGAGCGCAAGCGACGTATTTGGAGCAGGCAGGCAGACATTGAAAGCGGGATGCTGAGACTCGAGGCAGCCGTGGTATGGGCACGTTTCGCAGCAATGTCGGCACGGGTATTTCCGTGCAACCCGACGTGACTGGGTACCCACTGGAGCCGTACGCTGTGGCCGGAAGCCAAGAGCTCGTTGTACCTGGCGATTACAAGCGTGCGGAGATCGCAAATAGCACTGCACCGGTACGACGCCAAGGTCTCCAATGCTGACTTGCTGTCCGTGAAGATAGACCACGAGTCGGCCTGTGAACCGGATATGGCGTTGAGCGCTTCATAGATGGCTGTCAGTTCCGCTTCGGTGGATGAAGTTTCATGCGGCAGCTTGCAAGTCTGCGTAGTGTCGCTGTGAGGTATGTAGAAAGCTGCAGACGACGCGCCGTACACAACCGAGCCATCTGTGAAAATTGCTTTCCGCTGACCGTGGACAGAGTTCAAATGGTCAAGAGCAAACTGGCGCGCAGCGAGGACAGTTTTTGCGGGGCATGTCGGGAATATGCAGGTCCGTCGTAGGCAACACGAGGGTCCACAAAGGTGGGGCGTATAGCAGGCGCGACGGAGGTGGCGGAAGATACTGTGCCAGTCTGCAAACAGCAGCCCCGAAAGCTGACTTTTCATAGAGTAGGTGAATGTCCCGTAGGTAGTGGGCAGCATGTCGTGTGCGGTACCGCGCACAAGCGCGCAGGGTCTCCATGTCGCGTAGGACGTGGGCTGGCGTCTCCTTCGCCTCAGCCAAGACCAGGAAGGTGTCGGTCGTTTTGGGGACACCAAGGCACACTCGAAGGCTTCGCGCCTGGATGTTCAAAAGTTCGCGCTCTGTTGTTGAACTCACGTATATGATGGAGCAAAACACCACGGACATGAAGAACACGAGAAAGACACATAGAGCTCGTGTTCTCAAGATGCAAATGGAAAAGCGAGCTCAAATATCCACTTTAATTCAGTGTATATATACCTCTGCGAAATCGAACCGGCGGTGGGCGCTTCTGGACGGCAGTAACTAACGGTACCGATTTTCAGAAAACCAACGATAACGGTCCGCCGGGCGACTCTTTCCTGCGTTCGGCGGACACGATCATGCCGATAACCGCCGCAAGAAGGATCAGCGTTCCGCAGTTGGGGGCTTCGTGGAAGATGCATCGTGCAGCGGGCGAGCGCGACGCAAATGACGCCAAAAGTGGACCGTTGTGACGAAATTTATTGCGGAGAAACGCGATGACGGTAACGGAATCTCTTGTGACAGGTATCCCTGACGGGTTTGGTTTGAGCAAGGTTTGAGGAATGGTCGAGAAAGGCGCCGAACATAGATGCTATTGATCCAAAGCCTTTGGCCCTTTTGGAGTGCATGAGCGGTTCGTACCGCACAGAATGTTACGACTTCATTTCTGCAGTTCTGTGACGCTGTTTGGGACAAGTGAGACTTTCCAAGGGAGTGAAACCTTACGGTTACAATAGATATTTCCAGTACTTTCAGGACAAAATAAGGATGTTGCGTCCTGCCATGAAGAAAGTAACAGTTAGGAAACGGCATGGAAGAAAATGTGCACCCCCGATTCATGTATGCATGTAGCAACCTGCAACACCATGTTCAAGTTCATGATGTGCTTATCTTACCTATTATGCTGTGAACATGTCAACCAATTCTAGATTTGATTTGATTTGTAAAAGAAAAAATGGAGATGTTAGTCCCAACGAATTACAGAGTAATTCGTCGCTGCTACATCGCATAGATCCGGAGCTGAAGTTCTGTGTTCCGCCTTGGCGGCACTTGTGAAATTTGTTCAGAGCTGCGGGATGGACACAACCTTTTAGGATTCTCTGTGAATGATCTTGGGTAATTGTGACTACCGGATAATTGTGAATAGTGGATAATTGTGAATAGTGGACTTCTAGTGAACATGTGAATAGTGGACTTCTCAATAGCGAACATGTGAATAGTGAATAGCGAACTTGCGAGTAGCGCACGTGAGAAGTATTTCCGGGGGTGGGGGGGGGGGGGTGAGAATTTATGTTAGGACATACACGCTCTGTGTTAGTAGTAGCAGAGCAAGTCAGGAGACGAGTTCAATTTCTCCTTTTTTTTCTTACAAAGAAACAAACAAAGGAATTCACTGTACCTGAACGAACGGGGGACAAATGTCCGCGGTGTTAGTCTAGGTGGCACACTTTCTCAGCACCAGGATCGCAGCCTGATCACGAATGGGCGCGGTGTGGATCCGGCGTCAGTCTATGGTCTATAACGGGCGACAGTCTATCTCACTGTTCGCGATCCAGGTCAGCTCTTCTAGCGTAATCTCATCAGTAGACTATTACTTTCCCCAAGTTACGCCCCCAAGTTTTCCCTATTACTGTCCCGGTGATGACGTGTGGATGAACATAGCGGCATCGGTTTTATAGACAGATTTCCGGATGCTACCGTCCCATTCAACCAATGCGTGAACAAACACATCATTGTTAGGTTGGTTTTGTGCGTCATCCATATGTAGGGAGTGACTTTTTCGGGTTAAACCCGATTCTGCACGGCTATTCCCCCACGAACTGACATCCGACCAATTCGGGTTAAAGGTACTGTCATTTAGTGTGCCTATTCGATAGTCCAAGCCACCAGGACAAAAACTGCGCAGGTTTCATTCCAATCGACGGTGCCATTAATTCGAAAATTACAATTAAACATTACGGGCAACACTGTACTAGGTATTCGAAATGAATCCGTACTTCTGACACATACGGCGGCAGCCACATTGCACACTGGGCCCGACATAACAATCCACCATAAAATCCGCCCCTGCAATCCACACAACGATCCACATCTGAGGATAAACGGATAAGCGAACTGAAATGAAATGCCGAGCCGTTGAAAAAAATGTGTCAGACGTTCAAGAAGCCAGACAGCGTCGGGACTTGTTTGTTCACAGAGATCCACAGAGAGAGTTTGTTCGTTCGAAAGAGGCCGCGAACAGAAGGAGCGCGCAGGCGCAGCAGAGAAGTAGGGAGAGCCTCCATCGGACAGCGGCCAGTGCTGGGTTACTTCGCAAAAAACACTGTTAACAGGGGTTTCAGAACGCATAGGTAAACAAAAAAACTAATAATATGGTTACTAAAATAACGAAGTTCCGATGTAATAGTGTGTAATACCAATTTTCAGTGTTGCCCGCTGTACAGGGGATTGTTTGACACCAGGCGTCGCACCGCTCCACTACGCCGCATCTTTCATGGCAAGTTAAAAATATTTATAACGCGTTGTCGGTCGTATGGTTCCGCATATGGTATTTAGAAGCAACAAAGTCTCTGGTCACATCACCGGCATATCATGCTTGTCTACTGCTTTACAGTACCTTTAAACCCGATTTCTCCCCGAATTCTAGTCACTATGAAATCCTCAAGTGACGTTTCCACTGAAGACGAACAAAGGTCACCACGTGTAACACATGTAAGAATGGGTCACTTGCGTTCCCAGCGATATACCCATGTGTGTCAACACTGTCTATGCCTTCGGGGATTACCTCTGGAAGGTCACGATTGCGCAAGAAAAAAAGAGAAAGAGAGAGATATTAGGAAAGGACTTAATAGACAAGAGGAGAAACAAAAACACCCGATAACACCAGAAGGCACAATTATCGCCCGATTTCTCCCTGAATTACAGATTTAAAAATAGCGCCCGATTTTTACCCCCGAATCTCAGAAAGGCATTTAACCCGAAAAAGTCACTCCCTATCCATATGGTATGCTTTCGCTGGAAGGAAATACCATCGTCAGCGTGCTCCAGCGTAGCTGGGTGGTCATTTGAGCTTACACTCCACTGCTCTTACTTGTGCTCCAGCGCACATCACATTACGCGAGGTTCAGGTTGAGGTTGGTTATGGTGGTCGTTCATTGAAGGAACAACAACAATAAATGATGACGATGAGATGGGGTGTTTCACAGCGGTGGTGCGGTACACTACCCCATTGCACGGGAACATCATGTGAAGATGATGAAGGAAGGATGAAAACACAAGAAAGAACTAAAGCGTCAGAAGCAATCCAGTGGACGACAGGAAGTCCATGAACAGGTGAAGAACCCGACGATAGAGCATAGGATCTTCACAGGGACCAATGAGTGCAGCTAAGGTGAGCGGCCTCTTGCTGGTGCGGGCAAGCTCATTGAAGGAAGGAACACACACACACACACACGCACACATACATTGAATAATGATGAGGTGAGCGACTCACCGCCGCTGAGGCGGTACACTGCCTTATTGCGCATTGGGAACGGATGAGGGGATGATGATGGGAGGAGCTGGAATCACTTTCAGAGATCCGTCACCAGACCGGTGGAGCGCAAGTACTCCGCAAGAAGACGAAGGCCTTGCATCTAGTGGGCAGCGTTCGACCACGGCCCGAGGATCTTCGTAAAGTTGAACGGCCGCTTGTCAATACGTAGCATAGAAACTTCCATCAGTGCACGCTCGTAATGATATTGCCCACCAGCCAGGAAGGAAGCCACGAGGAAGGAAGAAAGAAAGAAAGCGCCACAAAGGAGGGCGCAAAGCAAATGGAAAGTCGAAATGGAGGCAAGCCATCGTTGTGTCTATTTTGATTAAAGATTGGCGGGTGACGAAACGGCATCGGCTGTACTCTCTCGGACCCCACCCTCTGATTTCCGGCCACAGACAGTTAGGTTCACGTCAACGAAACGTCACTGTGGTGATGGAAGATGGAAATGACTTTGCCTTGTTCCCCAAGCTGAAAATGGTCCTCAAAGGAACTCGTTTCGGTAAGGTCGACGCAATTCAGTTCACAATGACAGTGGTCTCACATAATTACGAAAGGAGAGCTCCCCAGAGCTTTGCTGTGTCTTGAGAATTGTGCCAGACGAGAGACAACATTGAAAAAAAAAAAAAAAGAACGGAAAATCTGCACTCGCATGTAAAATTCGGGTTGTAATGCATCACCCTGGAACTTTCCCAAAAGACTGTCTCGCGTCATGGTAGGTGAATGGGGGAGGAGGATTCCCCCTCGTTTCCCGCCCCCAAATGCACTACTAAAGGTACGATTTCAGGGAGTTTGAAAGCCCCCCCCCCCCTCCCTGGCTACGCCACTGAAGGCAAGGGCCCGACGACTTCGATCTGCTACCGGCAGCAGCTACACTTACCCACACTGGATCGCTGCATGCTTCGTAGCAGCCATTCAGCGTCTGGGTGACCGGTATGCGGAGACAAGTACCATCTTTCAATCTCGTAATAGTAAGGAATCGGGCAAGTAACACCAACAGCACGCGAAACAAAATGTGTTCACTCACGCATTTCCTGTACTTGCCTCCGCTGAGCCTCAGTTCGATTTCAGCTTCGGATTCGCAGGTGATGTGACCTACACGTCTGAAAGGTCAACAGGAATGAGTGAAGGCATCCTGTTCGTCAGGGACGACCTCCCTAGTAGTGCCACCTGCACATCCCCTGATACGTGATGTGTAGCCTCCGTTTGCACACGCAAAGACTTGCCATGGCCAGTGCATGGCGCCCACTCAGTGCGCTCCCCAGAGCAGGGTTTCCAGATTTGCATATTTTGCGCCACATTGGCTACTTCCCGATGGTTGTGGCGTCGAAATTCGGGCAACGGCGACTTGGCTATTTTCTGGATACTTTGCGGATCCGCAAAAGAGTGAGAAAGTAACCAGGTCGCCACAGCATAAACAGCTAAGGGCCCCATTTGAGGTGCTCGTGAACCAAACCTAGCATCGTTTGTTTGATCGTGCGCAACATCTAACGGCGACGTACAGTAGCGTTACCTTCTCTCACCCATGATTACCATGATTGCGATTTCTGCATTCATAAAGAACCCTGGTGGGGGCTACCCACGGCTGTGGCTCGCCGATGTCCGTAATCGTCACGTGACATAAACGCCCGAATTATCAGCACATTTCCAGTTGATCTGGCAGTGGGCTCTAGTCTAGTCATATTCATCGTGGAAACTAAAACATATCGACACCCCGACGCTGTGGTCATGTCGTGCACTTTAAGAGTTAGACAGCAAGGTTTTTCATTGTCAAGCGTCACTGTGCTTGTATCGCACATATTGCAGACTAAATGATGGTTCCGCATTTGTCGTAAAATTAGCTTAGTTGGAGCTCTTTCCAAAACGATACGATGCCTGTACAGCACTGGCTACTGAACTGACTACGCACAAGCGAAATTAACTACTTTCCAGGGGAATGGCGACTTTTTACGACTTTGACCTGGCAAACCTGCCCCATGGGAAGAGTTCAGGTATTTCTCCCGGTACCTAGTATTACTATCATTTACAAAGGCTGCGATGCACACGGTGGTAGGTGGGGAGTGAGCTTGCCGAATTCCGAGGGCGTTCACTTCAACGGTGGATCAAAAACTCTAACGTTGCGACATTAGGTTAAATGTCGGCTCACCGACGTATATTGGTGGTTCCTCACACTGCATGCTCGAGAGATGCAACCGTTTCTTCCATGGGGCTCGCCTCTTGTGTGCGTTGGAGTATAGTCGTGAGCACAATGGGAAGCAACATTGTGCCCTTGCGAAATTTATGCACTTTAATGACAGTACAGCCCATAATGGAAAAAAAAAACACACGAAAAGAGGCGGAAGAGCTATGGTACATTACGGCTTTACACGATCGACTTCAATAACGAATTTCCCCTTTCATCATCATTAATTTATATGTTGTTGTTGTTGTTGTTGTTAATAACGCTCTGTCGGTGAGCACGGCGGCAGCAGCACCATAGAGGAGATGGAGATCAGCCGCGGTTGAATGAGTGCGACAAAAGCCCATCGTATCGAGTTATCGCACCTCTAGTGCAGAGGCGCCGTAACTGTCGGGGTTAGCAGTTCATCCAGTCGACCACACGTGATGTAGTACGATGAAGTCCCATAGATCACATTTCTGCATTCGTGCAAAACTCACTGAGGCTAAAGGAGCCCAAGCAGGCCGGGGGACGTCATTCGAAGCACAGCGTGAACGAAAGAGCCGCGAAAGCCGTGAATGAACTCCCTTCGTTCTTGCCTTTCGATGTTGATGTTAATGTTGGCGAAAAAAAAAAAAAAAAAGAGGAGAGATTGACGGGGCTTCTTTCGATGTTGTAATGTAAACATAGCATTAGTCTCGCGGAACCCGGGGCCCATTTGTGACGCCTAACCTCGCCGCCTATGGGAGCCGGTCAGAGACTCCGCGACCGCCGGTAAAGCATGCAGACACCATAGTGTTCAGTGCTCGTCATGGCGGAACAGAAGCAGGCCACCTATAGACCGCAGTCCGCCTTGCCCAAGGTTTGCCTGAGAGCACGAGGCAAAAGAAATCTTTTGCCTCGTGCCCCCAGAGATAACGCATCACGAGTAATTGGAAGCTACGGCAACTTACAACGCCGAGGCAGTTCCTGAGAACCGCATGGCACGAAAAACTGGCCGAACCGAAATCGAGACCGAACTTTTTTCTGTGCATTACCGCATGCTACCGAAATGCACCCCGAATTTCGGTCGGAGACTTCTGACGTTGTGGAACATCGCCTTTCGACCATCCAGCTCACTGAGATAATCCCTGCCTAGAACTCTACCCGAGAAACGTCATCATTACGTTGGTAGACAGACTGAAACCGAAACAAATCGGAAGGGGACGGCTGGATTCTACGAATGGGCACTTGTTCGCTGCCTCCTATTTAAAGACAAGTAGGACCGAAAGTTGCGTCCCTTTCAGGGACCATCGTAATGCCCTCAAGGCTGTGGCTTTCGGGCGCGAACTTGTTCGCCCCTAGCTTCGACCGTAGTTGAACTCTACCAAATTGGTGGCGCTGTCGAACACTTTTTTAAATTCCGTGTTAGCGCCGCGAAGCAACTGTGGCCATGAGCGGCGTACAGACGTGGACAGATGGAGAGAGGACAGCAGGAAGGCGTGGGGGATAGGGGAGGTTAGTATGCGTCCTGGGCCGACTTCAGAGGGAACTGTGCCGACATTCGTCTGGAAAGTCTTTGGAAAACCCAGGGAAAACCTCAGACAGCACAGCCAGTGACGTCATTTGTTTACAAACAGAGAGATGTCTATTCATAGGGGTAGAAGTCGCACACACAGCAACAGTCGACCCGATTCCTATGTCATCGTTGCTATGGTTCTCCTTCCGACTAAATAGCCATTGGATGCTTCTACTTTTTCGGTTGGCGTCACTTGCCATTTCGGAGGAGAAATCTGGCTTGGCCAGAACGGGCCGAATTCGACCCGGAATACTGTTCTCCGAAAAAAAAGTTCGGTCCCGAATTCGGTTCGGAAAGAATTCGGACGCTGTTCATGCCATGCGGTTCACGCTTTACAGAGAAATATCCCAAAGCCGACGATGACATGGAAGATAATACAGTTCCATCATTTAACTGTTTCGAGGTCAATGAACACCACCTATTGGTTTTGCACGTCAACCGCAACTTCGTCGCGAAGAAAGTACGCGCACTGCAGCGCGGGTGGCCATATACCCAACTATCGCATCAGTATCAATGAGGAAGACGACTTCAGAAAATCCCAGAGAGCTTACCGCCGCTTTGAACTGTGGGAACTTGTGCTATCGGAAACAAGGAGATGGTCTCCAAACTGTTTCGATTTCCCATTTCCCCTCTCTCGGCCCATGTATAGACCACGACGTGTCAACGTCAACGAAAACGAAACCTGAAGGGCCATTCTCCCTTCTCCCGTGACAGTAAGCGCCCAGGATGCAACGCATGGGCAAGGAGCACTGGGATTTCCTGAAATCGTCTAAACCTGTTGGCGCCCAAGGTTGCGGTGGGGATGCAAATAACTGTCATCATTCCGTCGTCCTATCTAACGAACATGGGGAACATCTGCGACCACAGCCGTAGCGACGGAGCCCGCAAGATCGCGCCAGAGAGGGCGGCGGCGAACGGCAGGCCCTGGCAGGTCGGTTGGACAGGATAAAGCGGGAATGAAGAAAATTTGCATTTACGATCTCGGCAGTTCAAATAGGCGTTTTCATTTCTTTGTTTACAGGGCTTCTGACGGCAGTGGGAGAGGGGGGCTTCAGATTTACCCTGCCCTGGGCGCTAACTTGCCTCGCAACGGTTCTGTCTGCGACGTACCACCATGTCTGTCGTTTCCCTCGATGATATGGAGTATCGTAGCTGGTGCATTCCACGCAAAGTCCATATAGTCTGGAAGCGTGTCGTTTCCCTGCTGGGCAAAACGTTAGTCGAAGAATACGCCCGTTCATGTAGCGCAACGTTCTACCGATGCAACGTTCGTGTTCTGCCCCACCTCTGGGCACGTAAACAGGTTTTGGCATGTCACAACTCAAGTTCGAGGCAGCGGCCTTGCACAGCAGCCTACACTAACGACGTGCAAGTGGCATCCCTGCTGAGACTTTACCTAGCCGAATCTATGCATGCGCTATGTAATTTGGAGGAGCAACATGTACTCATTCAATAGTGTCATGCTGAGAAAGAACAGACAAACGCCACCAACACGTTCCGTAAGTGAAGCCACATGGCCTGTGTCGTAGACCATGACTGGACGACGGTTTGCTCCAAGCGACAAGTTGCGATTGTCTACAAAGATGACGGCTTCAGGGCACGTACGCCCGCATCTGTGTGTACAAGTGGTTCACAGTTGTGAATTAATCGCTTTGTGTTTCTTGACATGCATGGCCCTAGCATGGCGTGCTGCTCAAACAGTGCCATTGCTGCTGCCCTGGTCAAGAAGGAATAACTTGACCTTGAGATGATGATGGGGACTACCAAGAAGGAAAACGCTTGCTCTGCACGTCACAACCGCTGCCGTTTGCACGTAACACCCTGGCGTTAACGAGGTACAGGCACTGTGTTTTTGCGGAATCTATGCAGGTTGACGAATATGAATTACTGTTGCGACCAAGCTCTGGATGTTCAGCGGTTCCTACAAGCATTAGTCTACGTTATAACGATGATGGCGTACCTATTATCGAGCTGCGTTGACAACAGCAACAATAACTGATGGAAAAATGATGATGACATGGGATGTTTCCCCGTGGTAGCAAAAGGACCCTACCTCACTTCAAAGAGGTTAATATGAGGGGATGAATTAATGGTGAGCGCGAAGGCCAAGACAGATCGGAGTTCTGTTTTGAGCTCTTCGAGGAGGCCAGTAGCTTGCACGAAAGCAAAAAAAGAGCGGCATTGGTGCGCAAAGGAGCTCCATGGGCCAAGGGCTTTGGACAAGCTGAATGGTCTGTGGTCAAGGAGCTCAAGTTGGCGTCGAAGCACACGGCATTCACACATGTACCGGTCGCAGCCCTCGATGATATGGAGAATCGTCGCTGGCGCATTCCACGCAAAGTGATCCAGCAGTGTTACTTGACCATCGCCGATTGTCACGAAAAAAAAATCAGAGTTCATTGTTGTAGTAGACATACTATATCAAATCTCAAATATTAGCCTCAAACACCGCCGCAATCCGACGGTAGAGGGTTCTGAAGTTTGCGCTGTGAGCAGAAACCATATAGTCTGGAAGCGTGTCGTGAGCGTTCTACTGCACCGAAAAAGCTCAAACCTTAAACGTGTTTTCTCGAAGGACCATGCCAACCACTGACCGAGATCCAGCAGTCTGCTGTAAAATTTAGGATTTGGGTAATTCAGGGAAACACTTCAAAATTTGCCCAACTTTGACATGTTTCTTAAAAATAACTACAACATCTAACAAAACCAAAATTTGCAGGTGTAAAGACCATAAGGTACTGCCTTCTGATAAAAAATTCTGAACTCTTTTCTCAGCAATTTAGGCGTAGTAAAACAATCGTTAAATCACGGAAATCCTTGAAAACTGAATATTTCATTGAAAAAAATTTCAACGGCGATAACAAGATTGAAAGACGTCCTTCATATAGGACTATAGAAGAACACCTCATTTATGCGCGGAGAAAAATTAGAAAATTACTTTTTGTTAAACTGAATAAATGAATTTTCTTCAACCTCATACTTGCGACATTGGCTTCGCAGCGCGGTCACCGAGTATAAGCGTACCATGCTCCTGCTCACCTCGAAAGACGTAGTATAAAACTGAAATTATTGCAACAGCAATGCTGGAGACTGTTCTCTAAGCTAATTAAGTCAATACTGAAAAGATCATCTGCCTATTGGCCTTTTTCGACGGTCTCAATGTCGGGGCCCCAGAGGTCCCAAGCTCGCTTCAAGTTCGCTTGACGGCTGTTTTCCACTTTCCCTTTTCTTCCCTTGCCGCCATATGAGTTAAAAGTGGGCAGTTAAAGAAAAGGCACCAGCAGTGGGATTCGAATCTACTGCATTTAATTGAAGTACACAAGTGGGCGTTATGAGACTTGTGTTGTGTTTGTTTTTCTACGTTTAATTGCCTCATCCACTACATCGTGACTGTAATGTTTTACTGCTGTCTATATAGATCTCGACGTTGTCCAAATTGCTCTCCGTCTTGGGTTTTTGCTTCCTTTAAGTCCCATAATTTTTTATTTTTTTACCTTCGTTGACAATAATGGCTCTTGACATGATGAAAAAGCGAATTCTTTTGCACAGGAAAATTCTATATTTGCGGCGGTTTTACAGCACAATAGTTCGAACTCGACTGATTTGGAACCGTAAACCGTTTTGTGTGTGTGTGTGTGTGTGTTTGTCATTGAGCTGTCCGCTATTTTGAACCCACTTAAACACGTCGATGAAACTTAGTCTATACTAGCACAGCAAATAACATCCCCAGGTGTAAGCATTGAATAGGTTTCCTTCATTTGCCGTAGCTTGTTTTACTACAACTTTTACCCAGCGAACAACGAATTAGAGTTACATTCAATTACCGGGGTTCTATGTCCTTCCCAGTTGTTCGCCATTGCCACTTGTGTGAAAGTTGCGCTTTGAGCAGTATGAGTGGGCGAAAACGAAAATCAAAGGGAGCTATAGGCTACGAATCCTCCTTCCAGATACAGAAATGCCCTCACAGTACCTGGCACAGGAACCTATCATTCTTTTGCTGCGGTCTCTTGCTGTCAGGTTGCTGCAAAGCTGACGTCGTTCTCACTAAAAACAACAATATTCCTTGACGAAAAGGGACTGTTCTTGCTGTAGCGAATGCAAAAGAACGTACATAATTGCTTCTTGGCGCTATTGACGTAACGCATTAAAACAATTTCAGCCTTGTTTCAGCGAGGTTTTCTCTCGCACAGAATATAACACATATATAGCACATATTTATGTAGCGCACATATAACACAAAATAGCGGATAGCTCAATGACAGCCACGATCAAAAAGGAGCGGTTTAACAAACCAAGATGAGCAAATTACACGTGTCCAGGTGAGTCGCGTTCCATCTATGGTCTCTTAAAACTGCCGTAAATATAGAATTTTTCTGTGCAGAACAATTCGCTGGGTTTCATTGGTCAAGCGCCATTACTGTCAATGAAGACGAAAAAAAAAATCGAAATCTGAAGGAAGGAGAAACCCATGACGGAATGCAAGGTGTGCAAGGTCTAGACCTATATAGACAATAAAACTTTGTAGCTGTATGGCGGCAAGGGCCAAAAGGGGGAAAGAGAAAACAGCCGTCAGGTGAATTGTGTGGGAGAGATTTACTAGACGGATTGGTGAATTTGGGACCTCTGCGGCCCCGACATTGGGAAGGTCGAAAAAGGTCAATAGGCAAATCACCTTTTTAATATTCACCTAACTAGCTTAGAGAACAGTCTCCATCATTTCTGTTGGAATAATTTCAGTTTTATACTACGTCTTTCGAGGTGAGCAGGAGCAAGGTGCGCTCATACTCGATGACCGCGCTGCGAAGCCAACGTCGCAACTATTTATTTATTTATTTACATATAGTGCAGTATCAATGGAGACTATTGCAGGAGTGCCTTAAAGAATAGGTTAGAGGGTAGCTCGCGGGCAGAACCTTCAAGAGCATTCCAATCGTCAACACATCTTGGAAAAAAGCTAAACTTAAAGCAATCAACTCTATAGGAAAATGGAACGATATTTAACACATGCGCACTTCTTAGAGAGGAAGGACCAGCAAAGCTGAGATAATGATCAGTCGGTATTCTTACGTTCTGATTTACAATAGCGTGAAATGTCCTCATGCGAATCGCACGGAATCTAGTCTCGAGTGGACTTAGAGAAAGCCCCGGAAGCGCAGCACTGGGTGAGAGCATGGGATGATACCTAGATAAAATAAAGCTCACGGCTTTCTTCTGAACAGATTCCAGTTTTATAATGTCATATCTACGATAGGGTCCCCACACTTCACATGTGTATTCTAGAACGGGACGAATAATTGTCTTATATGCCAGCAGTTTAGTTTCTGTGTTTGCGGACTTCAGTGATCTTCTCAGATATCCAAGTTTCTTCATTGCCTTAGAACAAACAACATCTATGTGCTCAGACCAAGAAAGCTTAGAGAGAGAGAGAGAGAGAAATACATGATGACGATGATATGGGGATGACTTCGCTCAAGAAAGCTTAGCATTCAAGGTAACCCCTAAATATTCCGGATCCACTGCAGCCTTTCATATGCCACATGAAAACCTTGAAGTGGCGCACAAGCTCCCCTACGAAACGTCATCTACTGAGTCCGAGCTCTTCGCCAATACTGACCGCGTTGAATTACATAGCGCTATCACCGTCAGCGCTTGGGTTGTGTTCACGGACAGTAAGGTGGCGCTAGAAGGTCTAGCAAATTATTGTTCCAGAACAATCGGCGGCCTAGACACCATGATAGTCGCAATATACAACAGAGTTCTATCCTTTGGTCATAGCCTGTGTTTCCAATGGGTACCCAGTCACACCGGCCTGCACGGAAACGCCTTAGCACGTCTGCCGCGCAGACGCCTTAGCACGTCGGGCACATGGGGACGGCACCTCCAATAACTGTCTCCTACCGCTTTCAGCCTCATCGTGTCGGTTACAGACACTGGGACTTCGTCGTAACGGCACTCGGCAGTATCAAGAGGACGCTGTCCGACTGAACGGCCATCTCCGGTCTATCGACCCGTCGATGGACTTCGTTGCCACACACCACTGCTCGCGTCAAGAAGCGTCCATTCTACACAGACTACGCCTTAATGCCGCCAGGACACCTCTACTTCTCTGTAAAATGGGTCTTCTCCAGTCGCCTAAATGCCCTACTTGCACTGTTGAAGCTGATGTTCCACCTTCTCCTCGACTGTCACAGATTCGACACCCCTCGAGCCACGCTGAGACGACGCCTACTCGAGCTGCGGTGCACGGACTTTTCTCTGGCCACTCTGCTCGACTCAGTACGAGATCACACACAGCGGTCTGTGACCAAAGCAGTCCTGACTTTCTTGAGAGATTTAGGTCTTATGAACAGCCTGTGAACCCAGTCGCGCAATCTCATTCTTCTGTGCCCCACTCTCACCCTCAACGCATTAACCCCATGCTTTCCTTTTAAAGTCATCTTCTGTGATCCATCTCATCATTCTTTCACCGTTTGTTAGCCATCTTTTTTTATCACCTTTGTCTTTAATCGACCTCATCCTTCTTTCATCATTTGTTAGTTTATCCTTTATTTCCTAATTCCTTTTCTTTCTATTTATTTCTTATTCCTTCCTATTTCTTTCTTTCTCTAATTATTTTCTTTTCTTTTTATTTATTTCTTATTTCTTAATTTTATTTATTTATTTATTTATTTCTGGAATAGCAAGCCGACGTCCTGTTTGAGTGACCTTTCCTCCCCTTTTTTCTTTCCTTTTCGTCTAATAAATATATCCCCTCTAAATATTTGTAGTAGTTTACTC
The DNA here is from genome assembly GCF_037126465.1 of Ornithodoros turicata. Classification (NCBI taxonomy): domain Eukaryota; kingdom Metazoa; phylum Arthropoda; class Arachnida; order Ixodida; family Argasidae; genus Ornithodoros; species Ornithodoros turicata. The sequence goes on from NC_088202.1 coordinate 13,412,609, forward strand.
TGCTTATCGATATCCCATCGATTTTGTACTCATATAACAATGGCGACCTGCGACAAGTGAAACTCATAGTTGCGCATTTACTGAAATTAATGGACATGCCCCATTGATCACACCACCTTACAATTTTATTAAGAGATTCTTGAAGCAGGATGTGATCGCTGCAAGAATTAACCGTTGTATACACGACGCAGTCATCAGCATATAATCTCATCTTTGCTGGTACCCCCTTTACAAAATCGTTGATGAATAGAGAAAAAGCAGTGGCTCCAAAACGGATCCTTGAGGTACTCCAGAAAGAACAGGCGTTTCAGCCTTTCTTCAGCCTTTCCTAATTCCTTTCCTAATTCCTTTCAGCCTTTGTCAGCCTGACGCAGAAGTATCGCCTTACACCGACGTTCAAAACACCAAAACCGTCACCACTTCGTTCAGGTGGTGTAGGTATCGTCCTATTTCCAAGGACCTTGATGCGCCGTCAAGCCAAAGTACATTAAGCATCTTTTTCTTGGCTCCACGCGAAGCACCGTATAAAGGGATAACCTGTTTTCACACTTTCCAGCCGCAATAACTATGCAAGCATCAATAACCACACGCATATTCCTCTGTCAGCTGTTCGGTGGCAACGTCATCAGCCACTCAACCAGAAGGACGTCTACGCTGCGCGACTTTATTTGCATATTCAAGAAACCTCCTATTGACCCGGTTTCTAGTTAGAGAGTGCGAAAAATAAGAAGCCGCGTTCAAGGAAACATCCATTGTTCAAATCAATGCAAATGATCGGATGCGTCCCAGTGTAAGTGTGTGACCTGAAGGTCGACGTATCACAGAATATATTTCCTGGGTTTATTGCCTAGATAAGACTATGATAAAACGACAGGGCAACCGTCACGGAGGTCATTCCGATGCCGATGCTGCTGGTTAAAAAAAAAAAAAAAGGAAAGAAAAAGGGGGTGGGGGGCTTGTTTATGCGTGGCCTGTAAATTAGTGCCAAGGTTTGACACTCTATTTAGGCTGTTGGCAGAATACGTTCGCGGGTAAGCTTAATGGTGTAAACAGGTCAAGCAATGAAGTGAGTAATGTGCTACGGGCATGTGATTCTTGTCGCATTCTATTCCTATACCGTGTTGGGTCTCCTGCAAGGCTGCTGATGAGTCACCTAATCTAATTGCATCGTGTACTAGACTGATGCTACGGAGCGTTCGGCTTATTAACCCCCTCCCCTTCCCCCCCCCCAAAAAAAAAAAGAAAAAGAAAACCCAAGCCCAAGAAATAGCCACTTTAAGCCAAAGTTATCTCCGCCTAAATCGTAAACAGAAATCCTTGTTGTGTGCAAAAGAAGTGCAAATGTTCGCACATTCTTGTTGTCATTCCAACAATCGGTTGCATGGTTTTATTTGTTCGTTGATATCAATTCAAATGCATAAAAGAAGAAGCTGGTCATGAAGAAATGCGTGTTGGGAAGTTTTCCCCAAGACATAGATGAAAAAGGTTTCTGCGCATTGTAGTGGCTCGATTGACACGCTTTGTGATAAGCACGAGCTTTCCCTAACCAGAGTTGATAAAAGCGCTATTCCTCCTGCTTCTGCCTGCGGAGTAGTTTACATTTGTAACGCGCACGACCAACTGTGGAAATAAAATTCGGGATTGCAGCATCGTTCTTGAAGTGTGAATTCTTGCTCTAAATTTTCGTGTGCCTGTAAAACTCCCGAAGGTCTTGAAAATTAGAAGCCTGCGAACATTGGGGTTTTACTGCATTTCGGATTGAACTTCAGCCCTGTCGGGAAGACGAACATCGTGCATGGTCTTTTGTGGCTGTTGCAGTGGCGGATCCAGACCCTCACCTTTTTTTTTTTTTTGGGGGGGGGGGGGGCAGACTTGTACGTATCTTGAGTACGTACTCAAAATACAGTATTTTAAATACTTATTCCGGTATTTTGGTACTCTACTCAATACTTTTTCCACAAAGTATTTTTAATGTATTTAAAATACTTTTTTTCGGTATTTGCTACTCAGTACTCAAAATACTTTCCTTCCTCGTCAAGCTAAACCCAGCACACTTCCCGCCGTGCCGAAATATTTTCAGCTCACTGGAATTTAACCCCCTATCTTTGTTTCTTTTTTCAGGAATTCGGGAATCTGTCATTTATCCTCCTGTACAATAGGCTGGTCCCACGCTTGGGCTTGCTTGTCAATAGCCAACTTCGTCAGAAAACCGTTCCTATTCATATTGCAAGGCGAATCACCAGGGGATCAGGTACAAAATCCCAGCATTTATTTCCTTGGTCACGAAAGCAGTAAACACGTGAGAGATGTTGAAAGAGCATACAGGAGGGATTACGAAGTTTTGGGTCAGAACATATCAACAAAGATTACTTGGGTTCACCGAAGTTCACCAAACATTACCAAACATCAAGACCTTGCAAATGAAAGATATGCTTAAGCATGGCTGATGAAGTTTATTCCTCTGATTTGTAAGGCAACGTTCAGAATACGCGTTTCACTTACTGCTAATACTAAATTACTTTAAAGGGTATCTTAAATACTTCTCAGAGTATTTAGTACTCTAATCAAATTACTTTCAGTTTTGAGTATTTTGTACTCTATTTTAAATACTTTTTACGTAGAGTATTTAGTATCTTATTTTAAATACTTTTGCACAGTATTTTGTACAAGTCTGGGGGGGGGGGGGGTTCTCTATCGTAGCGTGTAACGCAGGGTGAGAGCAAGAACCCTCAAGTTTAATCTAGTGTGTGTGTAGGGTGGTATATGTTTATTATGAAAAAAACAACAACAACAACAACAAAAACAGAGGGCATCGTTAGCTTGCGCCGCGGCTTGCTATTCCCAGCAAGAATTAAAAAAAAAAGAGGACTGTTGTCGAAAGTATCCATTCCTTTCTGCTTTTACGAAGAAGGCGCTGTCAGTTACGGAATTTTAAAATCTTCGTCTTCCTTTTTGCATTCAGAGTTAAGTGCGGTCAGCCAATACTTGGCTTCCTACTCTTCACACACACACACACACACACACAATGGAATGGAATGGAAAATGGAAATGCGCAGAAGCACACATGTCACATGTCCCACAGGTTTGCGGCCTGGAGAAATTGTAGCAGGTAGCGTGCCGCCTTGCCGCATTTGCCTCTGTAGACTATGCATCCAGAATGTTTGCAATGGTAAGTGGCCGGCTGTCCAGTGTGGAGAGACGCTTTTCGAGGATCTTTCTCTCGTCCTCATATATCTCGTGCAGTGCAGTAGAAGATGGATGTCGTCTTCGCTTGTGTTGCATTGTCTGCATGTAGGCTCGTCGGTCACGTTTAGCTTATACCTGTGTGCTCTTGTGAAAGCAGTATACCAAGTCGGAATCGATGAATGAGTGCAGCGTCAGTTCGGCTCATGTATCTACAGCCTGTGTACTTATAGGGACCATCGAGGGCGACAAGCTTGGGGTGTCTCCAGTGTAGGTTGTCCAGGAGCTTCTTCATCTCCACATCTGAATTCCTTGTGTATTTACGTTTCTCCCCAAACACATCCTCGCTGCCGTCTGGCGTGACTACAGACTACAGCAGTGACAGCTGCCCGCTGGTAGTAGCGGGCCGCTAGCTCACCCAAAACGTAGCTCAATAGCGTTATTGCTACCAGTACGAAAAAGCCACGTGATGGTTTGTACCCATTTCTCCATCTGCCAATCGCTGGGCATGCGCAGCCGCTGTTTAGGCGTAGGCATAAGCACGTGACGTCAAACATCACGTCCTGGGTTTGACTAATTGGAAAGGAGCAACTACCCAAGCACAACTTCTTTTGCACACGTCCCACTGATTCTCCGAATGTGTTGAGGGTGTTCAGCCTGCAAGGAGAGTTATTTCAACATCTCCCGATTTTCAATATCACTGTCACGACCACGTCTTACGACACCTCCTTCCCCACTGGTCGAAAGAAAAAAGCACATATAACCAAAGGAAATGAAACATCCAGATGTCGTTCATTAAAATTCACCGTGGTAACACCGCCTTCATAACGCGTTCACAGATTCGATGTGAAACGTCGACATTGCGACTCGACCAGCGGAAATGTTCACGTGTATGGAATCTATTTGAGATAGTGGAACTAAACTTGCCCCATGCCGAAGCGTCACACGGCAAACCTTGACCTTGCCAAGCTGGAAGGGAGCTATATCTTGTGCACGTCGTTTTCCCAATTAGGAATCAACGAAGCCGAGAAACAGCTTGGGTGTCGGCGCTTCCTTCATTGTTTTGTTTTCTTTTTTTTATTATTCTTCTTCTTTCTGCCGTCATTCAAGTGGAATCGAAGTGAAGGTTTTCTATGTGATGTTAGGTACATGTAGAAAAATGAAGTCACAAGGCTCTCTCCTTTCAACTGTGAGAACTTCGCTTTGACATTTTCTTCTGTTTCATAAGATAGTTCTGTACGAGACTGAGAACGCATCGTAACGTTTCCACGTGAGGATGCGTATTGTATCGTAACATATTCGTTGGCTTGAATCACACGTATAATGCAGTCACATGAATGTGAGGTACTTTTCTTCCACAGCAGTGAAGCAGTCTTGCTTGTCTTCGTCTTACAATTGGTTGGCACGATTGACTTATAATGGTGTAGAGGTAAAGGGAGAAAAGACAGGGGAGAACGTACACGATGATGAATTTAACATCCGCCATACAAGAGGTTGTCCTTCCGTTCCTCATGTTCTCTTTAATTTGATTAATCTATTTGACGATTTTAATTTTGATTACGTTCAAATTAAAGTCGTTGGTCACTGCTTCCTCGCTTATCTCTGGTCGCATGTATGTTGGCAGTTTTTGAGAAGTTCCGCGTCGCTGAGAAAGTGAAGTAGTCCCGCTGGTAACTCCACTGTGAGGTGGGAAGCCAGGTAATATCGGTAACGGAAAGTCGGAGTATCTCAAACAAGCCAGGCGCTGTTGGAAAGTGTCCCGGGCCCTCCTCGGTAACCCAGTCTGTAATATGGTGGCTTGCTAAGCTCAAGTTCGCGGCTTCAAACCCGGCCGAGGACGGTAGCGATGTGGCGGAGGTAAACATTGCTTCTAGCACTGTGTGTCGGAGATTTCGCCGCACCTCAAAGGAACCCAGGTGGTCGAAATTATCCGCAGTCCTACCCTGCGACATGGATAACAACAACTTTATTACAAGATGATGAATGGGTAGTTTCACCGCCAGGGGCGATACACCACCCCATTGCTGGTGGTGATGCTGGGAATGAAGTAATGAGCCCCTTCACAATAAGAATCGAAGTCCTCTGGTATCCAGAAAGGTGAAGAGAGCTTTGATGGCAGAGGGATAACATGTCGCCATACTATAGGCAAACAAACCTTGCGTGTATCACGGCACCATTATTATTATTTAAAGTGTGACAGTGGTTCCTGTATCGCTGGCAGTTGATGAGGAGTAAGGACGTTGAGCGTGTCGGCTTCCGCATTGGGAATGGAACAGAACAGATCTTTTTATGAAAGCATGCGCCACCTGTGGCGTGTATTGACATCAAAAAATAAATAAATAAATAGAAGGAAGGCCAACCTCAGGGGCCGGCTTCCTGTAGCATCTCAAACAGACTTCAAACCCACGAATATCAGTGTTCGAGCAGTCTCGTCTAGTGACTAAGACTGTTCAGAGACTGCTGATTGTTATATTTTAGGAAGAAATCTCCCCGGCATCAGCATGCGGAAACAGCACCGCATGCGATGCTACCCCGACGACCGCTCGATAGGTCGGCCGTTCAAAGACACGGCCCATCCGGGGGCGGACCGCGTTATGAAGGGGCTCTCATTGCGTACCACAGCTTATTGGAACTGAGAGGGCCTTAGTGCATAACGAGACGTGTGTATTGTCATCAAGGAAGAGAACTACCTATGGATGTAGCCCCTTTTACACAACTACACTACCTACACCTTACACTATCTTACATACCACATAACAACGCTCCAAAGGCTACGGCCGGCGGGCAGTACAGTCCTAGTGGCCTTACTAGAACTTGATATACCACACACGTTGATCATGATCGAAGAGCTGAGTGGCTGTACGAGAGGTGACGACAACTTTCACTACCACCACCACCACCGAGACGGCCAGAGACGGAGGTAGAAGAAGAACAACAACATTCCTGGTATGCGCAGCAGCAGCGTCAGCAGGGGGGGGGGGGGGGTATAGGTTTATTGCAAAACAAAACAGAAAAAAAAACACGAAAGAGGGGAAAGGTTAGCCTGGCTCCAGCAGCCGACTTGCTATTCCCGCTTACAAAAAGGAAAAGGAAAAAAAAAGAAAAATAAAAAGAAAGAAAAAAGAAAGACAAATCGAAAAGAGCGAAAGAAGAGGCGCAGTCACAGGCTCAGCGCGAGCCCTGTGTCAGTAAGGAAGCGTACGAGTTCCCTTCCGACGCGCCACTGAATGGGGCGTTGCAGAGGGCCCAGTAGCGTTGCCAGCGTGACCTCCCTGAGCCCTAGGGCAGCTAGCCGCTCCATCAGAGTGGCACGGGGAGCCAGGGGTCAGCAGGGGTAAACCCACTGGTCAGTGGGTAAATCACAACCGAAACAGACGACAGAGCAGTGCCCCTCAAACTTCCCATGCTGCTTTGCGCCTCGTGGTTGGCGGCGAGCGCATGTTTGTAAAATCGCCTAATAGACGATTTTACAAAGCTGTTCATGCTTAATGTTTATAGGGTCTCTCATGGGGGGGGGGGGGGGGCTTATAGGCTGACACACAACTTTTCTTGAGTGTAGTTCAAACTGCAAAACAGATCTATAAAAGTGCACCTAACATACGTTGTTGGACCGTCCCAAAATACGAGCTTGCCCGTGTGCAGGTAACTGTGTAGAACTCTGAAAAGGAAGTCGAAGCGAAACAGACGCCTCGCTTCACGGCGTCTGACGCTGTAATTGGTATTAATTAGTCAAAGGAGCCATGAAAACCAGTGATCCAAGCGCCCAATTGTTGCTGTAGGTCGCTTAGAACGATACAAATGCGTATATGGTGCGTAAACAAGGAAACGGGAACGTGCTGTAAGGAATTGGAAATACAAATATGAACCACTTCACTGGTTGAAACAGTATCGAAACTAAACGCGGAAGTACGTACACAATGAGAGCAACGATGCTTTGGTTGTCTTCAGCACAGGACAGCCAGCAGCAAAAGAGTAGACAGTGCACAGACAGTCAACATATATGGCAACCAGGCAGCTACCTTTTTCGTGTTAATGTATGTACACACCAAATCAAACTTGTCTGCAACACGCGAGCTGTGGCATGTGTCGAGACTTGAGCACCTGGTGACGATATGAAGCCGGTCGGGACGACCATTACCTGATCTGTCGTAGCTATTCTTCCTGATTTATGTATGTATGTAAATAAACATGCTCAGAAACTAGCACTAACACATTTCGTGTGTGTGTGTCTGTGTGTGTGGGGGGAGGCTACATTTTCATGCACGGAAGCCGGGAGCGCCGTTGCAGGTCACATGAATAACTGCACCCCATATGTCCTCCCCTCGGATGAGATATGTGGTTAATCCGATTATATTCATGTCCTGTCAACAGGCGCTCAAATTTAGCAAGAGGCCACAACTCGCGCCTTCAGCGCAGGTCACTATATCATTTTCATGCTGCACCACCTGTTTCTACCACTGGCTCGATACGCGTGTCTCGGTCATGCTGAACCACGTAACTCGAGTGTGCTGAACCACGTACTGGAATAGGTAGTGATATGGAATACAGCACATGCAGTGATAAGCAATACTGAACGCCCAGTGGTTGTGTGTCGTCGAAATTTTTCTGACTTGGCCCCCGCATGGCACACAATGAGGCCATATTGCTGCATGTGTTCGTCACTTTTCCAGACAATGAGGATTCCGCGCTCTATATAGTCAAATATTACAGGGACATCGATGCGTGCACCGAGTTCTAACGTTCAGGGACGTCAGGGAAACAAAGTGAACCTATCTGGCTTCGTCGCCTTCACAGTTTCGTGGTTGGTGGGTGGCGTAATATTGCCGAGCAGTCTGCCTGTCGGTGCGGAGGAATGTTGCTCTGCGGGACAATGCATCTTGCGCCGACTTCATAGGAACTGTGCCCACACTTGCCTTACCCGAGGAATACCTCAGTGAAAACACCCAGGCAGCACAGGCGGCGCCGGGATTTGATGCCCGGGTCCCCCCTAGTCTCAGCGTGGAAGGAGATCATCTCCGGCCCTTAGAAAGCACGGATCATCTTAGAAGCCACGGCAGCTGGCGCACACTCTACCGTGCGACAATAATTTTTACCCTTTTCCTCGCTTTTCACTTTCTATCTTATTTCTGTCTCATATTCCAATTCTTCTCCTTCATTCCCGGTTCAATAACAAGCATTTCCTATCTTGCAGGCATTGTGCTCCAAGCAAGAGTAGTTCACGGGGTACAAGATATGCGTATAAGATAGTACATACTCATACGTATATTATATTTGATTCGGAACATGTGGTCCCGCCAGTAGTTGTTACTAAGAAACTTTGGTATGTATCGTAAAATTCTAGTAACACTTAGTTGATTCAGACGGCTCAATAATATGTTTGGGTTCAATGTCGTGTCTGTGGAGAGGCCCAATAAATATTTCAAATGGAATGGGTGTCTTCTGAAACGCGTTCATCGATTTGAAAAGTGCTGTAGGGGAGTGCGCTTGTCCAAATGCCCTCTACTAGCCGTGCGGTGCCAATGAAGACGGGATAACATTGACGTGTTATTTATTTATTTGTTGCCCTACACCCACGCAGCGGCGGCGCTAGAAAAATGCAATCTGGTCACCTGACATCGACCTGAGATCCGGATAGAAAAACGGTAGGTATGCAACAACGTTTTATATCGCTCTGGCCAAAATATATGCAGAAAAACAGGTAAATAACATAAAGGAAACATAAAGGAAAAGAATAACACAAGGTGCCTCTCCCCTCCAGAGGGAACCATGGTCAATTTTGGTCAGATGGAAAGGTAGGCACTATATCTCTTAATATAGATACATGTTTTGGATACCGTTCGCTAGAAACTGAGTTTAAAATATATTTCTAGCGATTATAAGACGTGTGGGAACCGGAGTTACTCCTAATTAAGGGAACAATAAAATGGTCCGAGGATCTACAGTGACGCAGATTCGGGTTTCAGCTTGAACGTGGTCATTTATAGTAGACCGATCAGACTTGTACGTACTCAAAGTACAGTATCTTAAACACTTTTACCGGTATTTTGGTACTCTACTCAATACTTCTTGCGACAAGTATTTTTAAAGTAATTAAAATACGTGTTTCAGTATTTGCTACTCAGTATTCAAAATACTTTCCTTCCTCGTCAAACCGCATCCAGCACACTTCCCCACCGTGTCCAGATTTTCAGCTCACTGGACCCTAACCCCCTTTGGTTTTGATTTTCGGTTTTAAGGGAAAAAATAAACTAGATATTTTGGCTTCACTAATGTGAGGCCCGCAACTCCACATCACTTGCACCAGTTACTTTGGTGGAAAACGCCTTGAATGATGATGCAAATGAAGGTGACCCCCTGGTGACCCCTGTTTTGTTTAATTTTTGGGGAGTTCGCGCATCTGGTCATCTGGTACAATAGGCTGGTTCTACGCTTGGCCATGCTTGTCAATAGCCCGACCCTTTCGTCAGAGAACGGTTCCTATTAATATTGTCAGGTGAATTCCCAGGAGATTAGGTACAAGAGAATTTCGGCACTTATCTCCTTGGTCACCAAAGCATTAAACACGTGCAAGAAGTTGAAAGACCCGAGCTGACGTACAGGAGGGATTACGAAGTTTTGGGTCAGAACATATCGCCAAACTTTACTTGAGTTCACCAAAGTCCACCAAACATTACTTGACACCAAGTTATTCGCAAATCAAAGATATGCTTAATTATGGCGGATGAAGTTTATTCTTTTCATTTGTATGACCACTTTCAGAATACGCGTTTCACTTACTGCTAATACGAAAGTACTTTAAAGAGTATCTTAAATATTTCTTAGAGTATTTAGTACTCTAGTCATATTACTTTCAGTTTTCAGTATCTCGTACCCTATTTTAAATATATTTTACGTGGAGTATTTAGTACCTTATTTTAAATATTTTTGCGCAGTATCTTGTACATGTCTGAGACCGATACATGTACTCCGATGTATTTGGCGAGCAGTCTGAAACAATCGTCGCATTGAACTGTCGGACGCGCCTTCTGAGTAAGAACCCGTTCCGCTTGGATGAAATACTACACTTAATACAGCTCGACCACGCTCTTATACTCTCTCCAGCAGCACTAGTTCGTTTGTATGTAATTAGTGGAGCAGTAGCGGTCAGGATGCTCGAATAGCATCAGTTCCATAGGCGGGGCATCACTAGGCACCGGTCGCGTCTAATTTGCAGTCTCATTCTCAAAAGAGTACTGACGTCATAGACTGGTTCGTACACTCGACACGGCGTCTAGCGACAGCAGACAGGTGCGGAGCATGCTTTCGAACGTCTGTGAGACTGGCATCGTATACCAGGAATACGCGTGTTGCTGCTCTCAATACTTACTGTCATCGTCTACAGCGTATTTCAATGGTCTGCTTCCGATAACTGTGAAGTATACAGAAAGCTTGCCAGAATGAATTGTATCAAAGTGAAAACAGCTGCGGTGTAGTTTGTCATGGATATAGATGAAGCACTAAACTGAGACGGGTCACTATCGTAGATGCAAGTGTGCAAGTAAGAACTCCCATTGATTTCCCGAACACTGCTATGGGGACGCAAATGCAACGGAGACGGCACGCCGCGATTTATTTGTTTTAAATACAAAACGAGAGCAAGAACCAGGGCGCAGTGTAATTATTAAATGACCTAATTAAAGACGCGAAAAAATCCAGAGAACACGCCTATTTTGGCATAATATTTGTTTGACGATAATTAATTAATTAATTAATAATGACGATATAGAGATGGGACGAACCAGAATTTTCCGAATCCGAATCCAAGGAGGTTCTGCGAATCCACGAATCTTACGAATCTCGAATCTTTCGAACCCTTTCTTGAAAAAGAGTTTAAAAAGCCAGGAAAAAAACACTTCCACTGAAAAGTGTTTTGAAACAGTATAGGACATCTTTGTTTAACTAAAAACAAATTAAAGAATAGTTCACTTTCAGGGGAAAGCGTACCCATATACTTCTTCTTAAATGTAACTTATTTTACATGTTGTTCATCGACTACAGGAAACACATAAACTCTGGAGTCTGAATTCTTTCCATAAAACTAACAAACAATCGAAAGCGAAACCATGTTACTTTTAAACTTGTAATGTAAGAGTCCCTGCCTGAACTCTCTCAGTCCAGAGCAATGTAAACAAACAAACAAAGAAACACTACTGAAAGTTTTAAATTGATGCAGATTTTTGTTCAAAAGCACCAGCATTATCACTTGCTCCTACTGCGTTTTTTATCAGCTATGACAACCGATGTGCTGAAGAATCCTTCTGACATTACTGTGGTTGGGGGTGTGATCAGGAACTTTTTAGGCCAATCAGGCCTTCGGCGGACTCCGGAGGCGCTAATTTTAAAAAGAAACGAACAAACGTGGTTGGTGGATTCAAAAGACTCGATTCGCCATTTTGGGGCACTGGGATTCGGATTCCCGAATCTCGAGTCCCTGCCTAGGATTCGAGGATTCACGGGCTCCGTTTGTTCCATCCCTAAATTATACCATCCGTTTAACATTTTTTTCAATAACATTTTGTGCCACTGCAACTGTGTAACTCACCGCTCCAATGTGAGTCATTACAATTCAGTCAAGCAAATCACTAATGTTCCAATCTCCAGTATACCGCTCTTTCCCTCCAGTTTATCTAATCCACCTTTCATGCGTATAAAGAACAGGCTTCGCCAACAACAACAACAACAATAAATGAAGAAGTGATGATGACATGGGATGTTTCCCCGTGGTAGGCTTCGCCAAGATAAAGACGGAAGTACGGCATTTGCAATGCATAAAATGAATAAAAAGTGCCTCTGGGATCCGAGCGATGTATTCAAAGATATGCATTTTGTCACTTATGTGCTAAAATGTATATGGCGCACGCCGCCCTCGGTGGCTCAGTCGGTAGCGTGTCCGCCTGCTGATCCCAAGGTCGCGGGTTCGAACCCGGCTGAGGACCGTGGCAACCTGGTGAAAGGGTACAAGTTGCTCAGAGACGTCGTCTTCCGCGAGGGACGTTAAATGTGGTGTGCTGTGTGTCGAGAATTCGGCGCACGTTCAAGAACCCTCGGGTGGTCAGAATTAATCCGCAGACCCAACCACTGCGGCGTCGCTCATGATCTCAGTTGTCTCGCGACGTAAAGCCCCGAATTATTAATATGGCGCACGTCAGAAGGACCTCAGGTGATCGCAATTATCCGCAGTCCTGCCCAGCGGCACGGGCAGCATGTAGCCGCACAAGCGGACTCACCTTACGTGTCAATCTACTTCGAGTTGTTGTTGTTGTTATTATTATATTATATGATAATCGCAACTCGGTCCCAGTTCTTTGTGAGAAAAATGTGAAAATTAAAACGCAATGTCCGGCTGCTTAGCCTCGGGGGTATGAGCACTTGAGTAGTTTCGTAACAGCCTAAACTTCGTTACGGTATTTAATTTGTAGTTCTTTTTAGCAATTTCCAAGAATAGTACTTATGCAGTTTTGTTGCGCCAGTTTTAGTAAATATATGTTCCAAAGTTAACTGCAAAGTCGCGAATATTTCCGTCAGCTCAAGAAAATGGCGGAAGTAGGGTATTGACAATGCGTAGAAATGAACGGTTTTTCACTTTTTCATAATTTCGAACAAATCTACACTCTTAAAAATGATCTTCACCGCATGATATGGTTATCTGCCATGATTTGTTGAAAACAGGAGGCGTACGCCTTTTTTGTGACACTTATGTGGTTCATAATTGTCACAGAAAAGGCGTACGCCTCCCGTTTTCATCCAATCAGGGCAGATAACGATATCATTCGTGATGATGGTTAGCTAAGAGCGTACTATGCGGTGAAGATCATTTTTAAGAGTGTAGAAGCAAAAATTTTTTGACACGATTTTTAGTACTCCATAAGGCATTGACGAAAGTTCTGACATCACCGTGCCAGCGGTGTTCTTCATACGGAGCGGACGAACCGTACTTTATCTTGGATTTATCGGCGCTTACTTGGCGCAGTTGTCGTTTGTGTAAGTATAGGTGATTCTAATTTTCGAACATCTCTTTCATCCTCATGGTCAAACGCGCCATTGCTCCTATAGTATATGGTACTATGGATGAAGACTGGTCACCGCGAAGCGGAATTAAGCTTAGAGTAAAATATGATCTTAAAGTGCTTTCTATAATGCATTCAATGAGAGGTAGGCGCTGTTATAATACAGTGAGAGCCACATCTGAATCACACCATTCCCCGATTGAGATGAAAAAAAGAAAAAAAAGAAGAATGGCGATGTGGAGACCCGACAAAGTCGGGTCAGACTACTACGCTGCTGGTGTATATGAAAGAAAATAAAAGAAAAACCCTCAAGATGACCAAGAGGCATTCAAAAAAGAAAAAAAGAAAGGAACCATTCCCCGAAACGTCGATCGGTTGGTTGGTTTGCTGGTTGAAGGCGTGTTATTGCCGAATGCCGAGCGGTCTGACCCATGCGCTTCCATAACACCTACACTTAGATATGGCTTGGCTTGTATCACTCAACGAACCGAGCCATTGAGTGAGTCGAGGCAAGGTACTAAAGCCTGGACAACTGAATTGTGTGAGTTTGACGTCAACTTTGTATCCACCGTCACCTGTAAGCACGTGCACCATACGTTAGCCTATGCCATTCTTTTCGAAGAAAATGACGCTATACGCCACAGGCTTTCCCTCTCATCCATTTCGCCACACGAGATTTTCCTCTCGCTTTTCTGTGAACATTGAAAGGCCATTTTGCGCTATAACCGGAAACAGCAGCAGGGAGGAAGTGACGTAACGTAGTGACGCGTCTGACCATATCGGTCACGCTCACTTCCTCCAGGAAAACCCGTCAAAAGATAAAAGTGATTTTCATCTGCCCTATTTCAGAAGTGAGCCGGTTAAATTGGCAATAGGACGAGCATTCAGGTACAGCACGCGTTCACCCCCGTGACGTTGCAACTTCTCACTGGAAGCAGTGCTCGGCTGGATTGCCATACAGTGTAAAGGGTGTGTTGAAAACTGCGGACAAGGATTAAGCGCGTCCTCAATTAGAGTTCTGTTTGGAAAACGTAGGACTTCGGCACCCACTATGAGGATGCTCAGCTATATTACCGCGAGCAGTGGGCTGTGGTCTAGAATTTCGTGCTTGGATGTTGGGCTCTGCGAGGGGGGGGGGGGGGGTACTGTACATACCTGCTTTTGACAAAATATTGCGCAATATCACAAAATTTTAGGGGTGCCTCTGGCTGAAGCACGTTGAAGAACCCTGAGGTGGGAAAAATTAATTCACGGACCATCCACTGTGGTGTCGCTCGAGATCATGGTTGTCCAGCGACATAAGGCCAGGAAGTGTAGAATTATAGCTAAATAAGGCCCACTTCGTCGCGACTCACCTCCACATTCATTTTTTTCTTCTGCCATCATCACCAATGACCACTGTCGCCACTATACTGTGCTAGTCCGCGCTGTTTGTTAAAATTGTTAAATCGACAATCAGTTGATTTCCTCAACGTCTGCTAAGCTAAAGCTCGTTATACTTTGTCTTTATTTTTGGACTTGATCAGGCAATAGCAGTCGGGATAGACAAAAATAAGTGATTCCGGCTGTGGTGGTGGTGGTGGTGGTGGTGGGGGGGGGGGGGGGTAGTGCTGAAAGTGCTCGCCGTTGTCGGCCTCACAGAGGTGGGCAACGTCACGACTGACGCCCTGGGTGAATGCGCGTCCTGGGCCGACTTCTAAGGGAACTGGCCGGCTGTTAAGAGATATGCGTAACAACGAGTGCACCTGTAAGAACTTACGGAACGTGTCGCATATTTCAAAACCGTGAGTCGTTTTCCCATCACACGGGAAGTAACTTGTAATTGATAACGTGGCTACTCGATGTCTCTTCGCATTGTGGGAGGTGGGGCGATATGTAAACATAAAGTTATACGGTTATGCAATAATATGTCAAAACACAACAAAGGACCTTGTCTGAATCCGCCCGTAAACAGTTACCACAGACGATGTTTTCCCTCGATGTTTGCCGGTGTTTTCTTCATGTAGCAAAGCAGCATACAGTTATACAACGATGATGCATATGATGTTTTTCAAAACAAGCCCGTACCGACGAGAGGTCGACCGACCTTCAGCATCATCATCATCTGCCACCCGGATGACGGATTGGAGGAATGTTGTTGATCCGTATTCAAGGCTAAAGTGAAAACCTTTCCTTCGAGCCAGTGATGCCACGTCGGGTGTGATGTCACGCTTACAGAAGTGTGATACACCTGGCTCTCAAGCTGATTGTTTTTCGAGGATTGTTTTCATAGCTCGCACAACTACACACTCCGAATTTGACGTATTCGAGGTCGTGTACCCTCATTCACTCTATATATACCAGCGTTCAACCCAAGAACGGCATGAAATACAGCCCGGTGTTCACCCATTTCATCGAGCGCTATTTCGTCGAACGCCACTTCATCGAACGCCTTTTCGTCGAACGCCGTTTCATCGACGCCCGACCAAAGTTAGGACATAGAGCTGTTTAGGTGAACACGACTATATATATATGGACGAATTCGTCGCCTCCTTTGGACAGTGGTCAGGGACTATACATACGGCGACGCCAATTGATAATAATTGTCATGCTCTTGTTTGCGTTGCTACCTACCAGTTTTACGATGGAGTTACCTGCGGGGGGGGGGGGATATGTTTACTACAATAAAAGGAAATGTCAACCAGGCTGTTACCGGCTCGCTATTGAAAAAAGCAACCCAAAATAAACATAACAAAAGAAAGAAAGAAAACAGTCAGAGCAGCACAGACACGACATGGTGCAAGGAGGCCCGGTCAGAGGGCGGACGCAAGGCCCGAATCTTGCAGGAAGCGGAGCAGGGCTGTGGTGACTGGCCACTGGGTAGGCCGAGGGACGGGACGAAGGAGGGTGGCCATGGACATCGTGCTGCACCCAAGCTGCATTAGACGGCGGCAGAGGGCTTGCCGTTGGGGAGGGTGGGGCAGGCAGTGTAGAAGATAATGAGGAATATCGGCTACCTCGCCACGGCTGGAACACAAGGGGGAGCTGGATTGGCCCACTTTGTATAGAAGCAATGGAGTGCGGGCAACGCTGAGACGGAGGCGGTGCAGAAGTGATTCCTTGTGGCAATTGCAGTGACAGGCAATGAAGCAGGCAATCAAGGGGTCGATGGACTGCATGCGGCTGCTGTTACCTGGGTGGGGGGGGGGGGGTATATGTCTTTAAGAAAAAAAAAAGAAAGAAACATATTTTAGAAGGGTGAATGTTTGGGCCTGTTGGTACATACTAATGGAAAATGTAACCAGCGGTAGAAAACGGGACGAGAGAAGTAGATGAAGACACACAGACGCTGGACTAGCAACACGTTTAATGAGGAAAAGTAAAGAAACACCAAAGAACCACACACACACACAAAAAAGAAAGGTTAGCCAGGCAAAGAGCCGGCTTGCTTTTCCAAGGAAAAAGACAAAGGGAAAAAGAAAACAAAAACGGAAAAGAAAAAGGAGGAACGAAAGGAAAAGGAACGAAAGAAAGAAGAAAAGAGACACTAGAACAACGGTTAGATGCAGTTCACCAGTCCTGAGACTAGTAGAAGACAGAGGAGAGCGGCGCAGTGACAGCCCACTGGTTGGGGTGCAGGACAGGGCCAAGGAGAGCGGCCAACGAAAAGTCGTTACAGCCAGTCTGGAGCAGACGGCAACGGAGGGTGTTCCTATGGTGAGGGTGCTGCTGACAATGCAGGAGCTGGTGTGGAATGTCCGCTTCCACGCCACAGACATTGCAGTTTGGCGAATTTAGCCGACCCATTTTGAAGAAAAGTGAGGGTGTACGGGAAACATTGAGTCGTAGGCGATGGAGAAGGAACTCTTCTTTACGACTGCGGTGGCAAGCGATGACAAACTCCATCAATGGGTCGATGATAGTAGGAATGGGCTGTAACTCGTAGTCGTTGTACCTGGGGTCTGGAGTATAGTCACAAGCATGTACCTTTTTCGTACATACGAATGCTCTGCTTTAATCTGCTTTGTCAATACCAGTAATTATATTTTCTATATATGGTATTCAAAAGCTACTTAATGATTTGTGTGTCAGAAAGAATTGTTGTCCTGATATGATTCCAGCACCAATACTGCAGCGTTGTTCCCCACTTGTGTCTCTAATTACCTGTTTTACCTCTTTGGTCGATCCTTGTCAACATCTTTCCTACCAGATGAATGGAAGCATGGGAACGTACCTGTATCCAAGTCGGGAGATAAGCGCCTTATGGAAAGCTACAGGCCGGTGTCATTACTGTGCATAGTTTATAAGATATTTCAATACTTATACTGAGTACCTATCAAGTAGGATGGATCACACTAAAAACATCAAGCCATACCACCACCATTACTGATGTCTTCAAACACTTCTTTTTCTTTTTTTGTCGCACGATACTGCAATGGAGTTCATTGCCACATAATGTTGTTTTAGCACCAAGGGGAGAGGGGAATATGTTGCATAAAAAGAAAAGAAAATAGGAAATGGCAACCAGGTTGATGCTGACTTGCTATTAAGAAAAAATTTCAAAACAAGCATTTAAGAAAGAAGAAACGAAAGAAAAATAGAAGAAAAAAAAACAGCAAAGAGTCAGAGCAGCACAGGCACAACCTAGCACCAGATTGCCCCTCTTTCTTGTCTTGATTGAAGGCTTTATCACAATATTATATATTTTCTTGTTTTCCCCTCTGTCAACGTTGCTGTCGCTTGTATTATTCATTCCCCTGCTACAATGCCTCCATTGGAGCTGTGGGGTAGGCAATGAATAAAAATAAAATATATAAATAAACTTCCAAATACCAGCAGCATGGCTCAGTGGGTAAAAGCACCCGGTCGTTGGTGGGAGCTAAGGTCGTAGCCTGTTGTCTGAGTTTTCCATGGAGTTTCCCGGCAGATTTCCAGACGAATTCGCTAAGACACCAGTTCAAGAGTTTCAGTGAATCGTCCTCACTCAAACGGTTCGCGAACAGGATTGCCACGATTCAATCACATGACTAGGGTAAGGTGAGGCAAGATGAGACACGGGGGCAAGACGCGACATTTTTTGCTCGACGCCGCCTGTCTAAAAGACGCGTTGCTCCATGCGCTTCAAACTTTACTCATAGGTGGCTCTGCATGTCCGCTTTATTGCACGTGAGAATTGTCCGGATGGGTGTTTGCGTTGAAGAGAGAGACAGAAAAAAATCGGTTAATTCTACCTGAAAAGTAAAGACCCCCCCCCCCCCCCCCAAAAGGCGCGATTTCCTGTAATGCTTTGTCTTGTCATCTGTGCAGCAGCACTCTTAAAAATGAACTTCACCGCATAGCACGCTCCTAGCCAACCATAATGTCGAATGATATTGTTATCTCCCTTGATTTGTTGAAAACGGGAGGCGTACGCCTTTTTTGTGACACTTATGCTGTTCATAATTGTCACAGAAAAGGCGTACGCCTCCCGTTTTCAGCCAATCAGGACAGATAACGATATCATTCGCAATGATGGTTGGCTAGGAGCGTGATATGCGGTGAAGTTCATTTTTAAGAGTGAGCCTGTCGCAGGCTTATTCTGTCAATATCAGTTCAAATCCTATTTCGTTATTGATTCATCTAGATATATCCAAAATATGGGCACTCCTGGTTATCCGGTGTTCAACAGAACAATTAATGCATTCGATGATATGCTCTGGGCCACACGCGACAACTTAATGTAATATAAATTTAACGCAATTTAAATTTGATGTAATTTAAAAACTGGTAAGTCAACTATTAGGTGCCTTTATGCTTGTTCCTCAGAGATTTCTTTTTTGCATATTGCCTAGGATTTTCCAGCAAAGTTTCCTGTTTCCTAGGATATTTCAACCAAAGCAGAAGCGCACGCAATTAAGCGAGCGACCAGCGGCACATCAGACTGGCGGTGCCTTGTTTGCAAAGGCCGGTGGAGCAAAACAGTACCGGGTACTACGTGGCTTTATTGCACATATCATGTGGACGATGGTCTCTAGGTGGTATTGTGTATGGGGCCACGGGCCTTATTTTATCTGCTTGGATTGCAAAAACTAATCAGTATAGTTCATTACCACGGTGTCTCTCATCTTGCCCTACGCCATGTCTCGTCTTCCTCCCGAGGGTTGGGGCAAGGTGAGACAATCTGCATTTTTGAATTTCTTGTTCTGTGCTTATTTTAGGCCGGCGACGTTCGTTCTGCATTTACAGGCTCTTAAGCTCTAGCCCCCTACAACAACAACAACAACAACATAAATGAATGGATGATGATGATGATGATGTGGGATGTTTCCCTGCGTTGAGTGCAGGACCGTTCCTCATTCCAAAAAGGTTCACATGAAAGGATGACGAAGGAAGGAAATCCCTACAGTTCGTGAAGGAGGCCGGTGGCCCCCTAGCCCCCTAAGAATGGGCTTATGGCAATTTTTTTTTAAACACGAAAAATAAAACTGTCATATTCAATAGCAGATTTCTCTCTCATCTTGCCCCACCCTCCCCTACGTTCTGAGCCACTTCCCTTGCTCATTGATCATCCGTGAAACCGTCCGGGAACCGTTTGAGGAAAAACGATTCCCTAAAACTCAAAAATATGATTATGTTCTGAGCCACTTCCCTTTCTCATTGGTCATCCGCGAAACCGTTCGGGAACCGTTTGAGGAAACACGATTCACTCAAACTCAATCACATGATTACGTTCTGAGCCACTTCCCTTTCTCATTGGTCATCCGCGAAACCGTTCGGGAACCGTTTAAGGAAAAACGATTCACTAAAACTCAATCACATGATTACAATCACAATCAATCACTGGTCCGGCAGATCTTTCCATGCAATAAATATATCCCCCCCTCCCCCATGATTACATTCTGAGCCACTTCCCTTTCTCATTGGTCATCCGCGAAACCGTTCGCGAACCGTTTGAGGACAACACGATTCACTGCAAGTCGAATTCTATCAACTTGTATACCGGAAACGGAAGCAGAAGCTATATTATTTTTGGTAACGCACCCTGGCCACAGTATATATATATATATATATATATATATATATATATAAATCCCGCCTAGAAAGATCTTCCAGAAAATGTATCTGATTAACATGAGACTGGCTTGACCGGATGTCCGGGTTGACCACCGTATTCTCACTCAGCCCTGAGAGATCCCTGCGCTTCCAGGGACCCTTTCAGTAGATTTGATAGTGAGTGCCCCATGCATTGCCAAAGCTGCTGGAAGGGTCCATCGAAGCACAGGGAGCCCTCAGGGCTCAGAAGCATTACAGCGGTGACTATCGATACCGTAGTGGTCGACGCGTTCTAGAAGCTGGTGTATATGTATTCCGATCTACTACAAGTTCGCATCGTCTGCTGCGTTATCATTATACATCGGGCACTGTCGGCGATACGTTTCAAAACAGCTACACTGTGCCTAGTTTGCATGGGAAGGTCAGGGAAGAAACGAGGTCAGTGATCTTGAACATTGTCGGCCTTGTGGACCCGATTAGGTGCAGAGATATGTGATGGCAGAATCTAAACTCGCACCTGCATCACCCTGAAGGTCGCCTTCTATTTCTCAGGAACGGGGTCAAACTTTATTGGAAGGTATTCGTTGTTGCTTGCGTTTCACTGTTCCCTGTTGTAACTTGTGAAGGTATCGGCGAGTGTTGGCATTCGTCGCTTCGCCACGTTAGAACATCATTGCATAACATCACTACAGAGCTCGAAAATATAATTCGGGTTGCCATGATACCCCAGACGTCTCGCATTTTAGGGCTATTCCCCGTGGTTCTGGTCAACATCCAACTGTGGAGATAAATAACGAGCGACCACAACATGTGACGGCCAGCGAGAGAATGCTCTTAAGAGGCCATACCAGTCGGGGAGCAACTCCGATTCACGATTTTCCCGATTCTAGATGGCGCCACGCTCGTCCTTATCACGCCGTTCGCCTCCGACTCCAGAAATAATCCCCATTGTGCATGGTTGACCTCGCAAGTTTACGGCCCGCTCCCTCTGCGTTGTTTGTCGAGTGGTAAAGTGTCGGACTTTGCCACGAAAGGTCCGCAGTTCGATTCGAGACATTCACGTCTTTTTGCTTGTCTCCTATTGCTACATGAGTACTTTATTTTTATTTTTTCGTTCTTATATATTCATGCTACAATTATTGTTTTCACAAGTCACTACCGCCTGTTCTGACTGATTATGGAATTTTTAGTTGCTCTTCGTATTGTTTTACTAGTGCATACTTACTGTATGCCGACGTACAAGTGTGATCGGATAGTACGGATGCCGGTATCTCGGAGGCTCTCAATTGGATCTACCAGCGGCTGTAAATTAGGCTATAAACATTGCCTACACACAGCGCTTACAATGCCAGTCTGGAAAATCTGCTCGGAACGGTATTCCTTTTTTTCTGCACTTGCTTACATCATCATAATAATAATAATAATAATAATAATAATAATAATAATAATAATAATAATAATAATAATAATAATAATAACTTTACTCAAGAAAGCAAACTACAAATATAATAAAACAAGCCCGTCTAAGCGGAAAAGCTTGTGGCACTGGGCCTGAAGCAGTCAGCGGCATACAGTTTGACAGTACATGAACATATAAAGGTACTACATAATACCTATGATAAAGTTGCCGTAGCTCTTTTTTTAGTTTGTACTTCGATTCCAAAGAAGAACTGTCGAAGGGGAGCTCATTAAAGATACGAGGTACATAGCATTGCCTGCGACAAAGTCCATATTTTGTGTGTGAGAAATGCACAACAGGGCAGCATTCGCTAACCGGGGTCCTATATGAGGGGTCCCAAAAATGTTTTTACAACATGCAATGTACCTTGATTCTGTATTCATGCAAAAATGACATTTTGATATGTATATTTCTGGTAAGTAAGCATTATCAAATATCTGAATTCATTTACAAGGCGTTTGTGCAAAAGAATTTTCAAAATTTCCGTCGTAGAACAGACTTCTTATTATTACCCGAAAACTTCAGTAACATATTTGAAATGCTCCTTTCCTCCATGTTCTCCCTTCTTTTTCTTTCACCTTATACCCGCTCAGAAAAACGATGTCAGTCGTGTAGATGGAGCCGTCCTCGGTAGCTCAGTCGGCAACGTGCTGGCTCGCTGAGCTCAAGATCGCGGGTTCGATCCCGGGTTCGATCCCGGCCGAGGGCGGTAGCAATGTGGGGGAGGTAAACGTTGCTTCCAGCACCGTGTGTCGGAGATTTCCGGCGCACGTCAAAAGAACCCCAGGTGGTCGAAATTATCCGCAGTCCTACCTCCTACCCTGCAGCTGCGTGCAACATGTCGCCACACTACGCAGACTAACTTTACGTGAAACATCACGGTATACCATTACCGTGATGACCATTACTTCTTCTTCACTTCTGATTAGGGTTCGGATGCCGGGATTTTGGGATTATAAATTTCGGCTTTTCTGACAACAAATATTCGGTGTTACGAGGGAAAGAACGCTGTCCAACCGGTGTCCAATATCATTTGCAATCCGAAACCGAACCAACCTTATCGTCCACGACACATTACAATGATGTTAGCTGCTGACTCATGTGAACTACGCAAGCCATAGCGGAGAAAAGCCCACAAATAGCATGAAACTCCCATGAAATCAGAAGGAGTCTTCCAATCCTACAACAAGAAATATAGCGAATCTCTCTCTTTCTCCCTGCAGAAACTCTCTTTTTGTTCTTTTGATCCGCACGAATACGTATATATATATATATATATATATATATATAGGGTGAGGTAAAAGGATTATCAAACGGCCACGAAGTTTTACAGAAGTTCAAAAAAAGACGCGGAAACAGATTTTAGGGAAGTTACAAACACTAGTTTATTACATAGGGAGACGTTAAAAAGGGCAAGGGGTCGATGTTTCGACAGTGCCACTGTCGAAACGTCGACCCCTTGCCCTTTTGAAAGTAAAAAAGAGAAAATAGAGACAGCCTTTTGAGCAAAACTATAGACTTGGCTAGCACAATAGAACACAACAGTCACTGTGGATGAATAAAAGGCAAGAAGAGCAAAACGCACCGTTCCACGTGGTAACACAAGCGACATTCCCCAGAATACTCCAGCGGATGATGCGAAATACGTCATTGATTTTAGCGGCTGCGTAAGTAGAATTGCTGCACGTCATAAGTATGTGTCTTCTCGTGCACTACTAACTGCGGGAAATATACTGGGGCGCAGCCAGAAGATATTCTATAGCAGACGACAAGAAGAGACGCATTTCATTGCGAAGTCGACATTCCGGCGCGGTGCGAATGGTCAGTGTAATACGCAGCTTTTGCCCCGTGAGCATTTTTTTTGCGTTTTTTTTTTCTCTCACTAGAATGTTCCGTGGGGATGACAGAAGACGCGAACTATATCGCAATAGCATGGTTGTGCAAGTGGATACAGTCCTATACGACATCCTCGGTATAGTTGCGAAAAAATCCCGATCCCGTCCAGGGATCTCGGGATCCACATTTCGAAATCCCGAAATCCCGGAATTGTAAAAACGACTCGGCATTCCGAACCCTACACGCTTAAAAATGAACTTCACTGCATAGCACGCTCTTAGCCAACCATCATCTCGAATGATATCGTTATCTGTCCTGATTTGCTGAAAATGGGAGGCGTACGCCATTTTTGTGACAATTGTGTTGTGTTGTTTGGTCGACATCAAGGTCCGTGCCCAAGCGGGTAATGGCATTTGTGCGACTCGCTTCATGTGAATTCGGGTATTAGAGAAGCAAAGAAATGAACATTTAACGTGGCTCGGTGGTGGGCGGTGGTGCACTCTTAAAAATGAACTTCACCGCATAGCACGCCCTAGCCAACCATAATCTCGAATAATATTGTTATCTCCCTTGATTTGTTGAAAACGGGAGGCGTACGCCTTTTTTGTGACACTTATGCTGTTCATAATTGTCACAGAAAAGGCGTACGCCTCCCGTTTTCAGCCAATCAGGGCAGATAACGATATCGTTCGCAATGATGGTTGGCTATAGGAGCGTGCTATGCGGTGAAGTTCATTTTTAAGAGTGTGGTGGTGGTGGCGTAAACCGTGTTGCGGTTGTTGGCCTCACGAATGCGGGCCGCGTCACGACTATAGCCAAGATGAGATGAGATGAGGTGATAAGAGATGAAGGAATGGAACGTGGCTCGAAACTGTGTTCCGTTCATGAAACAGCCTATCGGGAGCAGGGGTGGGCATCAATACATTTTTAGTATTTAAACACAATATACTTTGTTGAAAGGGGTATTTAAATACTCTTCATAGATACTTTTCAATATGAGTGTTTAAATACAAAATATAAATACAGTATTTAAATATCATAACTACTACCATAAATATTATGTGGGGAAGATGTCATCTGGAATTACAGAAATAACGATGATCATAACAACAAATCAGCAAGCAACAATATCATTTATTAGATTATCATGGCGATTTTAATATTAGGAGTTTCTCGAAGACTGCATCTTTTAGGCATCTTCTGTTCCGCCGTACAATCAGATTCGCAAAGGAGAAGAGCATCTCCACAAGCGCCGATGAACAAATGTTTGCATGAAATTTGACGAAGGTGCTTCGTACAGCAAGGTAATTGAGTTGTCGTAACGTTGTCCACAACAACAGGGAAAAACTCGCCATCTAAAATCGTTTGCTGCATGCACATGCTAGCGCAAGCACTTCACAACTAAGAGCTACAATGCAAAATATTTTCTCTACACGCTGCATAGCGACTGCGCAATCAAATTTACAAAGGGACATGAAGAACCCTGCCATCGGCAGGGCCTGATCTCCTCGTATGACGCCAGCAGACCTGCGTTGCATCAGGCTCAGTCGGGAGCAGCAGAGACTGCGAACGTCACCAAGTGACATCGACTCCCCTCGTTCATTTACCCGCTTTCTGAAGAAGTGGAGGGTATTTAAAGGGCGTGCAGAGAGGAGCTCTCGCGCACCCGCTACAGATCACCGAAGCCTGGTGTTTCCTTCGCAAAAGCACGTCGTAGTCAAAAACACAAACAAATATTGAGTGAATTTCTCTGATCCTTAAAAACAAGACATGCTTATGGAAATGTTTCTTGCCCAATTAAACTCTGTGAGAGTTTTTGCCGGAGTGTTGGTTATTTATTATCATTAGGGTTGTGTATTCTCCACCGGCTATGTCACTAACTCCAGCACTAGGCCCACTGGAACTTTATTTGCCTTGTGTGCATTCTCTTTCTTTCTATCGCGCCAGACATACTTCCTGTCCCGCAACGCGTAACATCGTTGCAGTAACTTGGAGTCTGTAGCACATTGCATCTTCCAACAGTGTGTTATTCACAACAACAACAATGCTTCATTTGGATGATGAAGAGTGGGGTGGGTGCAAGTTCAGTATCAGTGGTCCATCATAAGTATAATTAATTCCTATCGAAAATAGTTAATTATTGATTATAAATATAACATTACTATTTATTTTACAGAAACCAGAGTATGATTGATACTTACAAGGTATATTTTGGTATATGGAGCTCCGTCTTGGATGAAAATGAAGTTTTCATTGTCTTTTTCATGCAGCGGAAGCAACCACTCACTATAACAGATCGAGGTAAATGCCTCCCTGTAAATGTTTCTCTACTCTCGAAAAACAATAATGACCCGCACACCTTTGTACAGTTGAGCTCGCAAAAACGTTCATCCCTGTTCTATGTTACAGCGCATGCTGCATACATGTCTGCCTGCCTAACGGTTTTGATTCCATTCAACGTTCAAAGCGTCTATTTCTTTCGCTGTAGACTTGTACATTGAACAGCTTCACAGTAAGCACCGAGGTCCTACAATGTCCAGAGCAGTGCACGGCGCTGGTGAGCTGGACTTGCTGTGGGACGACGACCAATTGGAATATGGCAGTTGTCGAAAAAGCGAGACAGCGGCGGGATTTGAAGCACACATCGCTCGATTAAACTCTGAGATGGCGCGAGTCTAGCTCGTTTAAAGACACAGTAAGTGTTGTCCTGAAGTGTTGGTAGTGCTGGAAATGGAGAAGGATGTGTTCTCCGGGTTATTCCAGTCACCACAGTGACGGCATGATGAAGAGTCCACTCGTTCCACATAAAAGAATAAATAACTAGAAGCAGTGGATCATTTCCGTGTTCGCGTCGCCCCTAGAGGCGGAATGCCGAACGTTGTTATCTTAACCCCAAATAAACATGGCGACGCTACCAGGACTGGGGATTTTATAGTCAAATAACGTTTATTTTCTGTAGTTTATTTTGCAGTGGGGATTTCCCTCACTTTATTTCGAGTTACACCTTTCCGGAATGGCACGTCAAGTGGCAAAATAGCAAGAAAAGATTGCAGGAAGAATGCAGCGGCCTCACAATCTCCATATCTTGACTTCCACCATGGGCGCCGTCACGAGGGGGGGGGGGGGGGGGGGCTTGCTTCCAAGAAAACATTGCCATTGCAACACAGTCACAAATTATGATTCTTTTTTCTCTCTGCGTTCCAGAAACGTAGGGTATCTGAGCCAAGACAATGTACTTGCGGGCGCAGTTGACCCCAAACATACTGCCCTTCCCCCCACCCCACCCCATGAAAATAGTCGTGGCGGCGCCCATGCCTACCGTCATCATTATCATCATCATCAAGAATGCAGAAAGAGTGAAATCACATTGTAATGATTACGAGTAAAAAGATTCTTCAAGTCTGATGCTCAAACGTCCGCGTAACCTTGAAACCGATTCTGTCTCCTAAAATGAAATGGCAGCCGGCTGCAGGTGGCTGCGCATGCGCATACGTTTACTCGGAAAGGTCCATTCTGGACGGGAAGTGGTGTGCAACACCTTGGAAGACGTACGATTCAAGAGAGGAACCATGCCACGCAGCTGACAGTGCACTCACGGAGACACCAGACCAGACAGACACAATAGAGCATGATCCGTTCTAAGCTGCTTCGTAAGCTGCTAACGAAAGAGCACTTCCCCAGAGAAGTGCCATGCTGCTTTTTTATTTTTATCTTTACTGTGTGCGGAGACCAGTTTAGCTTCCGTGAAGTGGTGACAGACTCTTGGTACTGATACGTCATCAGTGATGATTCTCGGAATAGAGTTTATTCGCTGCGTCACCCCTCCAGAGGGCACTAGCTTCCAAAAAGCAAAATCGCCGCCATGATGTATGCCCACTCGAAGTTTGGTTCCGGTTTTCATTCGTTGCCATAGGCCATTGAGAGGAGTATTAGAGTCGAAAACATAGAAATTACCCGAATATGGTACAAATAATATGCACGCGGTAGAACAACTTTGAAATACCAAATGTACGGTAAATGCGATGTGGGTGAAGGCCTGGACAGTCACAACTTGAGGACCTACATTATGGCGGCAAACCTGCTAGCGATAGTGGCGCTCTCTTGCGGATGACGTCATGTGAATAAACCCTATTGAAAGAATATGAATCGTTTTATCAACATCAGTTATGGTGTAGGGAGCTAAGAGCAAAAAGCTGCACATTGCAGCATGACATGGCTCTGGCTCCCGTTCTGACAGAAGATGCAATCTCGGATACAACGCATGCATAACACATATCACACTCTTAAAAATGAACTTTACCGCATAGCACGCTCTTAGCCAACCATCATCTCGAATGATATCGCTGCCTGTCCTGATTTGTTGAAAATGGGAGGCGTACGCATTTTTTGTGACACTTCTGCTGTTCATAATTGTTACAAAAAAGGCGTACGCCTCCCATTATCAACAAATTAGGGCAGATAACGATATCATTTGTGATGGTGGTTGGCGCAGAGGGTGCTATGCGGTGAAGTTCATTTTTAAAGGTACTGTAAAGCAGCACCGATCAAATGTCATTTAGTGTGGCTATTCGATAGTCCAAGCCACCAGGAAAAAACTGTGCATGTTTCATTCCAATCGACGGTGCAGTTAATTAGAAAATTACAATTAAAGATTACAGGCAACACTGTACTAGGTATTCGAAATGAATCCGTACTTCTGACACATACGGCGGCAACCACATTGCATGCGTATAACACTGGGCCCGACATAACAATCCACCACAATCCACCATAAAATCCGCCCCTGCAATCCACACAACGATCCACATCTGAGGATAAACGGATAAGCGAACTGAAATGAAATGCTGAGCCGTTGAAAAAAAATGTGTCAGACGTTCAAGAAGCCAGACAGCGTCGGGACTTGTTTGTTCACAGAGGTTCACAGAGAGAGTTTGTTAGTTCGAAAGAGGCCGCGAACGAAAGGAGCGCGCAGGCGCAGCAGAGAAGTAGGGAGAGCCCCCATCGAACAGCGGGCAGCACTGGGTTACTTCGCAAAAACAGGGGTTAACAGGTTAAACTGTTAACAGGGGTTTCAGAATGCATAGGTAAACAGGAAAACTAATAATATGGTTAATAAAATAACGAAGTTCCGATGTCATAGTGTGTAATACCAATTTTCAGTGTTGCCCGCTGTACAGGGGGTTGTTTGACACCAGGGCATGGCAAATTAAAAATATTTATAGCGCGTTGTCGGTCGTATGGTTCCGCATATGGTATTTAGAAGCAACAAAGTCTATAGTCACATCACCGGCATATCATGCTTGTCTACTGCTTTACAGTACCTTTAAGAGTGCATACCCATACTACACATCAAGTACTACACTAACTACTACAACTACTTTATGTGAATGATGACGATTGGGCAGACTGACGATTAGGGGTAGACTTGGGTAGTCTACCCCATGGCTAAAGGTAATGTGATGAAATGGAATAGTAATAATTCGCATACTACAGAGAGCTACATATATACTGTTGGGTTTGTAAACATTGACTTATCTCGCGGCGGGTGCAGCCGCTTATCGTCCGTTGATATCATACACGTGTAGTAGTAGGGGGCGCTGAAGACTGTCATCGATACCCTTAAAAAGGCGGGCGTGTTTGCATTGTGAGACTTCCCGGGGGATCCTCGAGCTGGTCACGGATCGTTGGCATCGCAGGGTATGCAAGTATGGTAATAAATTGTTGTTTCTCTGCTATTTGAATGGCTGTTTCGTACTACCTCCGGCGAGGCGAACGGATGCGGAAGGCCCCGGGAGTGGGAGCCCTGTGCCCAGTTGTGCAGGGGCGGTAGTTTTCCCACAATACATACAAGGTATATCTAAACTGGTAGCGAAAACAAGCGAAAATACTAAATCAGACCCATCGGCAAGGCTACCATCATGAGACGCGAGCGATGCTGGGTGTTGACAGTAGAGGTACGATCGTAAACACAAAAAAATTTAGAGCGTGGACATGGGTTGTGTGCGTACTAATAGGTCATTTATAATTTCAATGTAGGAAAAACTTTCTGTTGCTCCACTTGTGCACATATACGAAATCCTCTACCACCCGAGTAAGTTTCCGTATCCTGCTCCTTTGCGCATGTGTCACAGTGGGCGTGTTTATCCGTGCATCTGTGTATCTGTGCATTGTAATGCTGAGTTTGTATACTTTTTGGGTTAAACAGGTAGCGACGTTGACATCTCGGAGCTGTAGGCCAAGATTAACACGTTTGAACTGATGAATACAATGCATCCCTTGTTGCTGGCCCCGCGAAAAAAAAAATCATGAGACGAGCGGCCATGATAGCGTGAGTGTTAGCAGGAATCAGCTGTGCACCAACGATGCCACGTTTTGTTGCAATGGCCACTCATTGAATAAATGCAAACGTCTAATCATTGCGTGTGCGTATTGCTCTAGGTAAGAAATGGAGCTTAAGTGAACCTTCCTCGTTTCTGTGTGATATCACGGTGCCCTTCTGTTTGGAGTTGTCAAGATATGTGATAACTATATGTATTTCGTAGTGATATGTTCCATTAAACCTGATACGATTTATTTTTTCTGTGTTCTCGTCTGGTACTGTTGCACGGGTGAGGAAAAGGGAATACAACGCAAACGAAGTGCGCTAACGAAAATGTGCCATAGCCAATTATGCACTACTTATTATTCATACTGCTGACGTCACCTCTGACGCCATTTATTTACAATCGTAGTAGTCCGCGCAACGGATGGATGGCGCTGACCATCTCTATCATGGCGTCATTCTGAAGACACAGGGTCCTATGGGAGTTGCGCTACCTGTTTAGATATAACTTTGTGCATATACAAGGTACAATATAAAGAGATCTGGAAAGATGTTTGTTTTTCTAAGTAATCTGGAGTAGTCGGCTCTCGTAATGAGTGCATCTTTCTCCGTTTTTCTCTTCTCTCTTTCAACTCAACTCAACTTAAAGAGATGCAATAAGAAACAAAGCATCAAGGCAACCACAAGTGTCATTACAACAAACAATGACCGGCAAAGTAAAATCGTAATAGCAGCTTCCGCATCTCTTTCTACGTATATCTGTAGAAGAATCGTATGTGCTCTTGGCGTTGTCCTCAACCTTGATGAACATAGTAGAAGAAGGCAGGCTAGCTGGTACGAGTTCGAAGAGGGCAACATCCTTGAGCTTGAGGAAGAAATGACACAGGGACTGAACACAATACACAAACAGGCCCTCTTTTGAGCCTGTTTGTGTCGTGTCGTTGTAATAGCCTCAACAAAGTTGGGAGAACACAAGGGGTCGGATCCACAACATGCAGGAACGGCGCCAGCCAATTGTTCAACATAACATGTGCTCGTGATCGCGTATCGGTGCCGCGGTCTTGTACATGTACGCCACTTCATGCGCATTGCTGCGTTTTCAAAATAATTCGCTTAACTGGCATTGGTTACATTAATGAGAAATGTTCCGATGCAGCGAATTTCTGTAAACCTTACCTTACGTATAACATCACGGTACCATTATTATTATTATTATATTCCGTAAATCTAACCAGCAGGTGCCACAAGATTACAGTATTTCGTTTTACCGGTCGCACGCGTTCTTTATAGCGAAACCGCTCCGCAGTGGGGGCACGCATATTGGGTAGTGGAACTTCCCGAAGTGAAGCGATGGTCGCGGGCTGGTGCCGATAGAAGAAAGAGTCCGGCACGATTTGGATCTTCGTAACTGTATGGAAACTTTGAATAATAAAGTCCATTACAAAATGACCACAGCCTTTCACGTAATTTGAAATCAACTTAGGGTGGGCATTTTACTGTTCATTTAAGTGTACGACACCGAGAATGACCTTTCCTGTGAGCGCTTGCCATGCGACGGTTCGGCGTGTTGCTTGACAGTATTAAATGTGGGAATATATGACTATTAAAAAAAAAAAAAAAGGATGGGAAGGTTAGCCTGCACTACGGCGGCTTGCTATTCCCAGCAAAGGAAAAAAAAAAGAAGGGAAAAACAAACAAACAAAAATAACCAAACACGGAATTGGTCACAATTTACGCAGCAGGCGACAGGCCCGCAGGAACTAAAGGAGTGCCTTGGTCAGCTCACTATGCTATGCGGGGCCTAGCAGTGTATAGCTAGGGAAAAGTCTGAGATCCTGAGGCGATCGATACGCGACCACAGGAGAAGACGGTGTTGGCGGTGACGGGTGCAGTGGAGCAGCACGTGCGGAGTGTCTCGTATGACAGGTGTGGCAGATGGGTTATGAAAGGTATTGAAGGGGGGGGGGGGAATATGATTATTACAAAAAAAAAAAAAGAGGCAGGTAAAAAGGAAAGGGTATTGAAGGGGTAGTGAGACGACCACCGCGATTTTCGATGAATCATGTTGGTGACGCTGGAATTTGTCGCCCAGGCCTACAAGCAAAGTCTTATGCTGATGGGAGCTCATGTTCGGCAATTATTGCACACCGAAAAACTGGCACCTGACAGAGAGGCGCCTTCACTCTGTCGCTCAGTCCCCGCAGATATAACATCGTTGAAACAATGCGTGCGCCTCTTCGTCTTGCATCGCATTTTTTGTAGGGGAGGTGAGCTGAGGTATATAGAGGGCTACGAAGGGGTCCATGAACTATACGCGACGAGGGTGGTCTCAATGTGCCTTCTGTCGAAGGTGAAATGCCTAGCACTACAGTTGCGAGTTCTCTTTACAGCCACGAGTTTTCTGGAGCATCCCGCGTGTTCCTTAGCACAATAATCTTTGGGGCACTTCGTTAGATCTTTTCTGACACTCTTGAAACGCGGCCGCGAGCAGAGGTACCCCACCCGTAGCATTTCAGTCGCATAAACACTGTGACATACGCACATGCAACAAACGAAACCAAAGAACTGCTGGAACATATCCAGAATTGAATACGAAAACAAATGCTGTTGCGAACGGGACTCAGCATTCCTTCATAATATAGGTGTTGTTGGATCGCAGAACTATTCAACATGTGGAACCGTGGAGAACACGGAGCACCGCTGGTCACCTGCCGACGCTTCGGCTCTAGTCGGCAAACACTGAAAAACGCCCCTGCTAAACTTGTCAACCGACCTTTTAGTGTTGAGAAGGTGCTGGGGAGCTGATCAAAGCAGCACCAACAACCCGCGCTGTGTGTCTAGTGTGTCCTGGCGAACTACCTCAAAAGACATACGGGCTGAATTAATCTTTTAAATCCCTCAGTGCTTTTGCACATCAAGCGTCATGGAACAGCTGGTCGCACCAGTGCGACCTACGTTGCCGTTTTTTCTTTCTATTTCTATTCTATTCTATGAATACGAGATGCCTGTGACGTGAGTATTGTCGGGCTGAAGCAATCTTTTAAGACGAGCTCACTGCTCGACAGTCTGTGCTAACACACATCAAGCGTCATGGAGCATTTGGGCCCGTTTGCATAAAAATTTAGTACGAGTCTCAGGCTAATTCTCACTCTCTCACTCTCTCATTCTCTCGCTCCGTTTTATTTTTTCTTTAAAGGTACTGTAAAGCAGCACCGATCAAATGTCATTTAGTGTGGCTATTCGATAGTCCAAGCCACCAGGACAAAAACTGTGCAAGTTTCATTCCAATCGACGGCGCAGTTAATTAGAAAATTACAATTAAAGATTACGGGCAACACTGTACTAGGTATTCGAAATGAATCCGTACTTCTGACACATACGGCGGCAACCACATTGCATGCGTATAACACTGGGCCCGACATAACAATCCACCACAATCCACCATAAAATCCGCCCCTGCAATCGACACAACGATCTGACAATCGACACATCTGAGGATAAACGGATAAGCGAACTGAAATGAAATGCTGAGCCGTTGAAAAAAATGTGTCAGACGTTCAAGAAGCCAGACAGCGTCGGGACTTGTGTGTTCACAGAGGTTCACAGAGAGAGTTTGTTCGTTCGAAAGAGGCCGCGAACAAAAGGAGCGCGCAGGCGCAGCAGAGAAGTATAGGGAGAGCCCCCATCGAACAGCGGCCAGCACTGGGTTACTTCCCAAAAACAGGGGTTAACAGGTTAAACTGTTAACAGGGGTTTCAGAATGTATAGGTAAACAGGAAAACTAATAATATGGTTACTAAAATAACGAAATTCCGATGTCATAGTGTGTAATACCAATTTTCAATGTTGCCCGCTGTACAGGGGGTTGTTTGACACCAGGCGTCGCACCGCTCCACTACGCCGCATTTTTCATGGCAAATTAAAAATATTTATAGCGCGTTGTCGGTCGTATGGTCCCGCATATAGCATTTAGAAGCAACAAAGGCTCTAGTCACATCACCGGCATATCATTCTTGTGTGGGAGAGATTTACTAGACGGATTTCACATGGTACTATACAACAAGCACAACACACACATAACATACACAACACAAGATCAACGATACAGGGCGATGCAAATTGCGGATATTAACAAATGAGAGGCAATGAATGATAAATGATCATGGATGGGAAAAAATATGGATGGTGAAATCATTCTTGTCTACTGCTTTACAGTGCCTTTAAATTAGCCAATCAATCCATCATTCTCAATAGCTTTGGCAGCGCTTCTCGCACGAGCAGGAGCACGTGCTCAATGTGCAGCCAAGACTATTGAGATTCAGTCTGAGACACGTACTCAACTGTTATGCCAACGGGCCCTGGTCTCATCAGCGCGACCTACGACTCTACTTTCCTTTTCCATATCCATTCATCCGCGTGCATTGTCATCGAGTGGGTCATTGTCATCAGTACTCGTGTATTGACATCAACTATCCATAGAGGCAGACCCCTTCGCACACACAGAAACACATTTTCTTACATCCCCCCCCCCCATACCATGAGAAGAATCCTGAAACTCCGAAACAGCCGCTACCAAGGGCAGTACAATCCAAGAGCGCTTGCTGGCACTATAATAATAGCAATTCAGGGTTTTACATCGCGAGACAACTGGGATCATGATAGCGACGCAACAGTGGTCGAATCTGTGGATTAATTCTGCCCACCTGGGGGTTCTTAAACGTGCGCCGAAATCTCAATACACGGCACACCACGCTTGCTGGAACATGATTTGCCATTCACCCTGATCATAATGAAAGAGACGGGCAGAGGAGCCAGCGGTAAGGAGCACCCCACAAGCCAGTACAATGATCGCTCTTGTATGATGCGACTGCAGAGCCCTGCCCTCAGGGATGGGGGGGGGGGGGGGGGGGGGCAGGGAAGCGATCGCCCCCAAAACGTTTGGTTAAGCATTAGTTTTCCCCCTCTGCTCTCCTTAATAGACCTCTCCCTGTTTGTAAACAAATGACGTCATAGTGTTCGACAGCGCCACCAATTTGGAGTTGCCACAGTTGAACTATGCTCGAAGCTAGGGGCGAACGAGGTCGCGCCCGAACGCCATGGTCTTGAGGGGATTACGATCCCCTTCCGATTTGTTTCAGTTTCAGTCTGTCTACCAACGTCATGATGACGTTTCTCGGGTAGAAGTTTATTACGAGCTTCGACAAAGAAACCGCCCCCTCCCGCCCCATCCCCAGGGTTGGAAAAATCCTCTCCAGTGGTCTTTTTTGGATAAAATTGGTTGTTTTTTTTATTCTTTTGGATAATATGGAATGTCGAGCAGTGTGAGGAGGGCCAGGCCCCAAATGCGTTTTGCCTTGGCCCATCCCTTTTTGGATCATCTATAGTTTCAGATTATAAATCTCCTCTAGCAACAACTAGGCAGACAGTACGGCTTAGACGCAGGCCAGCTGGTGCACGGACTCCATAATATGACAACCTGAGGTTTTCAAGATTTTGTATTATAACAATAATAATAACTTTATTTTTGTTCAGGTACCCAAAAACAACCACTAGGGTCTTCTTATTGGTGCACCACAAAATGTTATACATGAAAAAACAAAGACATTCAAATAGACAAAAAGGCAACAAAGTTAACAATGAAACTTCGAAGTTACACAGAAACAATGGCACTAATACTTGTAAGAAACTCATGAGAAGGAGCGAGAATGTCAATGTCATAATGTTGTGACGCGGAGTTCAAGATTAGTTGTAAACGCGGTTGATTGGATGAAGCTTTGGAAAAGAGTGAGAATAAAAAACAAGATGAGACCTCAGAGAACGTGAGGGCACTCGGAAGTTGATGCTCGATAGTAATTCAGTGCAGTCAATGACAGCATGTATGAGCTTATTAGATAAGAAATGACAGTCACGAATCGTTCTTCGATGAGAAAATGTGGGGATAGCAGGTTTGTTCAGAATATGATCGTAGTTGCAGTAAGTACTGCAACCCAGGTGACGAAGATGAAAAAGAGATATGAAGAGTCGCTGAAGGTTTTCTATTTCAGCGGAACGTTTTCTATTATGGAACTGGGCAGACCCTCGAGGTATTACCGCGATCGGAAATGTTCCCTTAAGTTGCAGAGCAGTTTTTACCGTGAAAATAGTGGGGCATCATGGCGATGCCGAAGATGAACTGTCTGGTCGTCATCACTTTTTCTTCATTCTTCTTCTTTTCTTCGAATAGACAGGATGATTTCTGGAGCTATGTGGTCTCCCTTGTGGGCACCTGCGGCTCCATTTCTTTGAAGCTTCAAAATTTCATTTATAGCTGTTGTTGTTGCTCTGGTTTTAGTGAATCGTTTTCACTCAAACTGCTCGCGAATGGTTTCGCGGAATAAGTCCAATGAGAAGAGGGAGTGTCTAAGGACAGAATCCTTTGATTGGGCAGCGCAAAAACCGTTCGCGAATCGTGAACACGATTCGCTAAAACTCCCTTATGCTTGGAAGCTACACCGTTCTTGTAGGGCTCGTTGTCTGTGCTCGAAAATTCTTATCTCGAAGACAAGATAGCACCAGAGGATAACGTCGCGCAGAAAGGAAACAATCGTGCATTGTTGCCATTAGTACCTGAAGTATATGTTAATCACCTGTCGGGTACTTTCGAACTTTATCATTTCGTGTGACTGTGTCTCATGCAAGGAGAGGCAAGTAATTTCATTGTGCATATGCTTGCAGCACGGGGGAGGGGGATATGTTTATCTAAAAAAAGACAGAAAGCTCGGGTTTTTGCGACAATAGGTTTACGTGCACCCTCATCTTATACCCTTGCATAAATAGACGTACACTATATACGCGGGCTGCATGGCAACACCAGGTAGACCGTTACTTCGGCGCCCCTGCTCTCGATTAAAGAAAGAGGAATTCCGATCCTGTTTTCTAAATATATTGTTTTAAGTTATTATTATACATCTAAGGTCGCTTGCGTTTCCAGCAACCGTCGCTTCTGAAATTATCGCACCTGTTTAGTTGGTGTGGGATTCCAAGGTAGCCTTTCGATCACCTGAGAATTTTGCATATGAAATCGAATGCCGCTATATTGGCGAGTATCTTGCAACGTTGTAACGGATGAGGCAATTAAACATGCACAGGAACAAACAAAACACAAGCCTAACAACGTCCAGCTGCATACTTCACTACTTTGTTGAAATATCCCACTGCATCATCGTTACTTATTCGTTGTTGTTGTTCTTCAACCGCCATTGCTCAGTTGGAGTATTTTGCGCCTATCGACTGTGTCGGCGATGCAAGCTTTCCCCTTGTCTTGCAGACCCCGTTTACTTAGTATGGACGTCCATATTATCTGTGGTTCCTAATAGCAGGTACGAACAGAGTAACGTGAGAATATCTAAAATATATATTGCATTTCTGATGGGACAATTCATCCAGGATGCGTTCTTTTTTTTTTGGGGGGGGGGGGTGCATTCATATCTGGCGGATGTTTGTCCAAGGGTTTCATCATAGAAGCGCAGAAGCTCATTGTGATCGTTCGTGAATATGAAGAGGTTGTCTCCAACTTCAAGCTATTATGTTCACGACCAGGGTGATTTCTTCACGCTGTGGAAACTCGCATGCTTTCATTGTTGTATCCCCTATCAGTCTTCAAAGCCGAGGCTGAAAGCGCTGTTGAAGCAACAGCCGGACATGGCGATAAGAGGTCGCGAACACGGAGAACGGACACTATAAAAACGATGCAAAGTGAGGACATATCAAAACTCTTCCGGCTGACGGTAAGTAGCCTTCTTTGAGACCTGTTCATTTTCAGCAATGGCCTGGCAGAGGTCTCGCTTATGCATTCTTGTAATCCCGGCGCCGTCTCGACCACATGAGAACTTAATCAAATTGTACTGTTATTATACGCATAATTGCGGAGAACACTGAAAGGAAATGTAAGAGAAAGAGGTCTCTGTTAGGGTTGAGCAATTTCGATGGGTGTTAGGAGGAGGCTAAGGGAATGTCTACGTTACAGCGGCTGCTCCGCAAGGACAAAAGACCCATATACAGCTTCCCTGCTTCTGTCGTCTATATCTCATTAACCCTGTACTACCTATATCACTTCGTGGCCGTCTGAGCTTTCATCGTCAGACGAATGTATAGGTACATTTAGCTTTAGATGAACAGTTCATGTTTCCTGCATGATGCTGACTATGCATGTAGGAGGTCGTGTAGCGATAATGACAAAGTCGAGATTGTCGTAAGTGACTGAAAGTGACACAACTGATTATAAGGACTATATGTTGAATAGGAAGCGAGACATTTACCTTTTTCGTTCTTTCATTTAGATTTTCGTCTTGAGACCTGTTTGCAGAAGTAGAGCCAAGATGCGATTCGCTCTTATCATCGCTACTTTGCTTGCTGGTAAGTCATATTATTCGAGTGTCACTGTGTCCATATTTTCCAATATAAAAAGTTTACATTCTTATTTTATCGGTCGCGAACAAGACACAATACGCGAAACAAATGATGTGCTTTTTTTTCATCAACGCGTTCCCGACACCATTAACCCCCGTAATAACATACTGACTCATCAGATATATTGAAGTCATTTTATTTGAAATACTGAATTATATTTCGATTTGTAAATATCAAATGACAGCCTGGACGTACCCAACTGTGACCCTGGTAAGAGTATAAGATCTGAGTGCCTTAGGAAAACAGGGGAAAAGATTATATACGTAAATTGAAGAGAATTCTTGATAAGTTGATAAGTAAATTTTAAAAAATATGGAGAAATTGAAGCGAATTCTTACGCTGATCGGTTTTGGTATATTTGGTATACAGTCACATATGCACGCAGTTACAATACTACAGAAACGACTAAAGTGTGTAGGCGATAAATAAGCTCTATAATCTACAAGAAGATCCATCTGTAATAAATACTACGCAGGAGCCTAACAATTTTTCAGAAATGCGTTCGACAGGGATCAAGTCTAGGTAATTTTGCAGAAAGAAAGAAAAAAAAAACTTCATTTAGGAAGCATTGGAATCACGTAATCTTTCTCTTTTTCCATTTTTTTCTTTTACCAATCAATCAACCAATCAATATCTTCCACCCGCAGGGGTCTTGGCGGTCGACGTGGACAATGTCGCTCTACCAGACTTTCACTTGAGTGTGTTTGGCATCCAAACGAGGGAGGTGAATTTCACCCACGGAAAAGTACAGGGTCTCAGCAAGTTCTTTAGGAGTGCTCGCGTCTGTTACGGACGCTACAGTTGCGTCGTGTCGGTCAGCGGACTACGTTTTACCTATAAAGCTGCAGCCACCTTGCCGGAGCAGGAGTTCGACGTCGTGGTGGATGTGCTACACGGCTTGCTCGAAGTGGACCTCGCAAGAAACACAGGTTCAAACACTCGTACCACGTCGAGTCTCTATCAGTCTTTGGTAGTGACTAAGTTACAAATAACTCGTAACTGTAACTGGTTACTATTTGCGGCAACTAGTTACTTCTTGCAGTAACTAGTTACTCTTCTACAAAAGTAACTTATAACTGTAACTAGTTACTGCTGTTCGCTAAGGTAACTATAAAACGCAACTGCAACTAAGTAACTCAGGTACTGGAATATACTCCACGCGTCAGTACCCTAGCGAAATTTTGTCGAGGCTTCAAACGCCCTGCCGCTTTTCCCCAAGAGGAATTCCATTCCACAAATGTTCCCATCTCATATGCAGCCAGGATGACCTAATCATGGTCGTTGGAGTTCAGAAAACGTTACACTGACTCGATTGTGCATGGCATATATACGGCCGCCTCAATCCAACGTGCGTCGCGTTTCATTGGTCCTTTCGTTGGCTCTTCGTTTATTTATTTATTTTATCTATGAACAATGCACACCGGCACACTATAGACTGCGTTGCACGCAAACGCCCAGCGCCCATGGCCTTACACTGGTCCATATGAAATCCTCCGTTTATATCACGGCATAATTACGCTCGGACAGTGCAATCGCGAAGACTAATTTTCCAAGTTACACTTTAACAGACTTGTGCGTAACGCGTTACTAGTAATTGCGTTACTTGTAATCAATTACCTTTTTGAGTAATTTTTCGAGTAATCAGTTAGTTGTCATAGGAAAATTTAATGAGACAGGTATGAGACAGGTATGGTCACATGTTCAGGGGCTGCAGGATGACGCAACGATTATGTACAACGGTTATTTACAACATGGTGATCGATGAAATGATACTGTGAAAGTAATTTTTCGAGTAATCAATTACTTTTTGTAGTAATCGATTACTCAGTAATTGATTACTTTTCCGGCAGAGATTAACTTATTTTTCAGATGTTCTGCCCCAAGTCAAGCCCCCCGTGCCGTCAGTCTTTGTGGGATCGTTCTACTCTAGCAAGTACAGGTCATTGTACTAACGTTCTGGAATTGCAGGGTCTCTCTCCCTAATCTTTCCCAACCCCAGTGGTAGCACCCCGATTCGTCCAAATGTTTATTTCGTCCAAGTATTCACAACGTCCAGGTACTCAGCACGTCCGAAAAAAATTGGACATAGTGGGCATTGGACGAACTGAACCAAAGGGGGGAAAACTTGACCAACCCGTCCAAACGCTTGTTTCGTCCGAAAAGGGAGGGGGATCTCCGAATGCGAGTGAACAATTGGTTCGTTTACGATTGAAGGTAGGATTTAAACGTTCACACCGAAAGATGCCGTGCCATACACCAAGTAAAACGAAAAACAAATGCTCAGCCTGCTCTGTTTATTTATTTTTATTTATTTCTTTTTTTTCATTCCAACGACTGACTTATTAGTTGAAGGTAAGATTTAAACATTCCCACTGAAAGATGTTATACACCGAGTAAAACGAGAAACAAATGCTAAGCCTGCTCCGTTTAGTTTTTTTTTTTCCTTTGAACAACTAACTTATTAGTTAGCATGGTCCAGCAAGTGGGACATGCGCTGCAAGTATGCCTTGATGACATGAGCAAACTGCTCTGTTACATCTGTAAAGGGTGCTTCGTTTCTCAGCATCATTTCCCCTGAGCTGTATTTTCCGTACGCCCATGAGAAGGAAGAGCGAGCCTCTTGTATCGTCTCCTGCTTGGCGGAGCCCCGTTCAACAGCAGCCGAATGCGTACCTGCAAATGGCGGTAAGAAGCATGAATACAAAGAGAGCAAGCGAGGAAGTATATTAATTATCATGATGATGTTCCCTGATTATGCGAATTTGTTGCTTACCTGGTTGTGCTTACATTGTGAATGGTTGACTGAAATTCGACGAGGAACTTCGAAAACGTCAAGTGGGGTTGGCTCTTGAATTTCATGCGCAGCGAATTATGCCACCCTTCGGCGTGATTGTTTGTGCGGAGATCGTCCTCATCCGCAAACTAATTCCAGAGATGAACGTTGGTAAGCCACTGCCGCTCGAAGTAGTCTACGTAAAAGCAAGGGACCGCAAGTTTCCTTTCAGATCCCTAGATGTTTCCAAGAAAGATCACTGACATTGGGAAACGCGGTACTTAGCGAGAACACAGTTACAGAAAACAACACATCGTTAACTGGACGGTCACTGTAGGCCAGCGGTCGTGTGAACGGGTTTGTGCGTTCTGTGATTCCCCGTTTGATCGATAATCCATTTGCTTTCATGAATACAGTCACCTGCCATTCACCCAGTGTCAAACTGGCCTGTGCTTTCATGAATGCAGCCAGACAGTCGCCTGCCGAAAGGAGCAGAGCCTTTGGGAATTCCCCCATTTGGACGAAATGGGCTATTGGACGGTACAGGTATTGGACGCGCTGGGCAAGTTTCTCCTCGCCTGTTCATTTCGTCCAAGTGTTCAGTACGTCCGATTTTTTTCGGACGAATTATATATTTGGACGTTGTGAGTACTTGGACGAGTACTTGGACTTTTTTTTTTCTTTTTTTCTGGGGCACACAAAGACAGGTGTAATTTGTGTGAATGCAGAGTAACGACCGGAGTAACGCGTTACTTTTTTACTCGTTACTCAATTACATTTGGAGTCGAGTAATTGGTAACGGT
This sequence comes from Ornithodoros turicata, assembly GCF_037126465.1. Lineage (NCBI taxonomy): Eukaryota > Metazoa > Arthropoda > Arachnida > Ixodida > Argasidae > Ornithodoros > Ornithodoros turicata. Next base: position 13,454,490 of record NC_088202.1, read on the forward strand.
AATCAATTACTTTTTTCGAGTAACGGGCACAAGTCTGCAGTGACTTATTCGACTTTTAAAATGTAACTGTAAAGTAGCTAATTCACTTTAGTATGGTAATTGTAGCTGTAATTAGTTACATTTCAAAAGAGTAAGTGTAAACCAATTACTATTTTTGCAAAGTTTTCAGCAGAATTTCCTCATTCATGATTATCAGCGTGTTTGTTGTTGTTGTTGTTTTAGCTGGAGTCGGGAAAACAGGGCTCTAGAGAAGACACAGACGCTTAGTACACACACAGCGCCGTGTGTTTGTCTTCTTCTATTCAGTCGCGTTTTCTTTTTTCGCGCTGTTTTTCTCACTTCTGACATGTCCCAACCTGCCCAAACCAGTGCCTTAACTCAGTGTACAGCTGATTGCCTATGCTACAGCTAACACCGATACATCTGTACAGTTTGCTAATTGTAAATGTAGCTTAATTATACTGGGTGTTTATTTTTATCCTTTACAGAATATTTAAAGCTATGAGAGCCGCACAGATGTCGTCTTTGCAATTGAGTTATACGGCCAGGTGGACCTCCTGTGGAAGACAGTATGCAACTAGATGACTGATTACCTAAAATCCATGAATTAACTATTTAATTAGCGAATTTTGGGCAAAATCCGAATAGCAGAACGGGAGACAGACCTCGTTGGAAGTGGTGGTGGTGGTGGTATGATGTTCTAAGGAAGAGGAGTGAGGTCTGCCTGCTCAGACAAGGTGGCAAGCTTCACTCCATTGTGAAAGGGGAAGGGGAGAAGGGGGAGTAAAAGAGAAAGGATAGAGGGTCAGAAATTAAAAGAAATGAGAAATTAGAAACACAGAGATAAAGAAATCAGTAAGAAGGGAGGGAGAGAGAATGGAAAGCGTTCAAGACAGTCGCACAGAGTGAGCGAAAGCTAGGAGCGCGTCTCGCGCTTTTCTACGGATGTGGGTGGGACCCTGCGGGCACAAAATCTCGTCTAGATAGCCACAGGGATGGGATCACATCGGATCACCCATTCCATTCCGATGAATGAAGATTTGTGATAATTTCATTCCTTTCAATTCCTCGGAATGAAAAGGTATAGTCAATTCCCACTCCTGGAATGGCTTTGCGACCCCATTCCATTCCTTTAATTCCACCAAAAGAGACCGGTAACCGTACTAGCTAGCCCAGCAGTGCTATAGAGGAGATTGACATTACCCAGCACGGAAAAACCACAAAGACAAGATTATTTCGCCCTCCTCTCCTCCTCCTCTTCATTGGCACCATCATTACAGAAGTTTTCCACTAAAGCAACTGGTGCAAGTGATGTGGGTTGCGGACCTCACACTAGTGCAGCTAAAATCTCCATTTTATTTTTTCTTAAAATCAGGCCAAACCATCGCCCTTGACCGTGTGGCACCCAGACCATTGCATTCCAATTCCATTCCGCCTGCGAAAAAATGTCTCATTCCATTCCCGTTCCATTCCCAGGACAGTTTCCGCCATTCCATTCCAATTTCATTCCGGGCTCTGATAAATCTGGAATGATTCCGGAATCATTCCAACCCCGGAGTGGCAATTCCGCAACCCTGGTACCAGTTAGTATAGATAGTGACCTGATTGCGAAAGAGCTACAATGTCTAGATAATTTATGATACGCTTCTTATTTCTAGATGACAAAGACGTAGTTAAGGACGTTCGTGTGAAGTCACTGAACCAGTATGTCAGGAAGCCAGTGCTGTTCAGCTCCGACTGGAAGCAGAGCGTTCTCTTTGACGAGAAGCTCAAGGAGAAAACGCATGAGTTTCTGAAAAGACTGACGCGAACAGAGGCTTTCGAATAGAGAGAGGGGTTCAAGCCGGTGTTCTAACACAGGCGTTCAACCGTGCCTTCTTCAAGGTTGTCGAAGGTCCGACAAAACGTGTGCTTGGAAAGAAAGAGGAAATCCACTTTTCACTTCGTTTGAACGTCGCATTCACCCCATACTTCAGCCACAAGCTGGGTTATAGTAACACAATGCTATGCTCTTGCTGTAATACTCGAACTACTGTCCAGCACATTCTCATCGACTGTCAGAAGTATTTCACTAAGCAACGCGTCCTCCAGCGTCAACTTGAAGCCACTGGGACGCCCTCACTTGCCCTTCCTCAACTGTTTGGGCCTTCGGTCAATCCTGCGCGTCGGCTACGAGCTCTTCAAGCCCTCATCGCCTTCTTGGCAGCAACAGGGCTCCTGCGCGAACTCTGCACATTCATCATGATTCACCATCTTCTCCCCCCTCAAGCAACCGGATTGGGTGGCGCATCAGCGCGAAACATCCCACTTCATCATCATTGCTTATTTGTTGTTGTTGTTTAGAGAGCCATTGATTGACCCATGAATGATCGTTTACGATTTCTACCGATTCCTATTCTTTTTAAATAAATGGATGTTAGACGTAGCTTCGTCTTTAAGACTTCATTTTTCGAATGGAACTTTATTGGCGCTTTATTTTTAGAATTTTGGCATCGCCAGCGTTCTCGGCCCCGAGTAGGAAGAAATATTCATGGGAAAATAGCGATTATGCAGCACTCGTTCGACCGTTTTCAATGTCACGCTAAAGATAGGGAGGTACTGTGTTCGAGTTTGACCCCTGGCTGTGCTGTATCAGCTTCAGTGATGGAGGGTGAGAAGCTTATTTGCATTGCCTTACAGAATGATTTCAAAGCTTATTTATACGGGAAGTGGAAATGCTCTGACTGGTTGAATTTGGGAAAGGCTATTTTGGAGTTCATGTCTCCAGGGGACCACACGGTTTATGTATGCGAGGTTGAGTTCTTCCCTACGAATTAGGAACAGTGGAAGGTTTCCGCCCTATTTCTCGTGAAAGGTGAGTGTCCGTGGATGGCCTCGAAAAATTGTAGGTTCAACCTACCACCTCGGGGGAAAAAAGAAAAGAAAAACGTAACGAAGAAAAGCGAGCCTATAAAAGGCGAAAGTAACCGAAAGCATATAAGATTCAGATTCGCTCATCTGTTTGTACTTTCTGTAACCGTCCTGGAGTGGCCAGTTCGACTTCGTCGCGACTTGCATCGCAATATTTTTCTTTGTCACATCACCATCGCCATCAGCGTAAGACAACATTTATTATCAACATAAGACAACATTTATCTGTATGTTTTTAATTTCTCATTTCATTTAATTTCTGACCCTCTATACGTTCTCTCTCTCTTTTACTCCCCCTTCTCCTCTTCCCCTTTCACAAAGTAGTGAAACTTGCCGCCTTGTCTGAGCAGGCACACCTCACTCCTCTTCCTTATAACATCACACCACCACCACCACCACCACCACCAGTCGTTACCTCTACCAGTTCTGAGTGAACCGAAGCTCTTTTTCGAAGGTTATGAATATGTCAAAAGGTCGCTAAAAACGCCTGTATATGATGATGTGAAATGCCTGAGTCTGGTCGACAGCTAGAGGGACAGTACAAACATATGACTCAAACCACCAAAGCCTAATTATCGCAAGGCAAGTTACAAATATATAAACATGAGAAAGGGTGGAGGAAAAAGAGGGCAGTGCAAGTTCCAAAGGAGCAGAAACTGCAAGGAAGCCCTCACGAGGAAATGAAAATCTCAAGTTGGGCTTAGGGTATTTTATAATGATGTGAGTAATTGGCCGGCTTCAACGTTTGTCACTGGTGAACAATTATCCGGTGAGCAATTGTCCGCACGCCGTCCCTCCTAACTTTGGCTCACATCTTGCACTCTTTCTTTCGACTGGCAAGTTCAGGCCCAGTTGATGTAACCAAGTTATTCATCTTCAGTTGTATTTGCACGTAGACATCAATGAGTGTGAGAGAGAAATTTCATTTTTGACAACGCGGCGAGGAGGGAAAACCCTTGGAAGTCGGCGAACAAGGGCTGATCTCATACGTATATGCTGTCGGACATCTAATGTTCCTTAACTAGACATTGTCGTTCAACTATGCCCGTTACCCTTTAAAAATGTGTTCGGATCCTTCGGGCTTGGCGGTGCGTGCCTATGTACTCGTATACACGGCTTCGCGACAGAATGACAGCCACCAATATTATAAAATTACCGTACACTCTGAGAGAAAATGGTGTCGTCACAACTCCTTTAGGGGAGTAAATGGCCTGTCCCTTAGCACACTCCCTTTTAGAGTGAAACTTAGTAAAACACATTCGAAGAGGGAGTCCCACTTCACTCCATTTCCCAGGAGTAGCCATGACACCAGTCTACTGATGCTATCAAACAGATTTATGACATTGCCTCTGCAGCTGCTTTGGAATCATCTGTGAAATTTCTGACTTCGGTGAGGGGAGGGGCGTGGATCTATTTATTTTGAGAGGAAAAGCCAGCTAGAAAGGACGGCTTGCTATTCCTTGTTAAACAAAATTTAGGAAGATCCATTGGTGGATCCTTTGGAAATGCGTTAGCATAAGCCTTTGGTTCCTTCTTTTGCTTCCTCGACCACTTACAACACCACGTCGCCTACCTGGCCCGGCACTCGTACTTGGTGCGCGCTCCATTGTATACTTCAAATCATAGAGTTAATAAATAAAGACTCTAGAGAATGTAGGCACGCGCGCCGTGAAATGCGATTCTCCAGTCCCCGAGCGTGACCGCCCGAGCGCAGCCATCCGTTGGTCATGGATTGTGTTAGTGGAATTTCTGCTAGCTGCTGCCTAACTATAGCGGAGCTGCTTTGTTTGTTGCCAACTCTGCGCAGTCACGTGGGATAACATGTGAGGAAACCGGCCGATGGAGGGATATGATGGAGGAGACGATGTCCAGCGACGGAAGCGAGGCAAGCCGTTTGTGTTGAATACCTGCGAACCTTTTGGATGCGTACGGAATTTAGTAGTGTTATCGGTATCAGGAGATAAACGTTGTCATATCAAACGTGAATCATATTTTATATATGAGATTGCATGTGACACCGCAAAACTATTGCCTTTTGCATTCCAGGGGGGGGGGGGGGGGGTCGAGGTAGCTTGCCGTTGTTGGCCGCACTCAAGTGTGCATCGTCACGACTATAGCCAAAAAAGAAAAAAAAGGGGGGGGAGTAGAGAGTTGACGATTTCAAAGTGAGGCATAGGCATGGTGAACGATACTGATGGGACAGAGGTGCACTGTATATGAGAGGTGCACTAGGGTGGTCTTTCCGCGAGACCAGTTTCTTGATGAAAACGCACGAGATTGCGAGTTTTTGTAAGTCGCTCTACATAAGAGCCTTCGGGGAAGAGGACGTCCGTCGTCACTATGCCAGGCCTGGAGTGGGGAAGGTGAGTTTCCCGCATGGTATGCGTGGCATTCTGTCAGCATATGTTCGATAGTTTCCGGATGATGACAGTGACCGTAACTGCAATTCTCCCTGAAGCCGATCTTGAACACTGGCGAGTTCGTGAACGCAGATCCCATGCGTAACCGATGGAACATTGTCTGCATGACTCGGGGAAGGTCTTTCGTGGCAGAGAGGGTCGATGATTTTGCATGATGTCCTATATGCCAGGATGACGCACTTCAACTAGCTGTTTAACGGCCATGTGCCTGTCTGTGTCGGCCGGAACTCGTAAGGATGGGCTGCAGCTAAGGTGTGCTGATGATGCTAGCTCGTCCGCTCGTCCGTTGCCTCTGATACCGACATCAGACGGGATTCATTGAAGAGTAAGGTCACCTCCGATTAGCTTATGCTGGGCACACGACCTCCTTATACAGCGGGCTAAGATGCTACCACACATGCGGTTCATCACGTTACAGAGGGCACTTCTGGAGTCCGTAAGTAATACCCCTGTCAGACGTACTAATTTAGTGTCACTTTCAGCGAGTACACTTGCAGTAAGTGTCATTCTTTCGGAGTCACACGGCATCTTTTAGTGACACTAAATGCAAAGTACACTTACGATGAAGTGAGTTCGCCAAACTCACTTCACTTTGCCTGCGACAATCAAGTACGTAGCCTCCACTGCAGGGATTGCGTAACAAAAAGCTTATTTTTGGAAAAGGAAAGAAACAACCGAATCGGAATTTATTTTTGGACAAATTTGTTAAGACAGCGCTGATTTGTATAAGAAAGACGTAAGGATTTTTGGCGTGATTTACCGGTACTCTCGTTCACAGAGTGCCCAGTAGAGTTCGTAATCCACTTCGCGGCAGCCATATTTGTTGACATTGCACGGTGGTTAAGTGTTATCGGCGAAATCGCGAAATACTCGCAGTGAAGCACTGAAGACAAAAAAGACAGGGCATCGTGGTCTGAGATAGAAACGTATGCTATCAGAACATGGGAGGACCAAGCGAAATGCGAAAGTGTATGCTGACATCGCGGGCCAGTTGCACGCGCAAGACATAATAAACACCACCAAGAGGTGAAGAAGAAGATTGAAAATTTGTCAAGTAAATATACTTGTGTTGGTTCGCAACAATTATATTTATGACGTTCAATCGACTTCAACTGCGAAGAAAATCTTTATGAAATGTTTCTGGACGTAAGAAAAATGATTTTACCAAGAAAGCATGGCGCACTCGCCGATGTTAGGTGGGAGTTCAAGCTCGCCCATCGTCATCACCATGACTGCTTAGTGACACTTACTTATGCCGTGTAGCAGGAGCCTAGTGAAAGTGACATTACGGGACGGAGTGCACTTCAAATAAGTGACACTAAATTAGTACGTCTGACAGGGGTATTAAACTGCCTTAACTATTCCAGTGACTTGGACGGCAGCAGCCGCGTGTAACAAAGCCAGGAGTTCGACCGTCGTAGATGAGTTAGGGTAACGAGCTGATTTCCCTTGCCAGATCACGTTCATTGATGGGATGTAATACGCACAAGTAACGCTTTTGGCACGGTCGTCAATGGAGCCATCTGTGAACATATGCGTGTGGGAGACGTCGCTTATCAGGTTCTCAGCTGCCATTCTGGGGGCTGGACTCGCTCTTCTTCCGTAAACCCGGGATGTGAAGCGTTGTTGCGGGCGTGAACTCACGCCATGGCGGCGCAGGTGGACTAGCTGGGAGCCGAGGAAGGGCCCCCTGTTGGCTAGAGAGCTGGTGGCGAGCTCACTAGCCAGGCTCCCTAAGGAAGTGTGTGTCCTTTGTTCGAGGTCTGTGAAGTGGGAATGCTTGTTGATAGATGTTGCCGCGTTATCTAGAAAGAGCGACACGGATTAACATGTTTACCGCCTATGACGTGTTGAAGTGGCGTTTGTATGCTTTGCGAGCGAAATCAATCAATCATTACCCATCGTAACGAATGTAGGCATGTATTTCCGAAGACAACAGTAATCTAAAGGTGAATGCACACAGTAACCGTCATCGTCATGCTGCTCTGCGAATCAACCGGAACTGGAAATGGCAAAAACAAAACCACCCGCCATTCCATGCTCTGGTCTGTCGAGATTCGTGATAAGAAAGTGGCAAATGAACGACAGCACACAAGCAAGTGATGTAGTGAGAAAATATTCACTGCTTATTTGTTTAACAAATGCATATGACATACGCACATAGTAGGCCGAATTTAGATAGCAAGTGATGAATTTAGGCAAACAAGCGCGTCGAATTAAGCGGAATTAAGCACCCAACGGAAGGCAACGCCTTCCATGACCAACGGATCGCAGCTCCCTTGTGGTCACGCTTCCCTGAGCGAGTTCGACCCCTTGCTTCAAACTTCCCCCACCCACCCGCATGCTCAGACTCACAGGGGTGGCATCCCATGTATTGCTCGGTAGACGAAAGCGTGCTGGGCGAACGAATGCATCCTGGACAGTTCCTGGTCGTACGGTTATATACGTATATACGGTTATATACGTATATACAACCCTCATAAGCACTGTAAAGTATACATAGTATACATAGTTTACATAGTCCACACCGGCATCCGTCCTTCTTCGTCCCGTTAACCGAAAAGAGCTCCCTCTCCCTAGCGCTCTGCGCCTTATCTAGCGTCGCCGATAACCGCGCTGAGCAGCCCCTTTCTTTCCGTCTTCTTTTTGACATTCCAACACCTCTCAGCGAGCTTGACAATGCATGTGCTGAAGGAGATTGGGCGATATGACTCCAAAGGCCTGCAGCTAGTGTGCAGCTTTTAATAGATACAACGATGCTTTAACGTCAGAAAGAGGAACAGACCGGCTGTTCCAAACCAATGCGGTCTCTCTCAAAAGGTTAGATAAGGCTTGATGTCAAACGCCGTCAGCTCCCGGTGGAGACTTGGCATTGAGGTTTCGCAGAGCAAAGTTAAGTTCTGAGACTGTGAAAGGGTAGTCACGAGCAATGCGGAGCTGTCGACAGCTGACACCCTTGCATCCCTGCATACTATACGTAACACCCTGAGTCTTTGCCAGACACTCCAGTAAAGTGTTCAGCTAGTCAGGCAACGGATCCTTTGCCACTGCAAGTGATTGGAAGCGGCAGAACAGGTTGCTGAGTCCCATCATGGAGTTCGCCACACGCCAGATGTTCCTTGCCGGGGTAATGACGGTTTAGCGACGCTGAAAACGAGTTCCACTGCTGATGCTGGAGGTTGTTTTTGTGCTATCTGAGAACAGCGGATATGCGTCGATGTTCAGTAACACATTCCAGTAAGAACTTCCAGCTCCTAGGCGGGCAACTGATACGTCGGGTAACACATCACAGGTTCCTTGGATGTACGTATCCTCGACCGCAGCCTGTCGTGGAGAGCAGAAGTGATCTGCATAAAAGAACGAGCGGAGTCCCGGCTCAATGTTCTACAGCTCTGTGGCTCCCTCTCAGTGCTCACTACCAGACGTCTTTTCAATTTACATCGATCCCTCATCGAGCTCATCTAACAACAACAACATATATATTGTGATGGTGAAGTGGGGAGGTTTTCCACTCTAGGAGTGGAACGCTACCCCATAGCTAGGGGTCTAATATGAGTGGTGACAATGATCAGTGATGACGATGAGAGATGACGGGAATGATCGAAGTGACGATGACGATGCTGGACGTGATCGTGGTGGTGGGAGTGTCCGAGGGCGCTGCTGGGGTCATAGTGAGTCCTTTAGGCCTGTCGCCTCAAAGAAGTCAACCACGTGACGTAATGCCGCCCTGGAGTCGGCCGCGGTGTCCCAAGGGCCGAGGATGGTCGACAAGTTGAAGGGGCGGCAGCCAAGGGTGGCAAGCTGCGACTGCAGTGTACGCCTCTCGTTGACATAGGTCCGGCAGCGGAGGAGTATGTGCTCAACGTTGGCAAGTACGCCACACTCGTTGCACATAGGGCTAGCCTCACAGCCTAGCTGGTATCGATAGGACGGAGTGAAGGCCACATTCAGACGTAGCCTGTGGATGAGTGACTTCAGAGGACGAGGAAGCTTTGCAGGCAGTCGGTACGACAGCGTTGGGTCTACATTCCCCAAAGAGGACATAGTTGGAATGTCGTGTTGCCACTGTAGGGTAGACCAGGAATCGGACAAATGCCTGAGGAGGGATCTTCTGTCTCCTCTCGAGAGTATAATGGGCATAGAAGGTCGTTGTTGGTGTGCAGCGGCAGCGGCAGCGTCGGCCTCGTGGTTCCCAGTTATTCCGCAATGCCCTGGAACCCACTGAAAGGCAACGTAGTGGGAGCGATCTTGTAGGGACTTCAGGGCGCACAGGATGTCTATCACCACTGAGGCAAGGGAACCGCGGATGCCCATGTTTTTAATGCACAGGAGAGCTGCTTTGGAGTCTGTGTAAATTACCCAGTGCCGCGGTTCACAGTCTTCCGCATATGTCAAAAATAACAAGATAGCATAAAGTTCAGCGGATGTCGATGAGGTACGGTGAGATAGACGACACCCACGTGTAACAGACTGGGATGGAATGGCAAAGGCTGAAGATGAAGTGTCCCTGGTCGACGATCCATCCGTGTATACAGCGGTACTGTTGCGGTATTGCGAGCTCATCTAAGGACAAAAGGGCCCGCGGTAATTTCTGGTCTTTTAATAATTTCTTCGGGCACAATAGTATGTATTATCGTGACTCATCCGATAATGTGGTAGTTGCGGTGGTGAAGTTGTGTGCGTTTGCGGGCCTCACTTTCGCGGACAACGTCTCCACTTGCGTGAAAATGAAGTTGGTGATGGTAAATGATAACCATCACGATGAGGGGATATGTGTGGGACGACACCCTTCTTCGAAATATTTCAGGTCCGTTTTCACCTTCATGAGTTGCCATCTGGTGGCCTTCGGTCCGTTCTTGCCTGACATCTACCTGTGAGAATTTAACGCTTGATAACGTCCTGCTCAACAGTGCATGCGAGCCAAAAACTTGGCCGTACTGGCCAGAAGCGAAACCCAAGACGTTAATCAGCGTTTTGCGTGTATCCTCGTAGCAAAGAGGAAAGAAGACACTATAGTCCAGACTTACGCACGTGTATAGTTTAGTATCGCCTGCTTCTTTTCCTTCCTGTTCTTGCTTCGCATTTTGGATCGTTGTTGTGACCAAGACGTCAAAAACTCGGCAGCTCAACATTAAATGTACGGCAGGTGCAGGTGCAGAACTACATTTCAGAGGCATCCAGCTATTCTTCATTGAACAACGCTAATGAACATTACACTGAAAGGATTTGTAGCTTATGTGGAAGCAGCAGCACCTTATGTAAGATTCGTAGCTGTCACCAAAGGATCCTACTGTGCGTAACAAACGCGTAGACTTTGTGCGCTTCACACCTGTGTGAGAAATGTGTATTTAACGCTATGATAACGGCAGACGAGTTGACCACACAGTACAGTAGGTGAAAGCACTTATACATCCAGATTTCATACATTGAGACCCCAAAGTGACAGGCTTTCATCCCTCGTTCATACTTTTTATAGACTCTGATGCATGTCTTTGCACTGATGCTACCACGGGGAAACATCCCATGTCATCATCACTTCTTCATTTATTCTTGTTGTATTTGTTTGCACTGATGACACACGTTTTTTTTTTCTTTTTTGCGCAGCAGCAGGAATATCATAATGATATAATTTGGAGTATATTCGCACTATAAGGTGAGTTGGCCTACAGGAATGAAATAAAATATTCGATAATGTCACCGATTTTACTTGATGCGGCACTGGCACGATTTCAGCATCCTGACTTATTTTCATGTTAAAACTAACTGCATACAGACCACACAAATCAGTGTCCAACTTACCACGATAAAAATACATGCCGGGAAGTAGGAAGTACATGGATTCGATGAAGCTAAGTGGGTGTCAGAAGTCACAGGCGCGTATTGTCATTAGTAGGAGACCTGGCTCTAGATCCGCTACAACTGGAGGTAATCCCCTTTACACCAATGGAAGATCTATCTTACGTACCATATAACAACGCCTCCGAGGGGAGAAGCCCGTGGTGTGTATTGCCACCAAGTGGGAGAACTACCGCTAGGGGCAGTGCGCTTAGAAGCTCCACAGGTCTAGAGCTCTAAGTAGAACGTTGGAGCCCTTCTGCCACTGGGACTTTTCTAGAAGAAATGAAATCTTTTCTATAAATGAAATCTTTTCTATATTCTATGAAATATTTCTAGGCCTAGAAGAAATGAAATCTCGCCGTGCAGAAAATGCAGGATACACGTTCAAGTTAACGGACAGCCCATAATTTACTGTGTGCTACGTTTCTAAAATCGTGCTTTGCACTCTAGTAGGGATAATGACTGACCTCGCCGAATCAGCCCGTCTCGTCTGGCCAACCTCCCCAAACACCCCTACCAAACGAACAAACAAACAGCTCCCCGGAATATGTAATTCAAAACTTTGTTATTTTAAACGGCCACATTAGAGCGGTTTGTCGACAAGTGACTCACACGATTAGAATAAAAATCTGACGTGCATGACTCAGAAGGAAAATTTCCTGGTTGCTGGATGCTACTTTTCAAAGGTTCTTTGTTGCTTCCTTGTTACGGGGTTAGAACGGGCGGCTTCCTTGTAGGTGTCGAACGAAGGACATGCATACCAGCCCTATCGTAAATAAATTTAATACACGGTGTTCACACGCGAGCCATGGTGGGAAGGGAGGATGGACAGAAGAGCGGTGTCGTGCTCAGTATGTGTAGTGTATCGTGCTCTTGAGAGGCCCAACCGACCGCACACATTTTAGCAGCTTCAGAGTGTCTTTGGAACAATGAGCCTTGGGTTAACATAGATGATCAGTACAGTCGAATCTATTAGCTACGTTTTGCGATTGTCATTCCAGGGAACTTGACACGTTGGTAAAAGTGTCGCTTATACGTTGAGTAAGCGAGGAGTATGTGCTTCAAAATATCAAAGGTTCTGTACTTCCAAAACGGGAAAAGGAAAAAGACGTTTAGAAACATACCCCCTCCCCCCCATTACTCATCGGACATTAGAAACTATTAGTCGAGGTATATGCTTAGAAGGTACATGTGTAGCCGTTTGTATTGTGTGCAGCTGTCTCTGTGGGAGGCACGGTGTAGCTGTGTTTGTAGTTGTCACGGTGGAGGTAAAGGTCTCACAGCCTGCTCTGTGGGTAAACTGGGATTTTTCGCGAAACGTTCACCAATGCAGCAGAAGTTGAGGAGAGAATCCTGCAGTATAAAGCACCGGGATCACTTGGCAACAAGGGTAATCATCGCCAGAGCCACGTGGAGTAGACCTGTAGAGCCGTCGATACGATAACCTCATGACCGCAGCCCCATCTCCGAAACTCTCTGTACGGCACATGATCCCTGTGACATGATGTAGCACAAGTCTTCGTTCGTACGAAGACCAAGTCACCGAGTGTGTAGAATTCACGCTGAGAGACCGCCCCCAGAACCACGTCCACAGAGAGACAGCGGTCTGAGATGTCTGTCTGTTTCCACACTGTAAAAGAACCACGGCGCAATACATGAAGTGGAGTCTCCTTCATGTGTTCCCTCGAAGGCAACCGGCTACGAAGTCGCTCTTTTTTTTTTTTTTTTGGCGATCTGATCACTCTGGGTTGTACCCTCGGCAGCCAAAACCGGACAAGCCTATGCAGAATGTGGTCTGTCAGTAACCTTATAGAGTGCAGCGAAAATCTAAGAAGTGGCTGATACTTATCCCGTTCAGCAATGTGCGGTTTCGCTATCCAACACCATCCCAAGAAATTAACCAATTTATTCTGCTCATGGCCGAGAGCGCCGATCAGGTATGGAAGATGTGCAAAGCTGCGACACCCCACGGGGCTCAGCTATGCCTTCAGCGAAAACATAGAGATATCGGAGATAATAGACTTAACACATATCTTGAAAGAAGGTATCAGAAGACACCTGCAATTCAGCCTTATCTGTGAAAGGCCTTCTGCAGTGATTTCTTTCCAAGGACCCTCGTGAGGAAGGATCGCGATTTGTAGATTTCAAAATGGAGAAAGACAGAAAATAAATCTCACTTTTATTTCCTTACAGAGAACACCCCTCATGCAAAATCATACTGACCTTCCCGAGAATACTTCCGCCCAGACTTAAGCACCAAATGACGCCTATTGTCCAGGGGGTGTCTCCAACACATCGAAAAAACATTGGTGGCGTCACAAGCAGTTTAGGGGAGTAAGTAGCTTGTCCCTTAGAACGCTCTTTTTGGGTGTAAAATTTACACCTTCCAAATGGAGTTCCACTTTACTCCATTCTCGAGGAGTAGTGGAGGGTTTGGCAAAGTGAGACAGAAATGTGCAATTTAATATGGAATTTTTATTTTTCGCGATTTTCAAAAAACTAGCCATAGGCACATTCTCAGGGGTCTTCCGATCTGTAAATCAGAACGGATGTAGCCGGTTCTAAAATACACACACAACAAGAAATTAAAAAATGCAGATTGTCTCATCTTGCCCCAGGCCTCGGCGCAAGACGAGACATCGCGTGGGGCGAGATGGGACACGCCGTGGTAATGAACTATAGGAAAAAAATTTTTTTCTATAGGAAAAAGAATTAGTTTTTGCAATCCAAGCACCTACACAGCCCCCGTGAGCCCACCGCCCACATGATGTGCAATAAAATCACACAGAACCCGGTTTTTGTTTCCCTCCACCGTCCTTTGCATACAAGGCACCGCGGGTCGGATTTGTCGCTGGTCGCTCGCTTTTGAGGCGCTTCTGCTTTGCTGGAAATATATTAAGAAACAGGAAGATTTGCTGGAAAAACCTATGCAATATGAAAAAAAAAAAGGAATCTATGACGAACAAGCATAAAGCCACCTAATAGTTGACTTATCAGTTTCTAAATTACGTTAAATTTAAATTCCATTAAATTTATATTACATTCAATTATCGCGTTTGTCCCGTGCATATAATCGGATGCATAAATTTTTGAGTTAGACACGGGATAACCAAGAGTGCCCATATTTTGCATATATCTAGTGACGATCCCTTTTTTGACATCCTTCCTCGGTTAGACAGCGTGGACCAGGAGATTCTTCGCGCTCCTCTATCAGCAGAGGAGCTTGACGAAGCTCTAAACCATATGCGTCGCGGTACAGCCCCAGGTCCTGACGGTTTGCCAGCCGAGTTTTATGGAACCTTTTGGAGAGATTTGCGACCTTTTCTCTATGAGTTATTCTCATCCATGATGACTAGCTCGAAAATTCCGACGTTCTTCACGTTCGGTCGTATTATCCTTGTTCCCAAGAAAGGCGTTGATCTGTCGAACCCGGGCTCGTGGCGTCCGATCACCTTGCTGAACACTGACTACAAGCTCTTCATGTCGGTGTTGAGCCGGCGCCTTTGTCCCGTTTCCTCGAGCATTATTCATGAAGCTCAAGGCTGTGCAGTCCGAGGCCGGGGAATGTATCCATCCTTGTCAGGCATTCGCGATTTGCTGGAGTATACAGGTCGGAGCAATGGCAGCGGTTGTGTCCTCTCGTTAGACCAGAGTAATGCTTTCGACAGGGTCCTGCATTCATTCTTATTTTGCGTCCTTCACAAATATGGTTTTCCCTGTGAGTTTTGCTCTGTAATACAAAATATTTACGAGTCCCACCCCAGCAGCCTGTTCTTCAATGAACGAGAAGACCCTCCTTTCAGAGTAGCCTGCGGCGTCCGACAAGGGTGCCCTATGTCACCGTTGCTTTTTGTTCTCACGTTGGACATTTTTGTCCGACACGTTCTCGCCCATCCAGGCATTCGGGGTCTCCCAATACCGGGCGGTGGGGCCATTAGGGTATCTGCGTATGCAGACGATGTCACCCTCTTTCTGCGGGATTTGGAGTCTATACGTAACGTCTGTAACGTTTTTCACCGGTACGCTCTCCTTTCAGGCGCTCAGCTGAACTCATCAAAGAGCAAGATCATGGTATTGGGTTCTTTCTCTGTGCGAGCCGTGGTTCCGTTCGCTCAGTGTACGGTGCTGCGGGTCCTGGGGATCCTTTTTGACAGGCGAGGGATCCAAACTGCAAAACTGGGACTCCGCTATTACCGCTGTCAATGCGAAAGTGCGATCGGCGCAATGCTTCTCTTTCAGCTTCGCTGAGCGGAGTTATTTTATTCGCTCTGTCCTTTGCGCTCGTTTGTGGCACTTGGGGCAGATTTTGCCTCCTCCTCCTCGAACTGTCATTCGCTTGAAAACCATCTTGTTTTCGTTCTTTTGCCTGGAAGGCAAGCAGTGGTTAACCGTCCAACGTTGATGCTTTCAGTTTCTTTGGGCGGCTGGAGTATACCAAACATCTCGGTTATCTGTCAATGTCTGGCGCTTAAGGTTCTGTTAAGGGTACTTCGTGATGTCACGTGTGCAGCGCACCCACTGGCAGTGTACTTTTGTTCTGAACAGACGCGCTTTCTGCCAGGTCTTCCTCCACTGGACAGTCAAGTAAGCGCTGAAGCACCTCTTCAGCTGCATGGCTCGTTGGTGGACCTCTACTGTCGGATACAGCACCACTTGCGGGACAGGGATGTCTTGGAAGTGCCTGCTGTCCGGATTTCTGAGCGCCTGGCACTGACGGCGGACGAGGCTCGTGCCCGCCTTCGTAACCTGCGTCTTCCCTTCCGAAGTCGCATGACTTTATGTGGCAAGCCTGGTGGGATGCCCTGCCTACCCTCGGGCGCCTCTCTCGGATGGGTGTAACAAGAAACTCCTCTTGTTGCTTCTGGGTAGTTTCATTTTAAATCGAACAACGGATGAAAGTCGTATTTTTTAATTCGCCCAGAAAAAATATATGTTAGAGGACAGCTCAAACGAAGCAAATCGCACCACGTGCGACGCTCGTGCGTGGGGTAGTTTCCGCGAGGAAGAGGAGGAAAGTCTGAGGCTGCTTGAGCGCGCTTTCTTCTGGACCAACTTTGACGGGATCTAGCACCGCTGATTTTATGCCTAGGAACTGGAGGTTTTTTGTGATTATAGGCTGCACCATAGACACTGTCGACAGCCACCCACAGAACTCTGAGGGCCACAGATTTTTTGTTAAAAAAATGCCAAACTTGGCGTAAACATTCAAAAAGGCAAAATTTTGTTACAAATTTTTTTCATGACGGAACGTCTGAGGACATCGAGCTTAGTGCCATTCGATAGCACGTTGAAAGAGCGTTCGTGCTGTATAACGTTCATTTTTCTGAGTTCAGTGCTTTCTGTGTTATTGGCTTGAGAATCGCACATGGTATGCGAAAATTGCCAATGTTGCATCTCAATTTTCTCAAAAATGCCATCTTCGATTTCCTTGATTATTTTTGAAAAGGTGGCATCATGTCTCTACTTCAGACCCCAAGTGAGACAATCTTTTATTTTTACCTCAGAGACGCGCAGCGATGTTTTTGGTCAGGCATGGTCCACGAGACTGCAGCCTTGCGCGCCCCATCCACGAGCACGCGACCTTCAACCTCTTCTTTGCTACAGGTCCACGCACTGGTGAAACTCCTCCACGCACGAGCGTCGCCCGTGGCGCGATTTGCGTCGTTTGAGCTGTCATCTAACATATATTTTTCTAGGCGAATTAAAAAATACGACTTTCACACGTTGTTCGATTTAAAATGAAACTACCCTTCTGTAATGAAGAAGAAACCTTACACCACATATTTTACGAATGCCGGGTTTCAAGATGTTTCTGGTCGCGAACTGCACGTTGTTTCTCGTTGCGGTGTCCGTTAGAGTGGGGTGCCCTCCGTGTCGCACCGCGATCGGTAACGCATCGGCTATGCCGCTTGGTTACTTTTTTAGGGTTTCATGTTCTCTGGAGGGCCCGTAACAGGGTGGTGGTGAGACGTGCGAGGTTCCTTCTGGTCCTGGCAGCAGTAGCATCCCTTCGTGGTGAGGTGCGAAACTTTTTGACCGGTGAGTTGCACCACTTGGACCTCTCTGCTTTCTCATTGACGTGGCTAGCCACGAACGTCTTCACCGTGAAAAATTCCTTAATATCTTTCACGCACTGTTGAGTGTTGAGTCGTCTTACCAGTCTCCTCCATACAGTGTTAAAACATCAAATGAAAGCTGGTCTTATCTTTCCTTCTTAGTCCTCTCTCTTCACTAGTTTAGCACTGTATAAGTTTTCTTCCTCATAGTTTCAGTGGTCATTGCATGTAATGTAATGTAATGTATGTAATGTAATGTAATGTTCTTCACTGGTTCATTGTATGCACTGTTCTTCGCTGTCTCTTTTTATCTACCACAGTTTATTCATTGTATCTTATTAACTGGTTACTCTGGATATACTGCTGTTATTCATTCTATGTTATCTACTGGTTTCTCTGTATATACCACAGTCATTCGTTGTATGTTATTAACCGGCTTCACTGTATATACCACTGTTATTTACTGCTTGCACTGTACATATCATCAGGTTAATGTAATAAATTTTCTTTATATATATATATAGTTGAATGAATAAAGAAATAGGATGTGGAGTTACATTGACAGAATAATGCTACGAAAAGGTGCTGCACAGATGATAAGAAAAGGGACTACAGAAAATCGTGCCTTTTTGGCGGGTCGTTATATTCCAGGCAGAAGTAACTGATTTTTGTTTCTCATCAATGCAAACATCAATCCGGACAATTCTCAAATGCAATAAATCGGACATGCAGGGCCACCTATGAGTAAAGTTTCAAGCGCATGGAGCAACGCGTCTCTGAGACAGGCTGCGTTGAGCAAAAAATGTCGCATCTTGCCCCACCTTACGCTAACTATGAGATCAGTTACAGTGTACGTGTCACACTGCCACCATGAAACGGGATCATGCTACCAGAACTTCTGCACATGCTCTGGAATCTTCCAAAGTGTTTCTTGCGTTTTTCTTTTTGCGCGTTTTGTGTGTGTGTGTGTATGTGTGTGTGTGTGTGTGCAAGCGCAACCTTGCCCACATCACCTTTCAAAAATAGCTTGTCCCTACTTGAACTTCTTATCAAAGAAAACGTGCCAGTTGAGTTGAGATGATAGGGAAAAAATTGAGAAATGGGCACTCATTACGAGATCATTTACTTATTACTCCAGATCCTTAGAAGAACAAAAATTGCTAACTACAATAAGAACAATGAGTGACAAAGGCCCTCACTAAGTCACTCACACACATTATCCACATACAAACACTGTTACACACACTGTCAGTCACACTGTGCCCACCAACTTGGAGTCTGCGTAAAATCGCGCAAATGCCTGCATGGCGTGGGACTGACGGTCGTGGTCGAGTATCCAAGGGCCCAAAACCTTAACAACATCGGAGGGTCTGCCATCCGGCCGAGCTAAAGAAGCTTGTAGATATCCTGTCCACTGTACCAGCAGCACAGAAAACATGTGAGATGGCCTTCAATGGGCAGCTTCCTCGAACGCGGTAAACGCCACACTAAATAATTAATGAAATCGGCTTGTCAGAAGGTCACATGCCACGTGATGTCCTCCGGTGAGGATGAAATTCTCACCAACTGAGAACTTTGTGCAAAACTAATGATTGAATAACCGAGACGATAGAGCAACTGCACTTTGCCGACTGCAACTGTTTTTTTTCTTCTTCTTTTTCTATCACATCACATCACATCACGATAAAGCAACTGAAGCAGCTGGACTGTGGAACACGCGTTTATACATAGAAAATCTCCACACGAGAAAATCGTTGTCGTTGTTACTCGCAACTTGTTGATTAAACTTTGCACCGGCAGGGGAGTAACCATATACATTGAGGGAGTTACTTGGCAAATGCTGACAGCAAGAGGCAGTAGCTCGCTGACAGGGGAGTGAAAATGGAGTAAAAGTGGGAAGTTACTCCCTCGTTACTCTTTTTTTTTTCTCAGAGTGAACAGCATGGTTAACATGACCATGATGTTCCTATTGTCTGAGCTCGGAAGAGTGCCCAGCATTATGTAAGTGCTGGCCACTGGACACAAATCCGAAATGGGGGCGGTGAATCTGTACATAGCATGAAGGGGGTTACAAAAGTTCAAAAATATATCCTCGCGGTATAAAAGATGTCGTTCCCTTGGGAGCAGTACAAAAGGAACGTGGTTCATCCGTTGTGTTGTTCGTGATTTATGTGCCCCGAGCGAAGCCCTTTCCCTCTTCACACCTTCTCAAGAGGCGCGACACGGCGGTGCGCATATAGGGGTTCAATCACCGTGGAAAATCGCTTGAGGAGACCAATGGGATGCCGCCTCGCATTGTATCGCCTCTTGAGAAGGAAAGCGCTGCTTTCACGCCTATTGAGAATGGCTCAAAGGTTGAATCTCGTTCTTTTTGTATTGTTCTCAATGTAACGGCATGTCTCACAAGGGAATTGGGCCCAAATAAAGGGGATCGAAGGCTGTTTTATGAGAGTTGCTAACGCGCAACTAACAACCTGGAACTTGCGGCTCTGGAGTTCCACTGGTGCAGATCGTAGGCGGCGAACGTTAATGATATGGGAGAGGGGCAATCGTCTGTAAAATTTAACTAGAAATAATTCGAGGCACTGTAGCAGAGCTGCGAAATGTTTCTGTTCGAAGTGTTAGTTGTGACTCACGTGTGACTAGCAAGGATGATGATGATGATGGTAGAAGAAAAAAATGTGGAGATGCGAGCCCGCTCTCCGCGGGACAAGCTACTCCAGATCTAGTAGTGGTAGGACTATTTCAGCACACGTATAGAGAGACTAGCTGCTAGCGTCTGTTGACGTCGACGAAGACAGGTTTGGTCATTACAGTCACACAGAATTCAGTATCTGTATTATGTAATCGGAAGGACCCTCGTGGACAAATCCCTCGATATTATCAAAACGCTTGGGGCGGTTACATTACAGTTCGCCACCACTTCTTTTTTTCCTCGAAAAGTCTGCACTTCTGCGAATCAAGCATACGCCGAGCCTTCTCAATGTAAATTTAAAATAAGAAGCTTGAGCAAATGCGTTAACAAGAGTTGGAAAGTACACCAAGGCTCGCCAAGATATAGGAAATAAGATGACTTACAGAGGATGCCATGTGCATGCCAATACTTTCCAACTGCGTGATTTGAGAACGAATCAACCAGGTGATGCCTCAAAGCTTCCAAATTCGATCTCTTTTATAGGTTTCAATGCTTGTCCTTCAAAAGGGTTGTGACACGTCTGTTTGTTTGTTTGTAACGAAAAAAAGAGGAGAAATTGAACTCGTCTAGCGACTTGTTCTGCTACTCCTAACATAAATTTTCACCCCCACCCCACCCCCCAAAATATTTCTGATGTGCCCTACTCTGTGTTCTGTGCTCTACGTCTGTATTTGTGGCTCATTACACTGTGCATGTATTGTACAGCATGCTCGATTATACTGGCTGTTCATTTTTATCAGTTACAGATTTTTTATTTAAAAAAAGCTATAAGAGCTTCATAGATCTAGTTTTTGCAGTTGCTGATCGGACATTCTATCGAAGAAAGTATGTAAATACAAGGTGACTAATTGCCTAAAATTCATTATGCAAATGAAACCAAAACAGCGAGTTTCAGAAGCACATCACCTTCGCCAACGGGTGCTTATCTGGGCCGAGAAGTTGTTTATCTGGCCAGCAGACGAGCACTTACTCCAATCACTTCGGTTGCGTTCGTTTATTCGACTCGAACAACTCGAGAGCCGAGAGAGTAGACTCTTGATGGGCGAAAATGCCGCGGCGCAGCCCTCATGACGTCGCCCACGTGACACTAACTCCCGTTCTAAAATTCGACGATTCAACACTAGAGGTGCTCAAGAGTTGACTCGCAGCAACTCTCCTTTCGAGGTGGGTCGCTAGAGTCGATGACGTACGATGGCTCTCATACGTCACGACTCCGACCAGCGGGTCGCGCGAGTTTAATAAACGAACACACCCTTCTATATATCGCTCCAAAGCACGTGGCCCTCTGATGTGGAATGAGCGCAGTGTTCCCCACGCTTCCGGTCGCCGCGTTTTCGGTTTCGGCTGATTTGCATATAAAGACTCTGCGGTGGACACACACATACATTGGATGATGATGAATTGGATGTGTATTTGGTCAAGCTCCTTAAGGGAAATGGCTGGATTTTGACTGCTGCGAAATTTGAAGTTGCTGGGCAGGCAGATTCTTTGTCAGTCGTATCTGAGGCCGTCTCTATAATTACGTTTTTACAAGACATTTGGCTGAATTGCATTTCACATATGTTTGCACGTGACGCAATGCAACTCTTAATGAGGAGAAGGTTTAAAAAATGTTTGGATTTGGGATGGCTTGCCTTGCATCCCGCCATCTCGGTTCCCCAATGTCCCACCGAAAGTTCCGTTTCGTTCAAAAAGAAATCGTGATTTTTTGATTGCGTGAAACAGCCTACGGACACTGTCTGTAGACTGCTTCAAGCTTAACAGGTGGTCTGTCTGTCAGACAGACCACCTCTGAGGCCTATAGACATCCTTCCTTCCGAGTACTAAGGGTACGTCATGCAATAGTCTCACACATAATCACATGGGCAGTTCGACGTTTAATTCACAACGGTATCATAGCTTTCTATGATTTCTTAGAAATGGAACGTATTGGAGAAAGCGCACCGCTGGGTCGCTGAGCTCAGGCAAAGTTCAAGAAAAGAGCTACCATACACACATTTTGTCTGTTTTGTTGGTTCTGAACTGCGACTGATGTCGCGTTCTGGTGTCCCAGAGATTGCTAAAATAAGTCCTGAAATGTGCACATGAAAACCAGGCGTATGAGGTCATTGTGTCCAGGAACAGGAATGTGAATTTTGGTAGCCTCTTTTCATAGTGGCTTGCTTATGGTCAACTTGATGCCACCGCAGAACTTGTACCGCAAGAACGAAGACGAAACAGTCCTCTATTTAAGCGAGTGTACAGCAGATGATGATGTTTCCCCTTTCGGCTATTGGATGTCCGCAGCGGCCTTCTACCTGCTGCTTTCAGAAATTAGCGAAACATGTATTTGCAGTACGTGCAAGTTCTGGAGCAGTTGAACGAGTGTTCTCTGCAGCCAGCCTGATAAAGGCCGCAAAAAGAAACAGGCTGCATCCAACTACATTGGAGCAGCTGGTCTTTCTAAACAAGAACCTGAGAGAATTAGACTGCTTACGCGTGTTGGGCGAATGTACTATTGAGTTTGTTATAACACAACTGCGGTGTGCAGCACGCAGCCATCACATTTAACGTAACATAATTCCCGACAGGTGGCTTTATCATATGTGCCGAGTGGGCGTATTTGACAAATGTTACTCCGATATCCACGTGAAAATAAAATATCAGCTTCAACCTTCGCATCGCTATGTTGGCTGTTCATACTCTCCGCTGCAGGTGACGTTTATAGGTGTTTGTACCATGTCACGGGTCTTATCCAGCGAATGCATGCAGTAATTTTATACCTTGTAGACATGGTCAGATGCATCTCACAGTTATTTCGGGAACTTCAGCCCCCGGATTCGTTGACGGATTTGATAAATCCGGATTTAAAACCGGATTTGATTTAGCACACCAAAAACAAATCCGGATTTAAAATGATTTGATTTGTTGCCTCAAGTTTAAATCCGGACTTGATTTGATTTGCGGTGTTCCGAAAAACATGGATTTGATTTAAATCCGATTTGACTCGTTAAATCCGCAACACTGCAAAGCACTGCTTCAATTCCTGCGGATCTGTGGCCTTCTGAGTAAACTGTGACCAATTCCGTGTTTCTTTTTGTATTTCTTTTTCTTTTCCTCCTTTTTTATTCTTTGCTGGTAATAGCAAGCCGGCGTAGCGCAGGCTAACCTTTCCCTCTTTTTTTCATAATAGACATACATCCCCCCCCCCCCGCTCCCGTGTAAAACTTGAAAGGCAGGTTCACATCGATGCAAATAACCTTAACGGTGCGTAGAATACGGCGAATTGTCAGAACCCCTTTAAACGGCGTGCTTACACGTCACCGTGCTGCCTGCTATGGAAGGGGATATCTCACAGAAATAATATCTTTGTCATTATTATACAGGGTGTCCCAGCTAAATGCGAATAGATTCTTAGAAAATATGTATCACTTTCTCGAGATGAAGTCATTTGCAATACAGCATATACTGAAGGGCACTCCTTAAGAGGGCCCCAGCAAACCCCTAAGGCAATATCCTAATTAACTTTCAATAATTAACATTTTAATTATAAAACCTACGAAGTTGTTTCAATGAGAACATCTGGTCCCTTTGGTCATCTGATAGCGTAGCCGTTTTCAGAACAAAAACACATTCGATAGATCGTCCGCAAAAAAATCGTGAAGGAACATCATTTTTTTTATTTATTTTGAAGGAGGCCGGTGGCCTCCTTCACGAACTGTAGGGATTTCCTTCCCTCGTCATCCTCTCATATGAACCTCTTTGGAATGGGGTAGGGTCCTGCACTCAACGCAGGGAAACATCCCACATCATCATCATCCATTCATCTATGTTGTTGTTGTTTATTTATTTTGTTCATTGCGCATCTCCGGAGAAGCGTCTTTCCTTCACTTCCAGTGTGAGAGGTGAAGGAGCACAGTGCCGCCTCATGCGTCGAAGATGAGCTTTAACTTGCGTAAACAAAACAAAAACAAATGTATCGGGCGACGCTATCGGAACTGCATTATCTGGAGTTGCATTTGCTGTTTCCTTTTAATTTTTTCCAGGACGCAAGAGGCGATAGTGTGATCTTTCACCCTCTCATATTTGGGGTGAAAGAAAGACGCGTCTCCGAAGATGCGCGATGAACAAAATAAAGAAAGAAATGTGGTGTTCCTTCACGAATTTTTTTGCGGACAATCTATCGAACGGATTTCTCTTATGAAAACGGCTACGGTATCAGGGGACCGAAGAGACTAGATGTTCTCAGTTGGACAACTTCGTAGCTTTTATAATTAAAACGTTAATTAACTTAAATTAACTTAAACGTTAATTGAAAGGTAATTAGGATTTTACTGGGGCCCCCTTAAGGACTGCCCTTCAGCATATGCTATATTGCAACTGATTTCATCTCGAAAAAAGTGATATATATATATTTTTTAAAAATCTGTTCGCATTTATTTGGGACACCCTGTATACTTCCCAAGAACACATCATTCACAGAAACCGCTTCCTGCTGACGAAGCTTTCTGAACACAGAGTGCATCAAGCTATATCAATCCCCATTTTTTTCTTTCAATCATCATCATCATCCTCAAGCTGTGCACTATCGGGGCAAAACCTGAAAGTCGACGCAGAGCACTCGCTGTGGGCAGAAATTTAGTTATCGTCTGGCAGTGGTGTCATCACCTAAGAAGAACCACTAAGAAGGAAAGAACTAAGAAGGGAAAACCTGAGAAGTGAGACCTGCAGAAAGTTTACTCGCACGTGATTCATGCTTTGTCGTGACTTAAATCCCGATTTTTTTTCTTTTCCTATCAAATCATATCAGGTGATTCATGCAACGTAGTTTAGTCCGCGTGTGTAGAAATTTTTACATAACCATTCCGTGACACGGGGATGTCATGAATGTCTTGATGGGCTACGACATGACGGACAAGAACATCGAATGTTAACAGAAAAAGCCAGGGATACGGAAAGCATCTCTAAGCGCCAAGTGCTCTACTGCACTTTCTGAAGTGCACCCTGGCCTCCAAGCTCTGAGATGCGCGCTCCAGGAGTCCCACCCTTTTTTTCTTTCTTTTGTTTTTCTCTTTTTTTTATGGAATAGCATGCCGACCTTGGTCTGGCAGGCCTTTCGTTTTAATAAATGTATACCCCCCCCCTCATCTCTAACGCACTCCGCAGGCTATATACTCTGAAAGGAGAACCTTCTCGTCCTCTAAAGAATGAGGTACTTGAGTGACACAACTGTACATATTTTC
The DNA here is from genome assembly GCF_037126465.1 of Ornithodoros turicata. NCBI lineage: Eukaryota > Metazoa > Arthropoda > Arachnida > Ixodida > Argasidae > Ornithodoros > Ornithodoros turicata. Next base: position 13,479,631 of record NC_088202.1, read on the forward strand.
AATCACTGAACAAAACTCACGAAGAAATGCCCAATAATGTATGCGGTCCAATAAGAAGGAATGCAAAACACTGCCAGATACATTGCTTTGGTGCAGAGATAGAACGCAACCGCTATTCATTGATTGATTTTAAAAGAAAAAAATTGAGATGGTAGTCTCGAGCCACTCGGGACTGGCTACTCCAGAACGCGTTATTAATAAAAGAAAGGGAACTATACTAACCTCGACGCTTTGAAACGCTTTGAAAGAATAAATGAGAACATCATCACCTAGCTTGGCACCAAAAGCGAAGTCTCAAGGGACTAAAAACAAAAAGCGGCACAATGTGTCAAAGATGTCCGTCGAGACGAGAAATTGCACAACCGCTATAATATTGCGCAAATTCAAATTGACATGTCCGAGCTAATTGCGAATGCTTGACAAGGCAAGACACATCCATCGATACGGCACCTGCCAGCGTCCAGCTTCATGAATGACGCAAGATGAGACATTCCGAAGGCGATGGGGAGGGGGGGGGGGGATACGTTTATAAAAAAAAAAAAAAAAAACAACGGAAATGTTAGCCAGGCTAAGAGCCGACTTGCTATTCAAAGGAAAAGAAAGGAACAGGAAAGAAAGGAAGAAGAAAAGAGCCACTAGAACAACGCCACATGCAGTTCACGAGTATTGAGATCCGGAGTACAGGGTTTTTTCCCGGCCACAAGGATGGGGTTTCGCCCAGGCCGGTCGTCACTTGTTAGTGTCCTTACCCTCGTCAGTGAAGTGCAACAAGCCCGTGCGGATGGCTTCCTGTCCGCCGCTGTTTTCCTAGACGTTAAGAAGACGTATGACAGTGTGCAACATAAGACAATTTTGCGAGCACTCCAAGATGCCAATGTAGAAGTTCTCTTCCCGCCATGGCTCCGAGACTTCCTCACAGACCGTTCTCTTTTTGTACGCACTACGGACGGGGATACTGCTTCTCATCACGTCCAACGAGGTGTCCCACAGGGTATCGTACTCAGCTCCCTATTGTTTAATCTCGTCATGGCCCCCCTCTCAGCACAGCTGCCAAAACACACTCACGTTACACTCTATGCGGACGATATTTGTATCTGGACATCTGCCCTTCGTCGTGATGCGATCCAGCGTCGTCTGCGAGGCCTAATGATCTCACCTGCCAAGACTGTAGCCATTGCCTTTTCAATGAAGTCATTTCACAAGTACCCATTATCCCTTGCTGGGTCGCCCATCACATTTGTCTCAACCTGCCGTTACTTGGGTTTTACCGTTGACCGAGGCTTGACATGGTCTCCTCACGTGAAGACACTTGTTGCCAAAGCTTCAAGCCTGGTTAACGTCCTTAAGTGTGTCGCAGGTGCGTCCTGGGGCCCCTCCTGCCGTGACCTCCACCGAGTTCATACGGCTCTTCTCTTGGGCACCCTACGGTATAGCCTCCCTATCCTCCATGGAATCAGCCCCGCCCAAGACCGAGAGCTCCTCAACTTTCAAGCCCGAAGCCTCCGTGTCTGCCTAGGGGTGCCCCGGACAACGGAGACCTACTCCGTCCTCGCAGAAGCTAAAGAACACCCTATTCCTACTCTACGTGATTCAACCACCCTGCGCGTATACGCCCGCTGTCTGACCCACCCTTCCCATCCCCTTTGTCAGATTGCAGAAAGCTGCCCTGCTTCCGCCTTCGGTACTGCCATTGCCCGCCTAAGGGATTATCTCCCGCCCACGACATCTACTCCCTCCTTTTGCGCCAGCTATGTGGACCCTTGAACGTCCCGTCATTCAACCTGCAATCCCGGACCTTCCTCGAAAACACGAAGCTCCTCCAGTAGTAGCCCATCAGCTCTCCTTGGCACATATCAACTCCACCTACCCTTGCTGTCGTCAACTCCTCACAGATGCATCTGTGATGCGTGACACGTCAGGGGCAGCCTTGTACGTCACAGATACGGACCACGAACAAGCCTACACGTTGCCATCTCCGCAGCTCTAGAGTACATTGCTGGCCTGCCACCTGGGAAGTCCTGGATTGTCCTCACTGACAGCAGGGCGTTCCTCCTCCTTTTGCTGTCTTCCCACCCCACCATGATACGTGACCTGCCCAGCATGATCTTCCAGGCATACAATCGGCTCTGTGCAAATCGCCACGTTCTTTCTCTGCAGTGGATTTCCGGTCATGTGGGCTTATCGGTAACTCACGCGCAGATGCGGCTGCACGACGTGCTGCACAAATTGCGACTCATGCTACGGTACATCTGCCCCTTACTGTTTCTGTTTATTGTATGTCTATACGCCGCCGGTGTGCTGCTCGGGCCCAAGCGTTCAGAGCTGAGGCTGCCTCATACAACAGTCACCTGCAATCAATCGACACCGTAGTGGACTTCTTTATTACGTGTCGCTGCACTCGTCACGGGGGGGGGGGGGGAGGAATCGCTCCTGCACCGTCTCCGTCTAAACGTCGCCCGCACACCGCTACAACTGTTCAAAATGAGTCAATCTAGCACTCCCCTCTGCACTAGCTGTGGCGCGGTGGGTGATATTCCCCACTGCATCCTACACTGCCGGCAAGACCTTCTACGCCGTGACGCCCTCTGTCGTCGTCTATCCCAACTTGGCTACGGCACTATGACACTGGCTACCTTACTGGGTCCCTGTTCGTCTGTCGACCCAGTGGGCAGTTACCACTGCGCTCTCCGCTTTCTCCACGCTTCGAACCTACTCAACGCCTCGTGATTGTGTGACCGTGTGTGTGACTTTTCAGTTTTAGTTCTGTGTTCTTCCTTTCCTTTTCTTTTCTTCTTTGTCTTTTCTTCTCTTCTTTGTCTTCCCCTTTTCTTTTCTTCTTTGTCTTCCCCCTTTCTTTTCTTCTTTTCCGTTTTTTTCCTTTCCTTTTCTTCTTTTCCTTTCCTCTTCTTCTTTTTCTTTTCCGTTCCTTTTCGTCACCCATTTTCCATTTTTTTGGAATAGCAAGCCGACCTCCGTCTGGGTGACCTTTCCTTTCTTTTTCCTTAATAAACATATCTGCCCCGCCCCCCGGAGAAAACCGAGGAGGGCGGCAGTGACAGCCCACTGCTTGGGGTGCATGGCCCAAGGAAAGCAGCCAACGAAAAGTCGTTACCAATCTGGAGCAGACGGAGTGCTGACAAGGCGATGGGTTAACATTGATATAAAAGGTTTATACCCAGCATTGAAAAGCGTAATTGGACACCAAGAACTCCGGTCCAGTAGGCTTATAGTCTTTTGGGCCGGAAAGATGACCAAATGTGAAAAGCTTCAGAATTCTGGTACTCACCATTATACAGACGTGAAGAGCTGAATAATGCCGCAAAAATTGGTCAAAAAGGTACGGTAGAATTAATGTGGTAAGCCAACCGGCCTGGGCCATGGAAAGGGACCATCGAAGAAGAGATCGTCTGCATCACACGGAGGACATCCTGCAGAAAAATCACAGGTATAAGGACTGTTGAAAGCGCTGAAGATCACTGAAGAGTCCGCTGTGAGCCTTGTGGTGCGCAGGATGAAAGGAATGGCGCATGATTCTGTCACACGGCAAACTGAATGGCATTCCCAGCGAATGACAGTCTCACCGAATGTCATTCGTTTGCATTGAATCGAGCTACACGAAGAAGCAGAATGTCATTCGCAAATACTGTCGCTGTCGATAATTAAGAAACTAGTTCCGAACATATGAAGCATTATACAGGTACATTCGATATATTTTTTGTTTCTTTTTCTAGAAACTAGCGAAACATTAGAGTTTTTCACAAAATCGTTTGGTTTTCGACGACGCTCAGTTGGCCAAGTATCACAACCAGAGGTGGGCACCCTCGCGAGGGCTTGTGAGGGTGAGGGCTCCCTCACCCTCACCTCACGGAATTTGAGGTGAGGTGAGGTCAGGAGCATCTTTTGGAGCAATGGTTGAGGTGAGGTGAGGTGAGGAAAAATCTTCTTAGAAGACGCTGAGGTGAGGTGAGGTGAGGAAAATTTTTCTCCAGAAAGACTGAGGTGAGGTGAGATACATTTTCTGAAAAATTTTTGAGGTGAGGTGAGGTGAGAGAAATTTTTGTAAAATTTTCTGAGGTGAGGATTCCTTTTTCATGTGAGGTGAGGACTTTTTTTCGTGTGTCGAGAGAAGAAAAGGGAAAATTTGTCCGAAAATTTTTAGGTGATATGAGGCAAGTTGGCAAAAGGTAGTTGTTAGGGCTGTCTTCTTTACTTTATTTGTTTTTTCAGTGACTGTTGTAAACCGAACGACGCGAGTCGTTGCACTTCACTATCAATAATCGCTGCTTATTGGCTGGTCCTGAGTCTAGACGATGGGTCTAGACTCTGGCTCTAGCACTCTCTTTTTTCTGCCCTCGAAAAAAGGTCACACACGTCTCTCGGCCGCTTGGCCAGCGTATACGCTACTAGCGCCCTGGCCCACAGTGAGCGATCGCCTCAACATCCTGCTGGGTTACCTTCAGTGCCATGGCGAGAGTTTGTACCGGGTGTAACGCTCGACGTTCCGGGCATTCATAAAAAGAGGGAATGTAGCCCCCTGGTCGCTAGAACGGCGGCTGAGAACCTCATAACTGACGTCTACCACTCACATACTCTGGTATTCACTGATGGCTCTATTGACGATCGTACCAAAAGTGCCACGTGTGCCTTCCACCTCCCGTCAGTGAACGTGTCCTGGCAAGGGAGATCATCGCGTTACCCGATATCCTCCATGACTGCTGAGCTCCTGGCTCTCCTGCATGCAGCTGCTGCGGTCCAGGTACGAGGGTTTGCTAGAGCAGTCCTACTCACAGACACGAGAAGCGCTCTATGGGACGTGATGAACCCCATGTGTGACAACATCTTAGCGCGAAGGATCAGAAAATCGTGCGCCCAACATAAACAAGCTGGAGCCGATATCGCCTTCCAATGGATACCGTCCCACGTCGGTGTGGGCGGCAACGAAAGGGCGGACCAGCTGGCGTCCTCGGCACACCTGGGCTGCAGCAATGTTTTGCCAACTCCGGACGACGCCGGCAGGCAGATGTCTGTTCAGCTCCTTGTTGAACTGCGCCACCCTGGAATACGGGACATCATGCATCATAATCGCCCTCCTCTTCCCATGAAAAATCTTCCTCGAAGCATCCAGACCATGCTCCATAGGCTCCGCACTGGGTGTGCGTTGACCAATTCTCAGCTGTTCAAGATAGGCTCTAGGGGTGACGCCTGCCGTGGCCACTGTCAACAACCCGAAACAATCGAACACATCCTGCGAGACTGCCGAGCATACCATTCTGCGCGCGAAACACATCTCCCTCGTTTCACCTCGGGCTCGCTAGCAGACATCCTCTATCCCGCTGGTTCTTCTGCCGAATGTCCCGCCAAAGAAAGAAACCTCATTCTCTTCCTGCTGAAGACAGGCCTTGCTAATCGACCCATCTAATACTCTACTCTCCCCGATGAACTCGTGCACCTCACCGCATCCCCATCCTTCAACCTCCTCTATCCTCCATCCGTCCGTCCTTCCTTTGTGTTTTGTTTTGCTATGCGTTTTCTTTCTTTTTTTTGCTATAGTCGTGACGACGCCCACTTCTGTGTGGCCAACAACGGCGAGCCTATCCTGCCATCACCCCCCCCCCCCCTAGACTCTGGCTGCACATCCCACAAAAAGTAGGGGGCAATATGGGCACGACATTGGGTGCACTGATGACGTGACACTCATACGATTATGATTCACAAAGCTGCGCTTCGATTCGACCACCACTGTAGCGCTCAACCTATCGGATGCCATGCGAAGGCGGTGAACGAGACAATTAGCAATGCACCTGCCATCCCAATAGCTGATGGCGAGCGGCCATGATATAATGCGTAGGACATGATCCGTAAATAATTTTAGCTATCATCCCATTCATCAGGTACTCACCGCAGTCGTGGCGCTTTCTGGCCTCTGTTGTGCTTGCGCCACAAACACCAACAGTCACAATCTACCGCTGAAGCAGAGAGTCGGGACCTGATACTTTAGTCTCGATACTTGCTTTACGCTGCGTACTTTCGTCATGTAAAAAAGTGAGAAGCGTCGACCTTCAGCAGGGAGGGGCACCCTCCTAACTGCAAGTGAGGTGAGGGCGCCTTGAACCCCCTCACCTCACGGAATTTGAGGTGAGGTGAGGTGAGGGAAAAAATTTTTTATGCAAGGCTGAGGTGAGGTGAGGTGACGGAAATTCTCTGAAAAGGTTTTGAGGTGAGGTAAGGTGAGGTGAGGAAACATTTTTTCAGGAAAGGCTGAGGTGAGATGAGGTGAGAAAATTTTTCTGATAATGTTTTGAGGTGAAGTGAGGAGAGGAAAATTTTCTGAAAAATTATTTGAGGTGAGGGCAGGCGAGGAAAATTCTGAATTTTTTTTCGGTGAGGTGAGGGAACTTCTCCAAAAAGTAGTTGAGGTGAGGTGAGGTGAGGACAAAGCTCCGTCCAGGAAAATCGAGGTGAGGGCAAAGACCGTGAGGAGTTCTGCCCACCTCTGATCACAACTAAAGACAAGTAGGAAGGCTATCTGCACCATGATCTGCACCACACTTCGCAACATGGCGACTGGGAACGAGGGTTGTTCTCCAAAAAACAGTGTTATGCCTTCCTTTCTTCATTCGTGATAATATATTGGATTACAACTTTTCATTCGTGTTTGATTTCTTCAAACGGTTTATCGTTGTTGTTTTTGCTACTTCTCTACTACGAGGGTTTGCAGTCTTGTGAGAGGGAAAAGCGAATGAGTTCCTCGAACTCATTCGCCGGGTGAATGTCGTTCGCATTTATTATCATTTGCTTTCACAGTGTGGCATGGAACGAATGTCATTCAATGCGAATGTCATGTGCTGGAAATGATATTCAATTTGCCGACCGGGGTATAAGGCACGGTACATTTGGTTGTTAATTAGGAACTGAACCGCTCAAAAGCGCGTCACGCTTGGCTATTTCACTGTCAAGGATACTCCTGAGATTGATACCTGGTTAAAACACCTCTTATACTCGTATTTTGCCACGGATTCGGATAAATTTCTTTGTATGCTACCTGGTTCGCTGTTTTGCAAACAGTGCGTAACTCATGGTGAAACTTGCTACCACTGAAAACCCACCTTGAACCACCTTATCTTATCGTCATTCATGTAGTAGTTGTTGTTGTCACTGCTGTCACTGACGTAAGTAAACGCATTAAAAAGTGAATCGCGAACAGGACTGGCAACTTTATCATCAACCAGTAAGGTCTTGTCAAGGTGACAAACGAGACGACGAGGAGTAGTGGCTGATCGAGGTCAATGGTAAGCAGCACCGCTTAGTGATCAAATTTTTCGCAGACGTTAAAGGCAAGCCATAAATTACCATAAATATTATTTAAATATTAATTAATAATAATATATAATTAACAATAATAATTAAAAATATTACCATAATAATAAATATTATTATTTTAATCGGCTGTCTCGTTCCTTCTTCTTAGTCGCCTGGCCAAGGGATTACCATAAATATTACGCATTGCCGTTTTTGTTTCTCATTCACACAGAAGTAAAATACCAATAGATCTATTTAATGTTCATTTAGTTTTGTGGCTGATCAGGGGTGTCCTCAAGCTCGACAGTCCGGATCAGGAGCTGGAAACCAAACTGTGAACGACAAACAACAACCGACATATTTAGCGCATAAATTTGTTGACACACTACTGATCTGTGGACTTTGCGCTCTCATGCAAATTAGCCAGAATAAAGGTGCTCAAAGGCATCACGGATTCTCATTGATATCCAGGTAATAAGATACGTATTCCTTTTTTATTGTTTTTTTTTTTTTTTTGATGGCTTGAAACATTTGCATTAGCCGCCAACTTCCAACAACGAATGAATATCCATAATGGAAGCCTGAGACTAGAGGGGGAAACAAATAAAGGACGCACACAAACAAAAGTATCAAACATACCTCAGGTTTTAATGTACAACCCAGAGATATATACAGGAAAAGCAAGGTCACGGAGGGAGGGGAAGCAACCTTCCCAAAGAAGGTCCGAGGGCCAGAGAATTTTTTTTTAAAATTTGTTTCCCCTCGGGTTTTCAATATGGATATCTGCAACTGGCTCGCTTGCTTTCTATCTTTTTTAAAGAATGAACCCCACCTGTGACAAAAGGGCACATTGACATCTAGGAAAGGAAGGACTGGATAAGGCACGATGAAATAATAATGTTTCACTACCCTCACCCATCTGCAAATCTTACTAAGGAGTAAGGAGCTCGAGGTACTCGTACAAACTGTTCGATTTGTCGAGTCGTACATGCATATCACGCTCGTTTGCCTTACACCAGCGACCCTTTAGTGCGCACGCTATAAGCAGGTCTTGCTGAGTCCGATAAGGGACAACCGGCCGGGGAGGTCAGGAAGCGGTAGTTTACAATGAAATAGTAAAAAAGCACGCACGCATTAACATACAAGATGAATCTAGTGCGAGGATCAAGTACACCACAACTCTCCGCGAAGGAATAAGCTTATCGTTCGAACAAAAATAATTCGACCGTCCTCGAGCACGGGCGAGCTAAATTGCGCGAACTAATTACCCGTGCCAGAAACGTCAATAACCTGCAACGGAACAAACAAACTCCCCGCTCCTCGAGCAATTTCGACCTGAGACTGCTTCCGATGGCTGTCTTGTCGCCTTGACACTCTAACCGAATTCGTTTCCTGCGGTCGCGGTGACGGCAAGAATCCTTAATGAGTTTCACACGGCAGCTGTTCTTGTTGAGGACAGCAGAACAACGCCCTTCTTGAGACACTAGCTTTACTGACGACGGCGTCGGTGCAGAGTACCAGGCGACGGCATGTCTTGCGAGGCGTGTCTATTATACTGCTGATGGATCTTTTCTGTCAAAATTAGGGTCGTAAACGGTTAGGCACTGCGTAGCGAGAGGTTGTGAAAGTTTTGGGAAGTTATAGTTTCCTCGCTCGATAGCCCTGTACCATTGCTTCTTAATGTAAACGTAAACAACGTGCTCAATGGCTGCTGTGTCTAAAATATCGAGTATAGATATATAGATTACTGCGTAGATGGATAACGCTGCTGTTGCTACATATTAGTTTGATAGTGTTCTATATCCCATGCGCACCATAGAACTCGTACATTCCTAACGAAAACCAAAAAGCGTTATTTACCCTATTTTATAACGTCATGCGATCACGTTATAACCCCTATGCAATTCAGTATTTGGAATTTCATTAAAGCCAATAAAGTATCCGTCGCTTAGACCTAAAAACAGAAACGAAAAGGACAGCGCACTGACCTTCCGGCCCAAGCACAGGGCGTTTTATCGACTCAAGGAAACTCTCGCAAATTACCTCGTTATTTGGCATTCAATTCAATAGGAGTTATATTACATTTTTGCACTTGCAATTCAATACAGTACATATTTACACAAAATGAGTATATTCAACAAAACGTTGGTAATCGCCTGCACCGTGTGTTGAAGACTTCCGGCGCACGTCAAAGAACCCCATGTGGTCAAAATTATCCGCAGTCCTGCCCTGTGCATGGCGGCACGTGCAGCATGCCGCCACACAAGTGTAGGCAGAGTTAACTTGCGCGCAAATCTATTAGTATTTATTAGTAAATGCAAATGCTTTCCGCGGATGGCGGATATGGGCGCACTCTGTACATTAATGTGCGCTCATTGAATTCGCCGCAAGAAGTCCAGCTTCAGTGTTTTCGTGTGAGACGACGTACACGTGGGCGCTATTCGCAACGAACCCTAGCGGAGGTTGCAGGTGACAACACAGAAGACAAACACGCGCTAAAAAAGGCCATGGCCAAGTTAAAGTGAAGAACAATAAAAAGTCAATCATAACAGAACAGTGAGCAAAAGTAAGAACCATTCCGCGATATAAACACCTATACAGCATAGCTAGGCTTCAATTACAAGACAAGCGCATCATTGCTAACCGCGTATATTTTTATCTGTCATCATCACAGCGACATTCCCAGAAGACACCGCCTCCACAGGAAAGAATAACGCAACGCCGCATGACAATCGAAAGTTTTGCCCTTGAACGCTAAGGCGTCGTAAAAGTGTTTCGTTCTGCCACGAGTCACGCTAGGGACAGTCACGTGGCGTCCTATCGGCAAGAGGAAGTTTCTACATCAAAGCACTTGTACCCCAAGCGACCTTTCACAGAATGAAACCTGCATTGAAACTAGCCGTGCACAAGGCACTGACTTCGAAGACAAAAAATGGGCACCTCCATGACAGCTAATCGAAATACATGCACGTATACTAGACGGAGCGTGGACATTACGGCGGATGTGAACGGCGCGCTTGGACCTGCGTTGTCGCGGTCGAGACGCTCACCCCGGTGAGCTTTTGCGGTGCGCTCGCACATTCTGTGGTGCAATCGTACCGTTTCCTTTCTTTTTTCTTTTCTGCTTTGGGGTGTACCGTCTTTCTTTTTTTTTTGGGGTAGCAGAATTCGCTTGCGCGAATTCAACCTCCCCTTGTTATTTTACCAACCACCACCACCACCACATGCACGTATACGCACTGTGTACGGCGTCCGAGGGCGCTTTGAATTGAGTTCAATTGGTCTGAAAAAGAGAAACGTGAGAGTTCATTCCAAAGCTGTTCCACAGAGCTACCGCTGCCGTTGAGCCATGAGAAACGGGTACCTGGGGTGTACCTCGAAATAAAGTGGTCGAAATCCCCGTCGCAACATGAACTATGTAAATAAATGTTATGTGACTATAAAATACGCAGTCGCGTGCGGGGAACTGCCAACGGTGAACTTTGACTAACCTGGACACACAAATGCAAACACCGACCGTGGACTAACTAACCTATTAATAATGTAATGAACATGCTGCCCTGTCGTGTCCGCTCTGCTAAGCATAACGGCTGCTAAGATGTGACTTTCATTCGCTAGCACGACTTGGACACAGTGGCGGATCCAGGTGTGAGGGGGCGGTTGGGCGATCGTCCCCCCGAAACGTCAGCTTGCTGTACATTGGATTTCCCTCTCTCCCCTCCCACTATGCGCTTCGACAAATAACCCCCCCCCCCCCAAACCGAGGGTCTGGATCCGCTGTGGTGTGTGTGGTGGGTGGTGGAAGGGCTTGCCGTTGTCGGCCTCACGTAGGTGGGCAACGTCACGACTGGCGCCCTGGGGGAATGTGCGTCCTGGGCCGACTTGTAAGGGAACTGTGCCGACATATGTCTGAAAGCGTCTGAGGAAAACCCAGGAAAAACCCCAGACAGCACAGGGTACCTCCCAGTCTCGACGTGACATGACCAGCACGCTAACCACTGAGCCACGGGAGCTGGTTGGTCTGGATCCGCCCTGCTTGGACAGACATCGGAAACCCGTGAGTTTGGGTGGTCAAATAGTGATGTCGCGTTTTCAAACACGGCATATGAGCTTACGAGGCAATGGAGCATTGTCTTTGAATTTCGTGAATTTTGGGTCAGTAAATTAAGGATATAAGGAATAGTGTGCTGAAATGTTAAGGAAGATGGGCTCATAAATTCTGTCATCTATTCAGTCAACAATACAATTTCGAGATCGGGGATTTCGCAACCGGGAATATCGGGGTGATCCCATGAGAAATCTCCTCCCATTAAGTCCTGAACGGAGCAGTGTTGTGCTAGTTTGTTGGACGTAGACAGCTACGCAAGCTGTAAGCCCGGTTCACAATGCGTTCCAATGCGTGCGAATTCGTGCGGGTTGCCGTGGTAACCAACCTGTTGTCACGCCGCGTATCATAGGCCATCATAGGCCGCGCTCCAGGTAGAAGAAGAAGAAGGATGTCAACGCATACACATGCTGCCGCACGCACGCACTGGAACGCAATAGTGAACCGTGCTTTAACTCTATGTGGCCGATAACACGGGCGATTGCACTTTTCAGAAAATTTGTAAGTCCGTTTTATCGGTGAGTCATGACTGGTTGAGTGGAAGGGGAATACGTAAAGCTGCGGAGAGGTTAGTCACAAAAAATTGGGACCTGCTACTTTGCATTAACGGGCTATTAGCTACTCGTAAATGAGCCAGGTGCTAGCGAAATGAACGCAGGGGCGTCCAGTTGGTGTGATGCGCTCCAATGCACAGCACCAGCATTTACATGATATGACACGGTTAAAGACGATCGAGAGGCCAGTTCCGTACCCGTGAGGATATGTCCAAAAGCTTCTATATGGCCGAACCCTGTAACGATGAGTTGGCTCAAGGCCCAAGTAGCACTGTCGAACTCAAATAGACTTGCTGTAATCTTGCCCATGGATAAACGCGTGCATATGGGACTGTTGTCTTTCGTGGACAGCACAGTGGAGCAGGACAAAATCTAACGTCATACGAATTATATATCCCCTCTTAATTTCATAGACGTCGAGGGCGACGCTTACACATCGAACCATTAATCCCATTAATTTGCGCCCGGAAATAGCCCAAAAGTGCCACACACGAAGAATGTTCATAGTACAATGGGCATAAATAAAACAATAACCCAATCAAGGGACAAAAGAAGGGACATTTTCCTTTGTTGTGGCAGGCCTATTCTGAAAGCGTGGTTCCTCAAACAGCGGAATACACACACTTCGGAGGGCCTGCATACATTACCTATTTCGCGAACCTATTTTTCTTTTTCCTCGGATCAAGGAACCTACGAAGGCCACGCCGGCATTTAAATGTAGAAGTAACGAGGTGGGGGAGGAGCAGTGACGGAACGTTGGTCGTTTAGTTGTTTAGTCAGGTTGTTTACAGCAACTACGCATCGCTTCCGTTCACGTCCGGAGAGAGTCACACAGGACCAACTACACAGAGGCTACGATGGTCATGCATGCGTGACTCGTCGGAAAAACACGGACGGCAACAACAAAGCGTGGCCACAGGGAAACACGGGGAAACACATGAAACAAGTGACAGGAGAGTGAAGCCTGATTTGGCTATCGCATCCACTGGGGAACGGACAGAGAAAACAAAAGCATCCCCATAAATAGCTCTTCGTTTTTGTATTGAGTGATGTGTTTCCGTTAAACTTATTTGTTTCTGCCGTGACATATGATAGGTAACTTAGATTTGAACGTTATACTAGTAGTAATAGTAGTAGTAATAGTAGTAGTAGTAGTAGTAATAGTAGTAATAGACAGTAAAGGCTTTTTTTTTTTCACATAGAAAATTGACAGTGTATGGGCAGATGACGGAAGCAGAGCAAGAATGTGTAAATCGTCCGTATGATTGGAGTGCGTCGTGAGACAACTTCACAAGAATGTGTGCTGGCGTTCACCTGGAATTTCGGTGATAAAGCGAGAGGAGGAAATGACTGCATCTTTGAGTATTGTGCAGGACGCCTTTAAATGCCGTAGCTTCATAGGGTCACTGTCAGCGGTAATGCTTTGTGAAATCGTTTACCTTTTTGGTATTGTTACTGCGGCAGCTACACAGCTTCAGCGTACTGCAAACATAAATCTGATGACCACGTGGTGTCGTTTGGTCCTAGAAGTGGCCATGGGCTCTACAAAGCTATCGTACTTTAAAATGGCAGGTCTAAGGGGTTTTAGGGATATGTGGAATGTACTTGGAACACTTATTCTGAAGATCGGTGCGACTACCAAGTCTGTAACCAGTCGGTCACCTGGCGACATTAGAAAGGCATGCGTGTCTTCAAAGTACCAGAGCGTTCCCGTAGGCCGCGTTCCTATGGGTGTTCCCTCGTGAACATTAAAATTATGGATGGCAAAGTGTAATAATATTTATACGCGGTACGAGCCCCGTGACAGTCATTGTGCCCATTTGCAGTTTTGTACATTTAAGTTTCACTGCTTTTCATTGTATACAGCACCGTTCTTCATTTTTTTTAATGCATATATAGCACTGTTTTACATTGTATATACCATCAAGAAAAATAATAACGAAAGAGTGAAGCACGAAGTCAGAGTAACTAATTAATACGCCGCCGAACTATATTCAAACTCTAGATTTATTTACAACCTTTCCCATTCTTCTGTGCCTCTAACCTGCTACATTCACCAAGCTCAAGGTCACCAGCAGGCGTGTCCACCATTCTTACAAGTGCGAACCATTTTTCTGTCACACCAACGTATTCCTTCATTTCTTCTACCCGTGCGCCAACAAACTTTGGAATTCATTGCCCGAAGGAATCGCATCTATCCATGATCATTCATCCCTGTCGGCAGCAGCGCATCACCTTACTTCGCAGCGCACATAGTCATCTTATTTCGTATTTTCAATTTGGACGCTTGTCTATACTGTTTGGCCTCCCAGTCACATTGATTATGCAGTGATTGTTGCAATTGTTGTGATTGTTGTAATCATTTTCTTTTGTATTTCCTTCGCCCATGTAATGCCCTTCTGGTCTTCGGGTTTCCAACAATAAATAAATACGTAAGCTTTCGCGCAGAGCCTGCCCTTCTTCAGACAAAAAGAGCTGTTAAAATATTGCTTATATGATGAGCCAACAGATCAATGTGCTACTTTTTCTTAGTACATATTATGCGATCTCGTCAACACCATGATATCTGTTACAACCACCATGCGTTTACTTTTGGCTCCTTCTGGGTGAACTTCGTTCTCCATCATGGCTGCCTCTGTTGAAATAAATTTCCACTGCTGGCTTGTGTCTTGTCCCGTAGTCGTACAGGGTGGCGCGGCCTACGAAGGTCTCTCCGTGCCTGCATGCCATGCTTGGCAATCCCTCAATGCAGGTGGAACATTGTGTTGTCCACGTATAAAGCTTCGAAGCAGATTCAATTCTGGTAAATTTCACAAATTTCAAAGTTTCGCAATTGAGTATCGTAGTGCAAAATTATAATGCGAAACGTGCGCATCCCATATACAAGACTATCAACATGGCGGTGTTATGGAGGGCAGCTGAGACCAACGTTGACTGAGACGGTGCTCCCCAGACGCACCGCTCTGAGGCGACTGCCATTGCAGAACCACTCATTGCGGTGCCAACCGCTTGAGTGTTTCGGATCACTGCGCCGTCTGGGGAACAGGGTTTCAGAAACCCCGCCGTCTTTTTATTTTTTTTTAAATACGGGATTCGCGTTATAACTTGTTAAATGTGCTAAAACGCTTGGCGCTACTTTTTCAGAATCAATGAGCTGGCAAATCATGTTGACTTACTACGTTCCAAAATATCTTCAGCGGTCGGATGGATTTACAGACACAGACATTTAGTCCCAGTTAAGGCTCTGTTCATGATGTACTACGCATTAATATTTTCCCATATGAACTACTGTTGCCTTGTATGGGGTACAACAAGTAATAGTGTTTTCTTAAATGACATTTTTATGGTCCAGAAAAGGTTCCTCCGTCTAGTGGAGGGAGGGTTTGCCCTTCTACTGCACTCATACAGCTGGCTTATTCGAGAAATATAACATTGTTTCCATATATCGCATGTGCGATTATAAATTGTGCATAACATGCAGAGAGACAGTTGCAAATAACAATATGGCAATTCTTGAAATTGCAAATTTACTGCCAAACGTGAACTGTTATCAGCCTCGTCACCAAAGCAGATGGGCTGTTAGAAGGTGCAGAACAACGTACGGTACTTACTGAACTAATGCAGCAAACACCTCCACGACTTTTGAACAGAATTTGCTCAATTCCTCCAATCGTAGCATTAAAAAATATTTTTGCATGTAAAATAGTGAAAAAAAAAAGTAGAAATGACATATTTTTGCTAACATATATCGTTACTGCAGTTTGTATTTGCGTTTGTTTGTTGTTTGTTTGTTTGTAAAAAAAGGAGAAATTGACGTGTTCTGTTGCTCTTAACATAAATTCTGCTCGCTTTTTCATCTGTGTATACTCACCGATGTGGTTGTGCAATGTGTATATCGACTGTACATATTAGTGTCTAGTGTACATATAAGCGTCTGCATATGCCTACATACCTTATGTGTATCTAATCTTGTAGCTGAATAGAATATTTATTTCACTTGTTTAAAATGTACATAATGTACGAAATGTAGCTGTGTACATAACTACATGAATGATGATGAAATAAGGAGTTTCACCGCAACAATTGCGGTGCCGTACCTCAGTGCATGTGGGTAGATAAGTTTATAGTTAGTGTAAAGCATTGTGTACCTATTGTATGCAGTTAGCAGACTTTCATATATGTCGCCACGCCGCAACCGTGTGCGTTCGATTGTATGCTCTATGAGACCTACTGTATAGTGTATATGAGGTGTCCAAATATCTAGCTCGAAAAGCGCAACTGTGCTCAAGGGCACTTCTTAGTAGCTGAGTACGTGAGGGAGATCAAACAACACGCAAACATGTATTTGCGATTAGCATTTGGGCTCTATACACTGCTGCTTATAAACATCGTTAGGAATGAGCTGACTGATAGAGTAGCAAGGAATAAAGAGATGAGGTCAAAAAAAGAAGAAGAAAGAAAGAACGGAAGGTAGTGTACCTTACACCTTAAGGGACCACATTCTGAGGAAGGGGCGTCCTTTTCCTTCTGTCGTGGTCATCAGGTGGATGTCGTCGTTGATGAAGTGGTTGATAGCAAGTGTAAGGCTGCGAACACTAGTACATTATTGGCGCATTCTCGACAAGCCACGTGGATAAGAGCAGGAACGTTATCCAGAGTTTCCTGGAAAATGAGCTGTCGCAAAACAAGGAAAAGGCTGTGGAGTTACTATGAGTCATCATCAAGTGCGCTGAGTAAGGCCATGAAGGAAAATAAAATTGTCCGAGCAAAAAATAAAATAAAAATAAAACGCAATTCACCTTTTCCTTGAGTGAGGCTGGTCGGGTGACTCCGATTGTTTTCTTACCGGGAATAAAAAACAACTTTGGCAGTGCTCGAAAATTTAGGCAGCATCATACAGCCAGTGTTCTTCCTTCGCAAAATGTGTTGGCAACCACGTGACTAGGGTACTTAAAACCTAGGGTACGTGAGTTCCCTTTGATAATGTATTGACTTTGATTATATATTTGAATATACTGGACTGCGTCTAGGAAAAGCACAAGTATGGGTGAAGGTTTCTGTGATCCCACCAGGAAGACTTCGATATCGATGGTTTTGCAGTGATAAAAACGCATAAACGTTCAGATTAGGACATTTAGTTTACCCGCCTGCATCAGTGATGTACTGTCACATAAGCCAAATTTTACCAACTCATCCTAAAGTCGCGGGTATGTACCGGTATTCCAGCAACTCAATGGCGCGGTACAAATAGGCTTGGTACGCGACCTTCCTCTTAAGCAGTGTTTGCGGACTGCTGAGAGTTCAGCGCTCGTTTTTGTCGCATAAATAACAAAATATTCCGAAATTATTGAAAATGAGCGCGCTGACAAGTGCCACAAATGGGAGCGTCGTAAATGCGGAGACCCAGATTAGCAAATTTCCGAAACGGTGTCGTCTGCAGCGCTTATAGTTTTACCTTCGCATTTATGCTCGCGGCACTGATAGCGTTTAGTTAGACCGTCACCACTGAAACCAAGTTGTAATATGTCCTGGTATTGCGTATTTGGAGAAATAAAATTATGGAGAACTCAGAAGGTGTTAAACCGACAATTTATCGCGCATATACAGCAGGCACAACTTTTTTTTTTCGGGGGGGGGGGGGATATTTATTAGAATAAAGAAAATAAGGGGGAGGAAAGGTCAGTCAAGCGACATGTCGGCTTGCTATTCCGCAATTCAGAAAGCGCAAAAGAACATTAAATAAAAGTACAATACAATGAAAATAAAAGAACTGGGAAATAAAGGATAAACTAAAGGTGATAGCAAGATAAGATAGCGAAGCAGAAGCAAGAGAGACAGAGAGAGTTGCTCACGTTTTTCTCTTGCATCACTGTTTTCCATTCTTTCTCTCTTCCTTTTGTCTCATTCTTCGAATACGGGAATGGTCGAAGCAATGTCTGTGCGAGGATGTGTAGAGCGTGTTGGTTGGGACTGAACATGGTTGAGAAGCCTCCGTGTGCGTGTCTTCTTTGTCCCTCCGCGTTCTCAATCTTGTTCAGTCCCAAACTCCCAATCAATCAGGTTGTTCTCAATCATGTTCAATTTCTGTGACTCCGTCACGTTTTAATGTATCTTACACAGAGATATTTTCAGCACAACACGTTACCAAAAGAGCGCTTCAATGCAGTGTTGGGGGTAACTCGTTACTGTAACTAACCTTAGGAGTAAGCGAGAAAAGTGACGAAAGCGCATGAAGCAAATCACTTCACTTTCTTCACTTTGGCGACAGTCCTTGAACCCTGGGCGGACATCCTGCAACGCCATCGCGCACTGCAGGGTTTCCTGGATTACTGCAAGACACCAGTCTCCTGTATGTCCTTTAGTACGTCTCTCCACATTCTCTTCCTTCCATCATTTAGGGGGCCTCACTCTGCAGCCTTCCTATCGTCTCTTCCCTATTGTCATTTTACATATCATGCAGTCCCGCCGGCATTGGGGTAGTGGGCCACTACTCAGGGAGCGACTTTCCCCATTCATCATCATCATCATCAGTGTATGAACGCCCCCTCCCTCCCTTAGCTCCCTTCTTGCTTTGGTGTAAGCCACTAGCCTCCTCGAAGAGCTCTGTCTTCTGTCAACCTGTTTTCGCGCTCGCCATTAATCCATCCTCTCATATTAACCTATGTGAAGTGGGATAAGGTTCTGTGGCCACCACGGGGAAATACCCTATGTCACCGTCACTTCTCCATCATTTAGTCTTGTTGTATGAACGCCGGGTATTTCGACGCCCAACTTGAGCTCCTTGACCATAGACCATTCAGCTTGTCCAAAGTACTTGGCCCATGGAGCTCACCTGCGTATCAGCGCAGGACACTTGGCTCTCTTTTTGCTTTCGTGCAAGCTACTGGCCTCCTCGAAGAGCTATAAATAGAACTCCGACCTGTCTTTGCGTCGCACTCGCCATTAATTCATCCTCTCATATTAACCTCTGTGAAGTCGGGTAGGGTACTGTGACTACCACGGGGAAACATCCCATGTTATCATCACTTCTCCATCATTTATTGTTGTTGTTGTTGTATTTGTTGCTGCTGTTGTTGTTACTGCAGCTAAGCTACTTTTCACAAGCGTGGGGTCGTGGCGCATTTATCCGACTTAAGGTGCCTCATCAATATTAACTCGGTAACTCGAATGCTTTGCGATTCGAAAACAGGCTTCCAGCTACTCAACTATTTGTTCACGTTGAATTCTAGTTATCGTACCCAAACTTCCACTAGCCCAAAATCATTTAGTCGAATATGTTTCGTACTAATTTTATTTCCGCACAGAAGAAGAAAAAAACAACAACAACCAAATGCATGGTTTTTCTTGACATAGCAAAGTTTTGCGATTTATATCTCAAAATACGTGCTCGTTTGAGGATATTTAAAAAGAGGGTAGGTTTAAATAATAGCTGGCTCCAATTCTACTATCTCACATTTCCCAGAAAGCATCTAGTGAATAAGTTAAGTAATTAAGTTTCGGTAATTAGTCGTCCAGTAGTTCCGTGCGCTTTCCGACAGGTCGTCCGACCGGGCGCATAACCCACATGCAAAAGCCGCATCTAGGAAGCTCGCATACTAGTTTTATTATAAAAATTCCATAAACGATATATAAAAAAAACACGCCCTGTATATCGCCCCTCGTAGAGTCGATGTACGTTCTACATACCTTCACATCATTCACACCAACTCACATGTAATGGGGTAGGGTACCGCAGCCAGTACCGCGGTGAAACACACCAACATCGTCATCAATCACGTCTGTTGGTTGCTCCAATGTAAGCTGAAATCACTCGCCTTCTTCTAGTGCCACCTTACACAAGACAGACCTCAATCAAGACCTCCTGCCACCGACACAACAGAAGTGCCGTGCAAGTTGAAAATAGACCACTTTCCCACATTCATGCGACGATTCCCTCGTAGCAAGAGCGGCGCACGTCTAATGACACAGTGCGTGCCAACGCTCCGGAAGGTAAATATCTCCGGGAGGTGAAACCTCATCTGTCTGCCTGGCCGAGCAATTAGACAAGGAGTGACAAGGCCACGAAAACGTTTTGAAACGTCGACTTCTTTCTGAAGCGGGACGCCTGATGAACGTTTGAGATTGCGACAACGGCCGATGCCCGATGCACGATAGGAGGGGTGGCGATCTTTTGCAGTTGACGAAACGTGACCGTAGTTTGTGCGTCTCGAGCAGTGAAGCAAGGTGGTACTCGTATCTGAACCGGGAGCAACATCCTACTTGGGGGGGCCTCAATGATGTAACGCCAAGACGGATCGCTCCCGTTTGTCCCTCACTGTGTAGGTTTACCTCGTTATGGAGGTGTTGCGCTGCTCAGAAATTGCGGCGGGACGCCAGACGCTTTGCGACAGCATTCTCGCGTACCCTGCAAGGGGCTGCGAAATGATTTTTGGAACGCGTTCGGAGAATACAGGACTGCGTTTAGAAGTTGACCGGGTGGATTTCTGCTAAGGGAAGTGGCTCACGAAGAGAGCCGCCGATATTTCGAACAGCGTCTGTTAACAGTCTCTGTTCGAAGTATCAGCGGCACCTTTCTAGGGTGGATTGCCGTTTCACGAAGTCCGCAACGTTGACGTTGATGACGGCGAAAAAAAAAAAATAGGGAGAGACTGAATTCGTCACACGACAAATTGGGCTACTCCCATAAACAGCCCTCCCCCCCACCCCAAGGAAAACAAGAAAAAAGAAAAACGCGCTATTTTCACAATAAATATCGGTAAAATGCCAAATCATCGGTTAACGTAGCGCACAATGAATCACACGGTCCTAATAGACTGACTCTAACGCACTGCTCCGAATAAATGTCACAAGAGCTGACAAGGTAGCATCCCTCTTGTCAGGTGGCCAAGGCCCCAACACTTTTACGAGGTCAAAGTTGCGGTTGTCCAGTCGGTCGGCAGCAGATGTCATGGTTGCCATTTGAGATGTGTATCTAGAACAGTGCACAAGAACGTGCTCAGTGTCCTCCACGACTGTGCGAAATTAAGAAGGCAGAGGATCGCGGTATCAGTAAACCTCGAAGCAATCTATCGGGAAACAACACAGAAAGATACATGCCGGAAAGATAGGAAGTTTATTAGAAGAAACGGTGAACCAGATAATTGGTGCGGCAAAGGCGAGGGTGACAGTTTCTTTCTCTTCGTACCACAAGGACGAAGAGAGACTTAACAGACAACAATATGGTCGAAATGGTTTGTGTCTGTCTTGCGTAGTACGTAAACAGAAAAGAAAAAGAGTGAGTAAAGTCACCTCGTGTAGGCGAAATGAAGAGCGTTTGTTTTGTTGACTGACAGTACCCCCCTCCCCCTCCTTTTTTTTTTTTTTCGTTGTAGATGTCCTAGCTTGGGGTCGGAGGAATATGAACACTTTATTCATGACTTTTGATACGTGGTATACTCAATCGCTCGTTTATGATAAGCGTGCTAATTGTTCAATGTACTATGCGTAGCCAGCTAGTGTAAAGCAACGAAAATGAATTTTGCTAACCACTTTGCGTCGTCTGTTAGATGCTGATGCCCGTCAGGTAAAGCCTAACCATCGGCTGCCGCTCAAGGAAAACCGACATCACCGAAAGCGATACAAGTTCTTCCTGGAAATAGTGCGAAGGTTATACGATGGATAAATATTCCCAGTGGGTGCTTTGCATCAAGATATCGTGCACCTTGAGGGGGATGTAGGTCAAGGTTACGGCCGTGCCACTTGGGTTGCACAGTGTTCGGAATAACAGAGTTGTAGCTGAGGCAACGAAACACAGAAGGACGAACACAGCAACGCCTGGCTGTGTGCTTCATGCTCAGTTACCATTCATTAGTCGAAGTGCTTGCAATATTACTGTAACCGACTTACAGTACTACTTACTGCTTACTCGTGCATCTATTCTCACGTACAGCATGCAAGTAGAGCTCTATAGGGACCTCAATGTCCAGCAGATTCAGTCCAAAGAACTCGAAGGCTTCGACAGCGCATTAGCTTATGACGCTTTCCTTTCTTCCCTGTTTTTTTTTTAATAAATATGTCCTCCTCCCCCTTTCAAGCGAATCAGATATACGTTTAGGAAAACCAACGCCGAATGGAAATGGGTTCTCTGGATTGAAATCGAATGCAGAATGGCTAATTTGGCTATTACCTGAACCCACCATCCAATGTTTCCGGGAGGTTATACAACATATTTTTCTTCAGCCATATAGTTACCGGACCAATAAGTCCATTCTGCCGCTCGGCATGAGCAACCGCTACGCTTGTAAAGTACCTTGTATAATTGTGGAAAAGACAGAAAACACAAATCTCCCCATTCGCAGCCGGCACTTGCCTGGCTGACATCTTTGTGTGAATAAACATATACCCCCCCCCCCTCCCATTCGCAACTTCCATTGAGAGGGTTATGCTGTCTCAGACACACTTCAGGTTGGAAACGACCTCGGCTGCATTAGCGTTAGGGGCGTAGTTGAGCTATTGTGCAGCGCGCCAATCCAATAAGGTTGTTAAGTAACTGAGCTCCGTACTGGTATTTAGATACTTTTTGTGTACCTCGCGTAAAATGTCGGACACATTTTTATGAAGGTGTTTGTAACTAACGGAGTTACTTTTTACAGGTAACTGTTACTCTTTCTTAGTACATTTTTGAGTACTTTTGAATGAGGAAATGACCGACAATAGCCATCAATAGCGCGAGTTAAGTGGGTATACGAGTGATGTAGCGCGCAGCCCTGTGAAGCTCGATAAACTGTAGACAGTCCATGCAGTCCGCGGAGCGAAAGTCATCCCCATATCATCGTCATCATGTATTTCTCTCTCTCTCTCTCCGTCGAAGATCCGCACGGCTGTCACACACCACCTTGGCTTCAGCAGCTGAGCTCCACGGGATCCATCTGGCTCTAAGCTTCATCATTTCTCGATCCACGGGGGGATATATATGTTTATTACAACAACAAAAAAGGTAGGGTTAGCCTCAACCCACGTGCTCTCAGCGCGGGCACTGCTTTCTCACTCGCTCCCGAAGCACTTCGAATTTGTTTCCAAAACGGGCAACGGTAACCTTGAATTGCAGTGTGTGCTCTGTGCACTTGAAGACTCTTTATGGCACACAGAAAAAATGCAGAAATGAAACAGACTTGTGATAAGTTTAAAATTCCTGTATTTATAATGGCAAGATGACTTTATGGGGGTAGGTACCCCCACGTCATGACACCACTATCACAAACTCTTAATTTGTTGTAAATGGAGCTCTATGTGTATAAGGGACACCTTCTTCCGACCATCACAACAACACAAACAAAGTAAACAAAACTCACAGGACTGTCACGTGAATGCATGAAATACTGTACACCTCTGGCAGAGCACCTACGGAGCCGGAAAAAGGGAGCTGTTTCGCTCAATGATGTCAGATGTAAGATTAATTGTGGCTGCGATGTCACATCCACGGCTCAAAACGGATTGGTTAGAGGCAAAAAATTGAGGAAATTAGCTACGCTGCACGCAGTACAGTACCGCTGATAGTGAAGCTGAATGTTGTGGCACACTTTTTCATTCAATTAAACAATAACATCGGTTCCCGAGTGGGACCAGGTGTTAAAGTACACAGCCTTAACGACATTGAAAGACGATAATGTCTTGCAGCCCTTCTCAGTGCTCAAGTCTGTATTTTTTAAATACAACACTGGACTGCTAGGCAGTGCAGCAGTTTAGAATCTGTTTAGTTGGGGCGTCTTGTGACTGCGAATCTCCGACCCCGCATGAATGCTAAAATTTCGAAATGGCTGTGCTCCTTCAGTAAACAAAAGGCACAAAAATGCGATCAAACACAGAAGATCTATGATAAGTTGATAATTCATTTCACAATGTGCTATCGAGTTATCATAGCTCTCCAAAGCGGCATTGTTACGTACTATCTGGTCACATGGGCTATCAGTCAGTGCTTGTCAGTGCTATCTATTCTATAGTCAGTGGACGCCCAATCTGTTATTCAAAGAAAGATCCATAGAAATATGGGCAGCGTATGGTCAGCAAATGGTATGTCTGTGGCCCTAACTCAGATGCTTGTTGAACCCATGTACCTGTAACTGTAACTCAGGTACCTTTTAAAATTAATTTTAACAACCCTGCAATCCAGGAATAGTTAAATACAACATGGTGAGTTGGTTGGTAATGTGAGCTAACCAACTTCATAGTAACTGAAGTCCCCACCGTCGTCCGTCACTCAAAGTGTACAATAGAGGCTCATAAAATAGTGAAAGGTAAGGCATGGGATTTCGCAAGATGCTCAACGAAAAACCCTTCCAATAGGCATGCACTTCAATTCGGCGTCTACCGGAAGTGACCTAACAGCAGAGCAGAACAACAGAAAATGGCATGCACGCGTTCAGCACGGCCTGTCTTGTCGCCACTCAACGTCATCATGACTGCGGTCCAAGCGGATTAAAATCATAGATTGAGAAGTTACCCGTCAAAAAGAACTCGTTACAAGTTAAGTTACCGTGTGCAAAATATAACTAAGTTAATAACGAAGTTCTTCAGCCTGAAATGTAACTCGCAGTTACTGAGTTACTTAAAAAAAGAACGAGTTACTTCCAAGCAGACTTGTACGTATTTGGAGTATTGTATTTAAAATACTGTATTTTAAATACAATTTGCGGTATTTTGGTACTCTACTCAATACTTTTTGTTTTGTGTATTTGTACTCTATTTAAAATACATTTTATGGTATTTTCTACTCAATACTCTAATTACATATTTTGGATCTCCCTGTCAAACTTTGTCTCGTCTTTCCATTATCTTGCTTGTTCAGTGGAAATTTCCTGAGTCCCTTGGACTTGACCCGGACATTGGCCCTTCTTGGAAGTCTCCATTTAGAGATCTTGCCCCGTGTGTACTAATCCTTGGCCAGTGAGGGTTCTATTATGTGTGCCCTGACGCGGTGACGCCGAATTCTGACCTCGCCGAGCAGGGACCTGCTAGAAGTTTGCTTTGTTCTGGGTCATATATAGTTAGTGGAGTTATGTGGTATCTCTTTGTCATCTTTTGGGGACTTGTGTTTAGATGACTCCTATTACACAGCGGCGTTCAAGGATAAGTAGTATCTTAATTATATTTCAAATACTTTTTGAAGTATTTTGTACTCTATCTTAATTACTTTAATTTTCATGTATTTATACTCTATCTTAATTACATTCTAACGTTAGTATTTATTATCTTATCTTAAATATATTTTTGAGTATCTTGTACATGTCTGCTTCCAAGTTACTTCGGCCACAAAATAGCATTACGCACGTGCAGCGCGCGTGAGCAGTTGAGTTAGACCTTGGGTTGCCTGCGGAGGAGTGCAGGCAGGGTGCAGGCAGGGGGCAGAGTGCAGGCAGGGAGGAGTGCAACACGGTTAGATCGTTTTCGTTTATGTCCAACAATAGACCTCTCCCTGTTTGTAAACAAATGACGTCATAGTGTTCGACAGCGCCACAAATTTGGTAGAATTGAACTACGCTCGAAGCTAGAGGTGAACAAGCCACGAACGCCGAGTCTTGAGGGGATTACGATATGATCCCTTAAAGGGGCGCGACCCTTGGTTCTGCTTTTCTTTCAATGGGAGGGGGAGGAGGAGGAGGAGGAGGAGTGTCGTTGGGAGGAACACGAGAGGCGGCATGTTTAGGCGGCATGTTTCTCGGGAAGGGAAAGGTGGTGGAGAGGAGGAGAGGGCGAAGTGGAAGACCGAGCGGAATCCGCTCGGGGGGAGGATAGCTGCGTCCATGGGCCGACTTCAGGGGAACTGTGCCGGCATACGCCTATTACACATCTGAGGGAAACCCAGGAAAAACCCCAGACGGCATAGCCGGCCCGCGGATTCGAACCGCGGACCTCCCAGTCTCCAAGCGCACGCGTTACCGCTGCGCCACCGGAGCTGGTCTCTCTTTCAATGGGACAAGCGAACAAGTGCGCATTCGTGGAACCCCAGCCCTCTCCTTCCGATTTGTTTCGGTTTCAGTCTGTCTACCAATGTCAGGATGACGTTTCTCTGGTAGAGGTCTATTCGAACGCTTTGCATCTTACTCCCTGTGGGCGCACAATGGTTCCGCTTCATTTCAATGGCAGTGGTTCTTACTTCCTGAATAAAATACTGTCATTGATTGAATATCGTTTGTCGTCGGTCGTCGGTATTGAATGTCGAATGTCGTTTTATGGCAAAAAATATGCCATGAAGCCATGAAGGAACCGGAGAGAAAGCGAGAAAATATGTGGGCGTGAGTGAAAAGCGAGTTAAAAGTAACTTGAAACTTAACATAACTCACTTTGGCACAGGCTATCGGATGACAGGCCGATAGAGGCAAAGCAGTTCCCAATACCTCAAGCGTTGCAAGAAACGATAGAAAACGAGGTCCAGCTCATGCTACGTATGGGAGTTACTAGAGAAGTCAGAATCTGCATACCGGGCGCCAGTGGTAGTGGTGAAAAAGTCAGACGGTCCTAATAGGTTATGTGTGGACTTCCGCAGGCTAAATGATGTTTTGGTATTTGATGCAGAACCGATACCTCGGGTGGATGCCATGTTAGCCCGAGTCGGCAGGAAACGCTACTTTTCTAAATTAGATTTAGCCAGAGGGTACTGGCAAATACCAATGTCGGAGTCGTCTAAAGAAAAGACGGCCTTTACAACGGAAAGCGGCTTATACCAGTTCAAGTACATGCCTTTTGGACTGAAGACCGCGGCTGCGGTATTTACCAAACTTGTGAGAGAAGTTATCAGGGGTATACTGAACGTCGAGCACTATATTGATGACATACTTGTGGCAACAGATACGTGGGAAGAACACCTAGTGGTATTGCGGCAGGTGCTTGAGAGGATAAGGTCTGCTCAACTCACTCTCAAACAAAAAAAATGTGAGTTTGGAAACAGAGCAGTGTTGTACTTGGGGCATGTCGTGGGACAGGGGGTCAGATCACCCCGAACCCTGACACTTTGGAGAAGGTGGGTGCGGCGCAAAGGCCAAGCACCGGCTTTCGAAACCCCAGATGGTTTATTTTAGAAGGGAGTGCTTCATGTTTAGTTGAAGTCTCGAAAGAGATATGCGTGGAGACGTTTCGTAGAGGTCCCAATAGCTTTCAGTATCGACCTCCCCTGTCTTGCTCTTAAAGTGGGACTCTGCAACAAAATCACCACAAAGGTTGTGGTACGCCCGTATCCTTTGGGATGTCAGGAACATGTGTACGAAATATCTTGTTTGAAAACTGCGCAGATTTTATTCAAACGAATTTATTACGAAGTAAGCGGTTTGCATTTTCGCCTTCGCATCTGGCAAGGAAGAATGCAGGTTTCGAAGCAGACGACAATGTTGGGTGACATCACGGTATGCTCCTGTTTTCTGATCGTCGCATTTCGGTTTCGGTTTGCTATTGTTGTCATTTACGAATTAATTACCCGCGCAAAATGAATGCGAATGTTGTATTTGGTACAGAGCTTGTGGTTCGTGTTCGGTATGATGCTCACCTTCTTCTTTTTTTTTTTTTTTAATCCTTGCGAAGTCTCCCTTTAAAGGGGGTACTAAAGTGGAAAAACTTTTCCCTCGCAGACTGAAGGATGCTGTTACCTTGTCATCAACACAAAAGTAAGAGGATCTATCAGATCACTTGTTCGTGACTTATGAGCGAAAGAAACCGGAATTTACGCTTTTTCCCCCTTTAATATGCAGTTCATTGTTGGTGTCAACGATCGAAGCCCGCTCGATGGCACCAAGCACAGATATGTATACGCTAATGCGTGTACTAGAGAGGCAGCTCAGGGGAAATAATTCTAGATCATTCCAAGCAGTCGGCTTGCAGTTAGACAAGTCGTAACTATTCCAGACCCCTGTATCCCCACTCCTTCCTGCTGTCCTCTCTTCACAACTGTACGCCGCTCATGGCCACAGTTGCTTCGCGGCCCTAGCACCGAATAATGAAAAGAAATTATTCCAGAGTTCTGCATCGCGACTGCTTCAACAGTAGCAGTGTAAGTAATTCAGCGAACCGGTAAGCAAATGTTAAAGGAAGTGCCCCAGGAGAGGACTTGAGCCGCTGAGATTTCTAACAGAGACTTCTCTTCTTCGGGGAGAGGCAGCAGAAGGACAGTTTCCCCTCAGGAAATTTAATGTGACCAAGTAAACTTGTGGAGTAGAAGTCCGATACAATTTCAATACAATGGTAATAATAATAATAATATACAATACAATGCAATAATACAATAATAGTAATATACAATAAGGACAGTCTCTGTTCGAAATATCGGCGGCTCTCGTTCTAATGTGTTTCCTTTAACGCGCTGCTCCAATAGTAGGCTTTCAGTGCTGTTCACGTGGCCTGAAATACCGAAAAATTTTCGGCAAACTCCTGCGATTTCGAGATGTCACGAAGCCCAACACTAGTAGTAGAGCCGAGCCTCCACTAAATATTCATTCAGTGTTTATATTAACAGCCTCGCATACTGGTAATTGACTTGGTAGATATCTATTTTATTAACCCTGGAGGTTAATTGAAACAGCAACGCTCTCGCAGGTTCAGCTTCCTTTTGACTGAATGAATGTTTTGGGCTTATACAATTCATTTGAGCGTGATTGGACAACTTCCTGCCATGCGCGAACGTGGCAATGTTTTCCTTCTAAAACTCTTAATCCTCGTTGGAAGGCCTCCCATTTCCTTATAGCGTGAATCATTTTTCCCAAGTAGAATCATGATACTGCTTTGATATCTATCAGTGACGCTGCACCAATTATGCAGCAGGCAGGAAAGTTTTACAAAGACTACACAAAGCAACGCAAAAATATGAATTCGTGGATGTCTGCCAACTTGCTAACGCGTATGCAACGGGTATTTTATGCTCGAACATTCTGGAGTGGCGGTGCGTTAATACTATCTTAGAAGAAATCTCTCGTGTGCTGTGCAGATTATAAGCAATTTTACAGCTGGAATAGGTCCAGCCGGCCCTGGTGGTTGATGACATTATACCGTATCTGCTACGGTGCATAGCGCTCTGCAGCATGGCAGAGGTGATTGACTTAATGGAGTGTTTTAAAATAGCATATCCAAGGTAGCATATCCGTGGCACCGAAGAAATAAAGGATCCGAATCACCAGAACACACGCAGTGTTTCACGCAATGTGCAGAGACGATGCCTGATCCCTTTGGGCCCCAAACCGCTTGGGTGCTGTGCTAAAACTATACATTATTGCAGCGTTATGACTTCCCAGAAATATCCTGTTATGGAAGCACGCGCATATATACTCTATGTGCACTCTTCGATTGCTCAATTACGTGTCAAATCAAATGCAGGGCTTTTAAGCAAAGCCTGATTCACGACAGTACTTGCTGCTCACTGACTCACTCTAGAGTGACACATGCGAAAGACTTTTCTGTGGATATCACGTTTCCGGGACATTTGATCGAATGTCGTTTGGTCGAAAGCCGTTTGATCGAACGCGGGACATCTGGTCGAAAGCCATTTGATCGAACGCCGTTTGATCGAAACGGCAGCGGTCGTTTGATCGATTCTTTTTATTGGTTCGCTTGTAGCGTTGATGGAACAAAAACCAAGAAGAAAAACAAAAGAAAGCGTCAGTCCTAAATGCCGTTATCCTAAGGAATATTTAACTCTGTGTAATACGCTTGCCAATAAGCACATTCCTCATCCTAACCAACTTCTTCGCACTCAGAAAGCGGTCCAAGGGCCTGGGTTGTTCACCCTCTCCCGTTCGACAACCTGATAGGTTTTTCCGATAAAAGGGATAGGGCGGAGACATAACCTTTGCATGACGATGACGAAGACAAGCACAAGAGTTCTCAGACACCGTAATTATTTAATAACACCAAGCCTCCTAAATACCTAGAAGAGGGATAAAGGATGGCCTATTTACACAGTTCCCGCGTTGCGTTATCTCCACCGTCTCTTTCAAAAGTCTTTTCCACTTATCCCTTTCCGTAGACAACACCATGCAGTTATGCATTATGCAGTTGTACAACTGCACATTGCTGAATCTTTGCATGGTAGATACGTATAGCTATGTACTTGTATTGCATCTGCATGGATAATTATCATGCTTGCTTACTAATTTTTCACGATACCAAATAATAGCTAACATCAATTTGTACTGCCCTCAGGAAACCCAGACAGAGTTTCCATTGGGGGACGGGAGCCTCCAGATCTTTCTTGTCAGTCACGAACGGAGGGGATGCCTCAAGTCAAGTCTCACACAGCAGTCAAGACACAAAGGTACTGTTCTCCCTCCCAGAGTCATTGGTTGGTTGCTAGTTTGTGCCTTTTTCCCTTCTGTGTTTCAACATCAGACATGTTGTCACGTTTCAAATTAAATAGTACCACCATTCAGACCATATTACTACTCTGTATAAAGAAAAACTGGTGCACAAGTATACAGCTGCTGACGTAATGCAATCTCATTGGAGTAACACGTTTCCTGTCTTTCAACGTTACAGGCCAACAAAGATAGCACAAGTTGGAGAAGGAAATTCGGCTTTTCAGGGTTCAGCACCATGAAGGAATCCGAACAATCCTTGTGTGACCTGTGCTGTGTGACACTCCAAGTTTTCTCTGTGTTATTGAACGTGATTCCTGACCAAAGGCATAGGACCACAGACGTGCCAAAAGAAGACAAGCTGGCGTTATTCTTGATGAAATTGAAGTTAGGAAGCAGCCTCACGTCACTGGGAGCAATGTTTGGGGTGGACAAGTCATTCGGCTTCGAGAGCTTTTCGATACATCTTGGACATGTTGAGTGTAAAACTTGAAAGATGGGTGTTTGTGCCACCACGTGACCTGATCAAAGACTCCATGCCAGACATCTTCAAGCAGCATTACCCGAATTGCACCTTTATTATAGACTGCACTGAAATAAGAACCGAGATGCCAGGACAGACAGATCAGCAGTACTACATGTACTCCAATTATAAAGGGACTTTTACACTTAAAGTGTTAATCGCTATTGTTCCAAATGGACAGTTGGCATTTGTTTCCAAAGTATACGGTGGTCGCCATAGTGACACATTCATCACCAAAGATTCCGGTTTTCTTGACCACGTCCAGCCAGGAGATGTCATATTGAGTGACAAAGGCTTACCATCTGTGAGAGCGGGCATGTCAGACAACGGTGCGGTGCTTATCATGCCACCAATGGCGAAAGGGGGCCAGTATTCTGAGCAAGACATGAACGACACCTATCGTGTCGCTCAAGTACGAATACATGTAAAGAGGGCTATCCAACGGTTGAAGCTCTTCAATGTTTTAAACAACAGAGTACCGGTCACCCTAATCCCATATATGAACAAAATCAAGGTCTGTGCAGCACTCGTAAACACTCAAGAGTTATATTATCAGGACAGACTGAGCATTTGGCTTCAGGGCATGCTTTCGTTCCTTTTAAGAAATAGTAAAATAGCTATGCTGTGACAAAGACGATGTTTTGCTTCAGGTTTATTTTTACACAACTGACACATACAACAACATGTACACATTGTATCTAGTTACACGAGTTGAGGTAACATCTACTTAAAGTAGAATGTTTCCAGCTTTGGTATCAGTTCAGACAGAAAAGAGTCGTCACGCTTTGTGATGATGGCAATGGTTTGCTTATTTCCGTACACAAATATAATAGATCTAGCAACATTCAAGATGTACATCTGTACTTGTAGTTGTGTAAAATACCGATGTGTTCTCCTGACAACCACATCGTCGTTTATGAATACTAAATATGGCAGAAACGATTTTTTTGAGTCATAATCTAAAAACTGTTTGTCTCTGCATGTGTAGGGGCACTTAATTTCAATAAGGTGTGTCTGGTCTCCTATTGTGACCAGCCCATCCGGACTGCAACACAGCCAAGACTGCTCAGGTAGTACAACCAAGCCAGTCTGCAAAACAAAAACATGACATTTTAGCTGCTGCTTGTGTTTTGTCATTCTGCGTTAATGAAAACACAACTGACCTGCACTGTAAAAAAATACTGTGATTTCTACGGGCGTTTAGTAGTATGTGACGACGGCGTGTTACCGTAATCACAAATACTGCGAAAACTACGTAAAACGGTGGCGCCATCATCATGTGCCGGCCAAAAACTTCAATGCGGAGGCAAGGCCAAGCCAAGTACGGGGCATTGCCGTCATTCGCAAACGCCGGAAGCGGAACATCGTGCGCGGACGATGGTTGACGAATGACGACGAAGCGGTTGTTGTAAATCTCGCGAATGCATGTAGTTAGGTAAGCACATTTCTGTTCGCACATCCTGTTCTTTGCGATTTGAGCGTGGTGCACCGTATGCCTGGTTTTGTTCAACTTGACACCAGTAAATCGTGGCTCGCGTTTGTTGTGAAGTGTCTCCCTAGTTCTGTGTGTACGTCCTGGCTCGTAGGGTGATCAAGGCGCTCTTGTTGTAATGTATCGTTGCGGAAGGTGCCCATGTGTTTTTAACACTCTGATGGGCTAGTTGACCACCGTAGAGGTGTACATGAAGCGAGCAGAATACCGTGCTGTCATGCATTATGTGTGTACACGGCGGCGACCTATGCAAAACTCGGATGTCACATTTTGGGGCGTTACAAGAACACACCAGGGCGGTCGCCTCGAATCGATTTGCTCTCCGAAACCACGAAAGTATGTCACGTCCATTCGTGCTCGCGTCAGTTCACTACGAATATAGAGATAATGTCACATATGAAGCAGCACATACGAAAGGGTCATGATCAGATGTCCTTATGAACGCTTCCAGAAGAAGTTCCGTGCCGTCTCCGCGCTTTGTGTGCACCTTCTTGTTCTTTCTTTGAAAAAATAAAACTGAGTCTAATTTCCTTTCTCTTTGAAGTGTTTTCATGCCAGAACTGACTGATGGGTGCACATGGTTCCTTCGTATGTTCTTCCTTCGTAAAAATAAACCATTAGTATAACTGCATGTCAACTGCCCTGCTCCCTGTAACAGTTTCCTTTCTCTTTGCAGTATTGTGATGCCAGACCTGACTGATGGGTGCACATGGTTCCTTCGTATGTTCTTCTTTTGAACAAAATAGACGGTGAGTATAATTGCATGTCAATTGCCCGGCTCCCTGTAACAGTTCTCTTTCTCTTTGCAGGGTTTTCATGCCAGAGGTGACTGGCGCATTTTCATCACTATGTACATAGAAAATAAATCTCAATGTGACAAACATCACAATGTGTTGCGCATGGTCATTGCTTAAACTGCTCTCATTGCTACGACTATATGTAGAAAAAAAAGAGGGGCTCCAGGGACGAGCACAGCACGATAAGGGTACACGGCATATGTCAGTTAAAATTACTGGCCAATGCAGTTTTTTTAACGACCACAGCACAGTAATGCTACACGGCGTATCCCTGTTAAAATTATTGGCCAATGCAGTATTTTTTCACGGGCACAACTTATACGGGGCCACCGTAAAAATAACGGCCGATGTTTGGCAGCCAACTTTCCTTGCATTTGCCCGTTTTTTTTACGGTGAATTTTTTTACAGTGTGGATGACTGGCACACCCAGGTTAGCTGATAACTTCTGCCTTGCCCTGTCCTCTGTCTTCAGACCTGTAAAGTATGTGTATTTCTAAAAATCTTGTGTTCATTCAGTGCACAGCAGGATGAAAAAATGCACTTTGACAAGGAATTACCATATTGTGTAGCAGGTGTTGAAAAGTTTTTGGTGGAAGCCAAACGTATTGAAAGGCTTTCGAATTGGTCTTGTCTCGTCCTAATATCATGAACTTTTGTGCTACTGATTCGCACTCGTCGCTCACGAAACCATCTGTAAATAAGAAGCAGACATTATCCATTATCACGAAGAAACTAAAAAAAAAGGTTGGAAATGCATTTACTCTTGCTGGTTACTCTGTGCTTTTGTACGGATTGCAAGCTTCTCTACTGGCTCATCGGTGGCTACAAACTCCATGTAAAAGGCTCTCTCGCATTCTTTTAGTGTAGCAAGGTGATCAAAAGCTACAAATGTGCACTTAGTATCTGACAGCCTTTGATAGGTCAAGGTATGGCACACAAAGTGTCTTTCTTTCATCTGGACCGGTGACAGGTAAAGATCTTCTGTTTCAAGAGGCACTGCTACCTCCTCCACTATGTCGTCCAGTAACGACTTGCATTTACGTTCCACAATGTGTTCGTCTTATCGAACGTAAGTTGTCGATCATGGGTGTGCCAATACCAGGGTAATGCAGGAGGACAAATGGGGTCGAAGCACTTGTCTCTGGTGGGCACTTAGATGGTAAAACTTAAGAAGAAGAAAATAAAAAAGCGTGTTAAAGAAATTCCTACAAACTAACCACCACGACTCTTGAACAAACGCAGAAAAAAAAAGTTCCCGCATTCGAGGTAGATTTTAAAGCACTGACATTTGAATAATGAGGTGACGTCAACGTTCATGACCCTCTGCAGCTTCTGGCTTGGGATTCCCCAACTTCTTGCGACGCTGGTTTATGTACAGTCGGTTGTCCCATTGACGAAAATGCACACCACAGCAGCGTGCTTACATTTACCTACGACACCGGCATTGCAACTACAGCTTCCACGTAGCACCTTATGTGGCGGTGGTGGAGCAGAGAGCTGTGAAGATGATACACGTGTAATGACGTATGGAAACAAGAGAGCAGTGCTGGGGCAATACATCCATAACGCGACACGCAGTAAATAAGTTATTCGCATGCACTTACCTCCAGACTGACGTCGTAAACCACCCGGTCTTTAACTTGTGACACACATTTTCCATTTAATGCCGCGTAGCCGTTGCCAATATCTTGATGCACGTTGTACACATGTTTAATCATCGTGGCTCCTTTTTTCACAGTAGAACTTCTAAAGAATTCCTCCATCCCTTCCACTCTGTCAGAACCGTAAAGCAAGCGATACATAGCGCGACGATTACAAATGTAGACGCTACCAGCAATTGCAGAGTGACCAAGGAGTGACGGCTCGTCATCTGCTCAATAGCAGCCGCGTCACGAGACGACCGCCACCAGAGGCGCTGACATGCGAGTTTCCGAGCGCCACCTGGCCCAGCGCAACAGGTCTTATAGACCTGTGCGCTGCTTTTTTCTTCTTCTCTCTTTTTTTTATTGCGTGCATGTGTAGGGATCCCAGACTGCAGATGCATACTCTAACCAAGGTTGAACTAAGGCTTTATATGGCTGTTAACTTAATATGATTCTTTTGTACCATGACGAAATTTCCTTCTTAGCATCCACAGACTTGGAGTGGCTTTCGCGCACATATGGCTATCCCATTTCAGATGGTTCCCTTTAAATTTCTCGCCAGCAATGAAACGGGTGCCCAGAAGAAGCACAGGCTATATGCTGCTCCCAACCTGAGGCCACTTGCTTCCATATGTGTCCTACGGTTCGCCGTATTCTTCCGCCCCTAGTGAAAAGACCCCTCAGGTCTAATGTGTTATGGGACTGAGAGGGCCTCTCAGGCTGGTGGACCTCACAGGCTGACCTCTCACGCTGAGAGGACCTCTCAGGACCTCTCAGAAGCTAATGCTCAGATCTGACATCGGAACATCAATCTTAAATTTCGCCGTCTACGCTGCACCTGTCATCGGAGCGGTACAATCATACAGTGCTATGATACACCAGAGATAGATACAGACAAGTACATGTCACAAAACTCCACATATATTGAGTTCCTTCGATTGTATAGATACACTCAAGGCATGCACACTACTGTCAGATTATCTAACAGTTATTTCAAATGTCTTGCAGAATTGTGAATATCAAATATTGGTTGAAGGATCGCTCGCAAGGAACTACACGAAACGGTAAATAGCAGCAACAGAAACTAGATTTAGCACTTACATGTCTACGAAAGCATACAGTCATCATCAACACATACTGTCGTATTCCACAAAGCGTGAACTCATGGGACACATATTCGCAATGTCCGTAAAGCGGCGATGAAAAATATTCTTGAGGAACTCTGCTTCTCGGTGATCAAGTTCGTCTGTTTTACGTATACTTGGGGACTCGCGATGAACCGTCTAGTTTCCCTTGCTTGCGTAAGACGCCAGCTAACTGGCGAAATTGGGTTCTCACCACATGTCGCTTCGTACGAGATTCATCTGTAAGAAATACAATTTCAAAATGTCAGTGTGTAGGCATCGAAATATATAACATACCGTTGGCACACAGCGCCGTTGGTAACCTAACGTGGTTGGTAATCTTCCTATCGGCGCTCATAATGCGTGTCTGCGAACAGTGGTAAAAGCGTAAAGTAAACAGGAATGCCTGTCACTCACAAAAGCATATTTGACACATCGTCTACATACCTCAAAAACAGTTAGAATCCCGAAGACAAAACGCAAATTACTTGAGATCCGCGGCCGACGTCCTCACACTTCAACGTTTCAAAACAGACTGATCGAACCGCTGGCGACTGGCCGAAACGCTTCCACTTACGTTCAGTGCAATAATGCACGGATTGCAAGAGCAATAGCTTCAAGGGGGAACGGCATTACAAGGTTATCACGGCTGGTGTTCCCTGGAGGAATAATGCACAAACATGTGAAATCTTGCGAACTATTTTCTAAAGCGGACGACGTAGGATGTCCCGCGGCGCGGAAAACATGTAGCAACTTGCTCTGGGAGGTGTTGCACGACGCACTGTCGCCAAAGCTGTCTGAGAGGTCCCCCCAAACCCCTGAGGGCTACATGAATGATTCTACAACGTCTTCCAGATTTTCTCTAAAAGGTCTCTCAGACCCCTCTGTGCTGCCTGAAAGGTCCTACCAGACCTTTCAAGATTTCTTGAAAGACCCTCTCAGACCCTTCAGAAGTGCTAAAGGGTCATACCAGACCTTTCAAGATTTCTTGAAAGGTCATCTCAGACCTCTCAGGAAATTTTGAGAGGTCTCTTAGGCACGTTTTCGATAGGGCGCGTTATTCTATTCAGCTGTGCTGTTCGTGAATGACAAAGGTCTGCAAATAACCAGAGGTCTCCCCTCTTTAGCTAAAAAAGAAAAAGAAAGAAAAAAGCAAAAATAAAAGAAGAAGCAGAGGACACTGATTCCCTACTTCCGTATGCAGTCTACTTCCGTATCGAGTCAAAAGTTACAGAAAAAGCGGTGCTAAGGACACGCTGCAAGCTTTGAACTCCCTTCGAACAAACGTCTTTCGAGCAAACGGCGTCGACCAAACGTCTTTCGAGCAAACGGCTTTCGACCAAGCGGCGTTCGATCAAACGGCCTCGACCAAACGGCATTCGACCATACGGCGTTCGAACAAATGGGCGGACACCAATATCGCCACCTGTACCACCTACAAGAAATGGAGGTGCAGGCGACAGATGAGGTCACCACATAGCTCCAGCAAACACCCAGCCAGACATGTACAAGATACTCAAAAATGTATTTAAGATAAGATAATAACTACTAACGTTAGAAGGTAATTAAGATAGAGTATAAATACATGAAAATTAAAGTAATTAAGATAGAGTACAAAATCACTTCAAAAAGTATTTGAAATACAATTAAGATACTATTTATCCTTGAACGCAAAAAGTCACCGGTCACTCGTCAATGCGGCTAGTCGCCGCTATGTGACATGAATCACCTAAACCACGCGCACTACGCAAGCCGCCGCTGTGTGATAGGAGTCATCTAAACATAAGTCCCAAAAAGACGACAAAGAGATACCACATAACTCCACTAAGTATATGTGACCCAGAACAAAGCAAACTTCTAGCAGGTGCCTGCTGGGCGAGGTCAGAATTCGGCATCGCCACGTCAGGGCACACATATTAAAACCCTCACTCGCCAAGGATTAGTACACACGGGGCAAGATCTCTAAATGGAGACTACCAAGAAGGGCCAATGTCCGGGTCAAGCCCGAGGGACTCAGGGAATTTCCACTGAACAAGCAAGATAATGGAAAGACAAGACACAGAAAGTTTGAGGGGGAGATCCAAAATATGTAATTAGAGTATTGAGTAGAAAATACCATAAAATGTATTTAAAATACAGTATTTTAAATACAATACTCCAAATACGTACAAGTCTGCACCCAGCAAACCCTTTGCCTGGCTAACCTTCATTCATATACCCCCCCCCCCTTCCCAGTTAAGAGATGAAGAACAAGAAGAAGAAATTTGGAAACATGCTCATTCAATGTATTTGCAAAGTAGTACTTATGAAAAATAAATACTCAAAACAGTATTCAAATATAAATACATCTTCCCAGGCTGTATTTAAACGCATGATATAAATACACGCATTTATATTTTAGATGCAACAACAACTAAATCATGACTATGGCCTGGGGTGATTCACCGCTTGAGAGCAGTACCCTACCCCATTACACGAGAAGCATGAGATGTGAAATATGAAAATGAAGTTATGTGCAAGTCCAACTTGAACTCCCGTCGTCTGGTTGCGCAACGCTATACGTCGCACAAAAGGAAGAAGCACATGAAAGAAGCGCCAATGGTCCTTGAGATGCAGGGGTGGACCCTACAGCGTCTGGAGCAAGCCGGTAGCCAAGAGGAACTCCAAGAACATCAGAAGTCGTCGACGGTGTTGGACATGGCTCTGACATGGGCCAAGAATTGCAGCCAGGTTGAACGTCTGTCGGCTAGCACCACTCAGCTGAGCACAGAGTTGCCGCCTCTCCGTTTCGTAGAGCTTACATTCTATTAGGACGTGCTCAATGTTCGCTTCAACGCCACATTTGGAGCATAGGCAGCTGTCACAGTATCCGATTCGGCACTTGAATTGGGGATTGAAGGCAACGTAGAGACGGAGCCTGTGCAGGAGGGACGTAAAAGAGCGTGGTAAACGGTCAGGAACTGAGAAGGACATAGTGGGATCCACAGAATACATGAGAGACCTGTCAGTGATGTCCCGACTCCACTGCTGGCGAGCTAGTGGCTGAATGAGCTCATTCAGAAGTGATCTCCTGTCTCCTCTTGATAACACCGTTGGTACAACAGCCCGAGTCTGTTGGGCAGCCGTTGCCGCTCTGTCGGCTTCTTCGTTTCCGCTCAAACCACAGTGACCCGGGACCCACTGCAGGGATATATGATGACCGTGATCGCTTAGAAGCTGAACCTGATGGAGGATATCAGTGACATGACATGACGTGGCGTGACATTTTAGATGCAATGTGCTTAAATACTGCCCATTCCTGCTGTCACGTAGTTTGAAAGGACGAGCCAAATGCCGAAAATGACGCAGCAATTTGGTCTGAATCTGGACCAACAAAACGGGGTTCAAGGCGTGACCCCAACATCAGTGTCCTGTGTTCACATTCATGGCACCGCTTGCCCGCTCCCGTGAATGTGCGACATCTCCGCTGCAGTACCAGCCTTCTATAGCGCTGGCGCCCTTCTCGTACACCGCCTACTTCCTGTACGTGTACGTGGTTATGTCGTAGAATACGTATACTGCTGCGTTTCAGGCCTTACATTCTGTTGTCAAATTCGCGTCTATATAACACTCAGCATGATGCATGGCAACCCCGACAGACCTTGGTTTGTTTTCTGAACAGCTTCAAGGCTTCGCAAAACGAAATGGATACTGCGCTTCTTCCTCGAGAAATGAGACAAACACCTGCACATAGCTAATGTTTACGGGCAGCCCAGCAAAGAGGCTTCGATACCGCGCAGGCAACGCCCAAACACGCCTGTTGAGGAGATGCTCAGGAAGGTGCAGTAAGCGTTTCAAGGATTCAATAATGAGTTGCATAATGACGTGTATTTGCACTTCCACGAGTGATTTATTATAGCCATATTGACTTATTGATTCATTCATTACCTCTCGATGATAGAATGTGGCTAACGAGATGGAGATTGATTTCTGTAATTACATGTGTTTGCTGGCGGATACAGAAAGCCTACGAAAGGTGGCAACGTAAGGAACTGGATCGGATCATTATGATTATTGTTTTTAAGTAAACGATTTCGCAAACGTTTTATTTTCAACGTAAGGGACATTTGCCTGGGCCTACCTTGAAAGTAGCAGCAGGGTTCTGGTGCATGACTGCGAAAAGCACGATACCCGAGACAAGGAAGGTTTTTCAGCAGTCCGGTTTTGTCATATTTTGAACATTTCGTAGACAAGTGAAATAAATATTCTATTCAGAAACGCAACCAAACACACTTTTTCTGTGTGTCGTGTTTTTCCTTCTCTCGGGTATGGTCTAGTGGTGCTTTGTTTTGAGCCGAGTATTGATATGACTTTTCTGTATGCACGTTATCATTATCCAAACTACGTTCAGTGACTCAGTTGCCTAATTACTACTTATTTACTTTACTTTACTTATTTACACAAACGAATTACTTTTTGTCTATTTATTTATCCCAGAATACTGCGGATCGAATTAAGCTTTCCTAGGATCCGAAAAGACAGTTCTCAAACCAGCATTAGCACACACGCACAGCACTGTATGGGACGACAACAACAACAATAAATGAAGAAGTGATGATGACATGGGATGTTTCCCCGTGGTAGCCACAGGACACTACCCCATTTCACAGTGGTTAATATGAGAGGATGAATTATGGTGAGAGTGAAGCAACGACAGGTCGGACTTCTGTTTAGAGCTCTTCAAGGAGTCCAGTGGCCTGCATGAAAACAAAAAGGGAGCGAAGAGCCCGGCACTGATGTTCAAGGGAGCTCCATGGGCCAAGTACTTTGGACAAGCTGAATGGTCTATGGTCGAGGAGTTCAAGTTGGCGTATGGGACGAGTCAGCAACATTTCATGCGCTTTCTCATGCACTACAAAACCAATACAACATGAGAGGGACAATCTCATTTCGTGAATACTGAAGACGGTGACATTCCGGTGCAAGGCTGGGGTAGCAGACGAAAAAAGAAAGTAGGACAAATCAGTCAAATGCATTGAGATTAACGTGAAGCCAAACGCATAGAAACGAGACAAGAAGTCGAGGTTATATGTAGAGCCGCCAATAGCACTACTACAGGTTTTCCCGTCCATTTTAGTCCAAGTGCCATCTGAATTAGTCCAGGTGCCATCTGAAATAATCCAAGCGCCATTAAATGTAATCCGTGCGCCATCTGAAAAAAATCCAGATGCTATTCAATTTAATCCGGGTGCCATCTGAATTAACGATGAAATTAATGAATTAATCCATGGTGGTTTTAAGCACTATAACCGTGTGTTCACACGGGGACATCTTTGTACAGTATTTTAGTGGAAGAAAAAGAAAAAAGAAACTGCTGATGGAACTGAAGGTGTGCCGTGTCTTATGTGGAACATTCGCACGACGCTGAGATATTGGGAGTTGGAGCGGAAGTATAGCAAACGACGGCACTGGTGCTGTCGTCTGCTATACAATATCTTCTGACTGAACAGTTGGATATTCCGCGCAGTTAGAAAAGCGCGAAAAGGCATGACTCACATAGCAGACGACACGACTAGTGCTGTCATCTGCTACAGGATATCTTCTGACTGAACTGCAGGATATTCCACGCGGCTAGAAGAACACGAAAAGCCACCACACACATAACAGATGACACCACTGGTGCTGTCGTCTGCTACAGAATATCTTCTGACTGAAATGCAGGATATTCCGCGCGGTTAGCAGAACGCGAAAAGGCATGATGTTCATAGCAGACGACACCAGTGTTCCTGTCGTCTGCGAAGGAATATCTTGCAGCTCAGTGAGAAGACGTTCTGCAGCAGACGACATGACCAATGGTGTCGTCTGCTATGCTTCTGCTTTAACACTCGATATCTCGGCGCCGTGCGAATGCTCAACATAAGACGCAGCAGAATTTAAGTCTTGTCAGCAGCTTTTTACTTTTCCATCCACCACATGTCTGTAGAATATTCTGCGGGGATGTCCCTCGTGTGAGTACACGGTTATAGTGCTTAAAAACACCATGGATTAATTCAGTTGGCACCCTGGTTAAATTAAATGGCATCTGGATTTTTTTCAGATGGCGCCCGGATTAAATTGAATGGCGTTCGGATTATTTCAGATGGCACCTGGACTAATTCAGATGGCACTTGGACTAAAATGGACGGGAAAACCTGTAGACATATGTATGAACAGGTAATTATAAAGAAAAAAAATAAACACTGATAATAAACGAATGAGCTGTATGACCTCCAAGGATGAGCAGGTGAGTGCATGTGCAGTTGCACACGCACGGGTTTACACGGACAAATTCGCCTCTTCCATTTAGAGCATTACTGCGGTTGTACGCGAGCTCTGTATTGAGAAAAGTGCGTGCATAGCTGACTTACGTATGAGTACGTACTGCATTCGTACCCAAACTTCATTCTCATACCTCACACCTAATGTTTCGCATGTAATGGGGTAGTGTACTGCTCTTCAGTGGTGAACCACCCCAGGTCATAGTTACGATTTGTTTGTTGTTGTTGTCATACCCGAGAAAATTGTGATAAAAGCACTCCAAACCCCTCAGTGGCAATAACAGTGTACCTCGTGTAGCTGGTCGGTTGGTTGGTGACGTTTTATTGGGCGAGCGCTCCACCTGCTGCTGTAGCGGCATATTGTTCGGCGGAATCGTGCGTCCTGGGCCGACTTCACAGGGCCGGCATTCGCCTCGCAAAGCATGAGGGAAAACTTAGAGAAAACATCCTGAGAGCGCATCCGGT
Organism: Ornithodoros turicata; assembly: GCF_037126465.1. Lineage (NCBI taxonomy): Eukaryota > Metazoa > Arthropoda > Arachnida > Ixodida > Argasidae > Ornithodoros > Ornithodoros turicata. The sequence continues at coordinate 13,522,237 of NC_088202.1, forward strand.
GCTAGGATTGGAACCCGGGTCACCTTCCAGTCCCGGCGAACTGTGTTCGAATCCTGCTTGGCTGGTTCTGTGGCCAGGTAGAGGAGAGAAAATATTGTTACGACGACGACGACGGTGTCGGCAGGGACGGGCGCGTGTTACGCACGGCCATGCTCATTCTGTCCATTAAACCATTGTCATAGCACATACCATAGCACATACCATACTAGAGATATGGAAACAACTCAAGAACAACGGTACTGTCGTGGGTTTTCAGTGGGTTCCTTCCCATGCAGGAATATCTGGCAACGAAACAGCTGACCGGATCGCCAACAGCTACCACAAGCTTCCTTCTGAGGTCCCTGCACCTCTGGACCCACGACATAATAGGAAGCAGTTCTCTGCGTACGTCCGAGAAATCCGTCTCACTGCTTATCCGGAAGTGCGGCACTTCTCCCAACCATGCCCCGTGAAGGATCTCAACCGAAAGCTATCTACCCTTCTTCACAGACTCCGATGCAAGTCCGTCATGACACCCGCCTTTCGTTATAAACTGGGTTTCGCGTCATCGCCACGCTGTGAGGCTTGTTTCTGTTTTGGTGACCTGGCGCACATCATCATGGACTGCGCAGAGTCTCAAGCAGCCAGAGACACCTTGATCTCGAGTTTCAGTGCCTTATCACTTCCCTGTGGCTCTCTAGACGAGATTTTGTACCCGCAGGGTCCCACCCACATCCGTAGAAAAGCGCGAGACGCGCTCCTAGCTTTCGCTTCCTCTGTGGAACTGTCGTGACCGCTTTCCTTCTCTTTTCCTCCCTTTACTCTTACCCCCCTTCTTAGTATTTCTTTATCTATGTTTTTAATTACTCATTTCTTCTAATTTCTGATCCTCTATACTTTCTCTGTTACTTCCCCTTCTCCCCCTCCCCTTTCACAAAGGAGTGAAACTTGCCGCCTTGTCTGAGCAGGCAGACCTCACTCCTCTTCCTTATAACATCGCACCACCACCACCACCACCACCAACCATTGTCATCACCACGCTGTGCTGCCCGTATCATTTGGTGGACGTGTAGGCTATCCTTCTTCGAAGCGCTGTTGTTCCGGCCATCAACGCCCCAGCCCGGCCCCAGGACCACAAGAGACGACGACGACCGGAGACAATGAATAAGCCCTGAAGATGCTCCCAGCCCCGAAGACGTCCAACGATGCCCGCGACGACAGGGCTCAGTCTCTCCCGCGCTGTGCTGCCCGTGTCAATACGTACGGCCCTTTACCAGACTTCTAATGCGGTCCTTGCGTGCTCATCGACATTCCGAAGCACTGGAGGATACCGAATGTGGCGCGTGACTCTTGGGATCCCGGACAATTGTTCCTCGGCCATTTGCTTGAGTCCCGAAAGACCCAAGGCAGACAAATGCTCACCAACTGTATCATCAAACTGTTATGTTAGAACTTTATTTGTTACGTTTCGTAGCATATACAGTGTGCCCCAGCTAACTGCGAACCGATTTATTAAATATATATCTATATATCACTTTTTCGGCATGTCATCAAATGCAATATAGCATATACTGATGGGCACTCCTTAGGAGGGCACCAGCAAACTCCTAAGGCAACGTCCTAATTAACTGTTTAATTACAAAAGGTACGAAGTTGTCCAAATGAGAGCATGTGGTCCCGTCGGTCACCTGATACCGTAGCTGTATTCAAAACAAAAATTCGTTCGATAGATCGCCCGCAAAAAATTCGGAACAGAAGCGCCACTCGCGCACCCGTTGGGTGTGAGCCTCCGAGCCGTTTTTCGCGCTCCCGTTTCATTTCGGTGCATGGGAGCAGACGACAAACGCCCGTGTGCATGATATTTTCCATGACGTACTTTCTGTTGAGCGGCGGCAAGAGGACCTTCGAAGTCTGGGCTCGGAAGCAAGATATGAACTTTCTGTGTTACCAATCAGAAACAGCTCTACTTAGTTCTTGTGGGCGTCCCAATATTCATACCATATATGACTTCACGAGCCTCCCCCCCCCCCCCCAAGGAAAAACCTCAGGCAGCACAGCACAGCCGGTACGTGATAGCATACGAACCCACCACCTCCCAGTCTTCGACAGGACCTTGGCTACCAGTAGCGAGCGGATATTGATACCCACTCGGCCACTCCTGCCACTGGAGCGACGCAAATTTGGGGCTGCTGATATAATAAACCAGTTAAACATAAAGCGTTAAAGGATAAATATCTTAAAAATGCAACATCTAAAGTAATTTTTAAAAAGCAATCATATATATATATATATATATCTCTACGCCGTTCAAAATTAACTCGGAAAAATCAATTTCGCAAAATCAACCCTTCAAAATATTTCAAAATCCACCCTCGCTGATACATCCGCGTCGGAAAATAGTATGCTCTTCAGTCTTGGAATGAACGTGGGCGCCATGACTACGAAAGTGCTTCCGACTCATAGGAATAGCCTCGCTCACAGCTCAACGCAGGAATGTCTTGCGCTAAGCTCGTATTTTTACGCGCGATCCTCTGCAGGTTCAATTGAAAATTTCGATTTCCTTAGCTATTATTTAAAGAAACATGCTGAATTATGGTATATATACGAATAAGAAACTGGTTTCGTTGAACAGAACACAGTGTCGCCCATAGACAACGTACGACAGAGTACCAGCCTATGCCTAATTGTGATTTGTTTTGACAGTGTGTACTTTAAGCGAGTGGATACATAAATGGTTCATTTTAGCTGGTGGATTTTGACGGGTAGTATCATACACCACCCACGTATAACATTGTATCGCACGTTAACTATCCACAGGAGGCATTCGAAATAATGACAACAACAATAACGAATGAAGAAAAAGTGACGGTGACGAAGTAATAAAAGCGCACGTGTACAGGAAAGTTTTTGTGGACACACCTCGATGAAAACAGGGCGTGCTGGTGTGGGTCCGCATTACAAAAAGCAGAAGCGCAGCAAATAACTCGGACAAAAAAGGCCTTGGTCCATGTTGTCTGCGCTGCTCCCCCTTTTTGGAGTATGACACGTACTGATGGGAAAAGCCGTCTCGCGCAAGGTAATCGAACGTTTTCATCGGTGACCTTCAACCTGTCCATGTGTCAAACGCCGAAGAGGCAGCCCCGTAATGCGATCCGAAGCCGCTCTGCAAATTTCCGTCCGACCTTGGGCAACACGTGGCAAAAATCATGCAGTCTGTTGCTCTGACAAGAGGCTATCCTCCCGTCCATCCGCTGCGTCTGCTGTCTCACCCCTTGGAACAGGCTCGGCTCGCTGACTGTGAAGGTCGACCAAGGGAAATTGAAGAAAGCTGTTTAGAACGGCCACCTCCCACAGCCTTTTTGTCAGACTGCAAACGATATTGAGGATCAATGAACTTGCGGTGCGCGTGTTGACCGTCGCTGTTATTTACTTTTCATCCTACCATTGTCACACAGTCCTTAGAAGTATCGTATCAAACGAGCTTATTAAGGCCTGATGTGACTTGAGGCTATACGGTATCTTGGTTTTTCGTATGACATGATCGGGTATTTTAAGATACAAATATACGAAGATAGATCAAAACGAGAAAAACGGAGGAAACACGAGAAAACAAAGTTTTAAGTGCTCGGCTGTGGTTTCTTGAGTCAACCAAGTTAATCAGTGTCTTGTAACTTGTGACTTCTATACATTAGGACTGCAAAACTATTGCCTCGATTGTGATTGACTGATTTGTAAAAAAAAAAAAAAAATGAGACGGTAGTGTTGAGCCACTCGGGACTGGCTACTCCAGGACGCGTTATTCAGAAAAGAAAGGGAAACTACACAAATCTATACACTTCGACACAGAATAGAAACGGAATGAATGAAAACATCACCACAAAATTTGGCACCAAAAGCAACAGTGTAGGAGAGTCCACGTGCGAAATCTCAATGCACAAAACCGTAACCGACAACAGTAATACTATTTGTGAGTTGTGGCTCAAATAGTGTTTGACTCTCTGCTTGACTTTTCGTCTTTTTTACCCGACGGAACTCTTCTTCTTACCCGGCATTCCCCTTTCCCTTTTCTTTTTCTTTTTGCTCTGCGTAGGTCACAGAACTCTCATAATAATTAGAAACCAAGCAGGCGTAGAGGAGCATCTCAACATGTGAGCCGCCATGATCGATACGGTAGGCCTAGCGTGTTACGAACGGTGGCACCTACGATTTCCCTGCGCTGTTCTTTCATGTTGCAACACAAGGTTTAAGCCGTACGATACTCGTTCCCTAGAGAATCCAAGCATTCAGGTGATGGCAGACAAAACAAACACACTTCGCACACGGCATGGCACGCGGAGCTGAGAGCGGAAGCGGAAGTGACTTGCATGGCTGTACGCCGAAATAAATCTTTTAAAATAAAACATTAAAAAATCCACGCTTAAAATTCCACCCTTCGAAATCCATTTTCTGAAATAAACCGTTTAAAAATACACATCCTCAAAATAAACGCTGTTAAAATAAATCATGGTTAGGCTTAGGAAGGTAACGCTCCGTATCAAAGTAGTGATAGCCGTATGGGCGACACGATGTTCTTTTCGGCGAAACATGCTATTATGATGTTTCTTGCTCATGTTTGTATTGTTATCAATTACATAACAACTTAGGATTTCGAAATATCCAGCTTAAAAGTGATGACGACGATGCGCGTATGAATACAGGACACGCACACTTGATCATACCTGGGTAGTAATAGCATTATTGTAATGAAATTACAGTAATGAATTACTTTTTCTGGTAATTTGTAATGTAATGCATTACTTTTGATATTAGGTAATTTGTAATGTAATGCATTACTTTTGATATTAGGTAATTTGTAATGTAATGCATTACTTTTGATATTAGGTAATTTGTAATGTAATGCATTACTTTTGATATTAGGTAATTTGTAATGTAATTTAATTAAATTTGTGCTGTAATTTTAATGACATTACTCATTACTTTTTACAAAAGAATCGAGTGTGTGTTCTGTGTTGGCACCTGGCAGAAAAACAGTTGGGGGACTGGCGAGTGAAAAGAATTCCAACGGCACTATGAACGGTGACGCACTCAATCGGCACGTGGAACGTCAATTCATTTTGACGAGCCAGTTGCCTTAGGCAGGGCACCCACAAACAAACGTTGCTCGGTCAACGGTTTGTAGCCCTGGAGAACCATTGTTTGCGGGCCCCATCCTCCTGAGAATCTTCCTGTTGTCGTGATACATTGTGTCTCCTTCGTCTCATTGTGTCTCTGACATTGTAATGTCATTACTTTTTCGTAGTAATTGTAATGTAATTTTATTACCTTTCAATTGCAGTAATGAGTATTGTAATTTAATTTAATTCTAGCTGGAGTAATGTAATTTAATTACATTTTAGAAGCAATTTACCCAGGTATGCTCTTGACCCTTGAGTCAGCTGAGCGCTGTGGACGGATTGCGCGGCGACGGTCATTCCCACTGGTAAAAGAAAGGCCAAGAAAGCGCGCACGCACACGAAAAAGAGAAACGCAAAATCAGAAAACATACCAAAGAACGGCCAAACTCTCTTGATAGTCGGCTCTATATTAGACTATATTACACCGATGCCGCGCGTTACTTGCACTGCTAAAACAGAACTTCACCGAATAATACGCTCCCGGGCATCCGTCATTCCGAATTATATCAGCCCCCCCTCCCCCCTTCTAAGTTGGCAAAACTGGTCACGGAACACATACAGCCAGACAACCTACTTCCGGTGTATCGAAATCCTCGTTCACAGTTATAGCCCTGGCTAGCCCCAAGCGCGAGGAGGGTACTATTTTCCCCGGCGGACGTAGAGCCGTTGGCTGTCCACAAATCAGGGACGACGGATGTTAAAAGATTTATTTCGAAGCGTTTATTCTTCAAAGTTTATTTTTCGGAGTTTATTTCGACAGCGTGGATTTTCTCATGATTTATATTGAAGAGTTTATTTTGCAAATTTGATATTTAAGAGATTTATTTTTGAACGTTTTATTTTTACATGATTTATTTCGGCGTCATCCCACTTGCATTGGATTGGATACCGTCGCGCCGAAAGTGCCTGATCTTCGTGAAAAGCTGTGGCGGAATCCGGCGCCATCCAAAATATCGATCGTGGCGCCTCCCGGACTTGGGCATTGGGAAAGGGTCTTGGCTCGGTACAACTCCTTTATTGCTCTCCCCCATCACTTTCTCTCCCAGCTTTTCTTCTAGCCTTTCTACTTATGAGTTCTATGGCATAGGTGTACTAGGGTAGCCGGCCCGATTTAGTCGTGAATCACCTCCCCATTTTTTTCTTCTAGCCATCACCATCAAAGTTATAAGTTCAATTTGCAATTTTCCTCCTGTTCTGTCAAGTCCGTATATTTGATCAATACGACATACAGAATTATGTTCCAACAATGTACTGCTTGCGACATACTTGTCTGAAATCGTCATTCAGTCATTCAATGGTTCAACAGCCTGTGTTGGGTTCTGTCGCCTTCGAAGGGGCTGTACAAATATTGTGTTTGAACGTGGGTCGCATGCCACAGGATTCTGTCGGTCTTAATCGGAAGAGATAGACTTGCAACAGTGGGAGGTTTCAGACAGTATGTACCATGAGATGCAATATTGTGTTGAAAATAAACAGTTGAAAGTTTGCCCTGTGTCTGTGTTTCGTGGTGACTGCCCATTTCATCCAACGTCGTTTCATCGACGCCTGACCAAGGTTAGGTCAGGAGAACCTTTTACGTATTTCACACGTTGTTGCAAGAAAAAGCGGCGGCCACCGATTTGAGGAAACAGCGTCCGATGAAGCGTCCATTCTTCGACGAACTGACGTTGGATGACCCGTTTCATCGAACGCCATTTCGTCGAAAAATGGACATTTCATCAAACGCCGATTCATCGAGCGCCGTTTCATCAAATCGGTGGCCGCCGCCTTTTCTTGCGGCAACATGTGAAATACGTAAAAGGCTCCCCTGACCTAACCTTGGTCAGGCGTCGACGAAACGGCGTTCCACAAAATGGCGTTCCATAAAACGGCGTCAATGAAACGGCGTTCGATGAAATGGGCAGACACCACGAAACACAGATACTGAGGGCAAACTTTCAACTGTTTATTCACATCCCTGCAGATCAATCGACAGAAAAGCCGTCTCGCTGTCGTCCAATAAAATCGAGACTGTGCTAACGCACCTGTCTCCCGCCCTCCTTTTTCAGTATCTGTTCTTGTTAGTAACACAAGATCTGGAAACTGCGCGTTTTACTGCGAGATCGTCGGATAAAAGTAATTACTGGGATCGGAAAAAGTCCAAAATGGCGCACAGAAAGAGCAAACTCGTTGTATACAAACCGTTTGGCCGCCGATTAGGCCCGCGGCCATCTTTAATGTCACGTGTGCGGTGACGTTTGCTGGGACGTGTGACCATGACCGGTACAGAATTCATTGTTTTCGCCCAGCACGCTTTCGTCGATGGAGCAATAAACTGGGTGCCACCCCTGTGATAACAACAAACTGCGCAGGATAACCTCTTCTTTCACGTGCGTTTGGGAACCGATGAGAACAGCGCGCCTCTAATGCTTGTAGCTTATGGCATATTTATCCTGACACGCCGCAACAGTTATAGAACATCATCATCTTGCGCTCTGCAAGTCATTTCGAGGCGGATGTTCAATACTTCAAGACAGTCTTACTTATCTGCACAGAATCATTGTGTCTCGGGGACACTCAAACAACGTGGACATTCCGCGAACGATGAACGTAAGGAAAAGTGATTCGAAGGGCACACTTCTTATTATGAGCTTTTCCTTTCATTCCAAAGAGGAAGGAGCCAAAACTCGGGGCAGACGACTTATACATGCGCGTCACCTACGTTCGATTTCAAGGTCGCTTGGGGCGCGCGGGACCGCCTGCGAAAGGCAGAGTGCGCTTTACCCATTTCACACAAACGTTTTTGCCGTCCTTTAAAAATAGAACGTAGGACACACGGACGAGAAGAACTCAGTGTGAAACCGGCCTTAAAGGCCTGTTCCGACATATAGCGGTTTGCTATACTGCACTAGAAATAGTGCGATATTGTCCTCCTCACAGTGCTCCAAACCGCTAAAAATTAGCGCTTGCCGGAGTTGAGGTCGCGTCGACTTTTTCAGGGCATTAGCACTACATTCGTGTTGGCCAATTAGGTAGCTCTTCAGTGATGTTCGTCCGCATGCTGTCGAACTCCGGAGGCGCCATGATGGGAGAGCCCGGAAATGACAACCGAACTTCCGCTAAATTATAGCGTCAACGCCGCTTTGCAAGTGTGAACTGTCCGATAACAGTGAGCGCTATTTTTACGCCCTGTCTTGTAGCGCGATATTAGCGGGCTGCTATATGTCGGAACAGGCCTTAATGCGTGCGCGCGTTTTTCTATTCCATCTTCTTCATGTACTTCTCCACGTGCAGCGAGGTAGGATACCGCACCGCCGCGGTGAAACAACCCATGTCATCATCATTATGTACTCGTAATTGTTGTTTCGAAGGCAGAGGCGCGTGCACAATGTGTTCGACGTGCTGTCTATGTGAGCCCTTCACTTTGACGGCGAGAAATAGGTGGCAAAGCTTTCACCTCGATGCCAGTATGTATTCGTGAACGGGGAGAGCAGGAGTCGGATTCATTTCGGACACATGAGTTGGGTCTCGTCTTTAACCACGGAGCCATATTGATGTCAAAGCTGGTGCAGTGCGCTTGGGCGTATCACACAAACACGACTGCTTAAATTTTGGTGACACGTGACTCAATTGCTTGCGGCACAGTTCCCGTGGATGCAGAGTCCGATTATGTTCGACCTCTCTGTAAATCGTTTCTTATAAAATTTCTTTAAATAAACATATATATTAAAATATATAAAAAAATCGTAAATAGTCCCCCCCCCCCGAGTTCCGTTATAGCCCGCTGACAAATTTATTTGCTCTGCTGTGTGAAATTCTAGGCGAGCTCCTATTAGCTGTTACAATACTGTTTAACTAGCGACCTGGTTAAAATGCATGCAACAACATTGGCGCTCTAGACAAAGCATGACCTAATGGACAACAACAAAAATGACAATGACGAATAGATGATGACAATGGCATGGGTGTTTTGCCGCTGGGGTTCAGTACCATTTGCGCGCGCTCTGCGTACTCTATAAGATAGCCTTGTCGCCTTCGTACATACACAGTTGCGTTACATGCAAGGTAGGCCTGCGAGCGTACGCTACCTTTCGGGAATAGCGTGCGCGCGCTAGAAGCTTTCGCAAAAGCATTTCGCGGGATTCCGGAAAGTATGGCCTACTCCATGGACTTGAGCGTTTCATTCGTTAAAATCGAACAGCAAAGTACCGCTTGGGACACGCTTGTCTGAAGCTCTGAAGGACACCAGCTCCCGTGGCTCAGTGGTTAGCGTGCTGGCCATGTCACGTCGAGACTGGGAGGTACCCGGGTTCGAATCCCGGTGCCGGCTGTGCTGTCTGGGGTTTTTCCTGGGTTTTCCTCAGACACTTTCAGACATATGTCGGCACAGTTCCCTTAGAAGTCGGCCCAGGACGCACATTCCCCCAGGGCGTGAGTCGTGACGTTGCCCACATACGTGAGGCCGACAACGGCAAGCCCTATCACCACCACCACCACCTTGTCTGAAATCAACACTCTGTGTTTATCCTATCTCGAATCTTCAGGTGTTGCAAGATAAACACATGGAGCATACGGTATTTCTTTTAATACAATATTGGAATAACATTTCCGAGGGCAATCACGCAAATGTTGACTGCAGAACTACTGACAGGCGATTCCAGAGAACCGTGTCGCAGGCAGTACATGCATACTGAAAGTGGAAAATGACACCAAATGTTCCAAAAAATAAATTCGTACGTCGCGTTTTATAGTGGCTTCTCATACATTTGGGCTGTAGAGCTCGGAAGTAGGAGCACGACATACATAAAAATGTTTTTGCTCCGTGTGATGTTGAACGCGCTGTGTCTTCCTAGCGTACGCTGTCGTTCTGCGTTCTCGACCTCACGTGCGTTATGCGTTAAAACTTTGCGAGACGCTTCGTTCTGTGACACAGGCATAGTTACAGTACACCATAGTAGAGACCTTATCTATAGTCGCAGGATTTTACTGTTATAAATTCTACGTACCAGCAGAAATTCTTTCATTAAAGCCTCTACCGGTTCTCGTAGCGTAGTGGTTAGGATGATCGCCGAGGCTGGGATGTGACACAGGTTCGAACCCCGGCACCGACCGCGATGTCTGATGGTTTCCGGCGGCCTTTCCAAACGAATGTCTGCACAGTTCCCCCTGAACTCACCCCAGAACGCGTACTAACACCCCTGTCCCCCACGCCTTCCTGCTGCTCTCTCTCCATGTGTCCGCGTCTGTACGGCGCTCAGGGCCACAGTTGCTTCGCGGAGCTATAACCTTTACAACCCCCCCCCCCCAATGTAGGAAAATCTCAAAGTTCTCTAACTTGGCATGTATGAGATAATATGATGACATATCACCCCAAACCACAATAAGTGTGACGAGCGTTGATTCTGATAAGTTGACTCTGTTGGCGTAAAGCAAAAAATGGCGCTTGGGAGGGAAGCCATGCACTCTTGATCGTAGGCCAAGTGGACTAACTTCGAAGCGTGACTGAGTTAGAGTAGCCAGCCACTGATAGGTTTTAGCTATTTCCAGCGTACAGAGCAAATTTGTTAACCTCATAGTCTGACCGCTACTTGGCCACCTTGCTGCCTTCCGGAGAGCAACATACAAGCCGGTAAACGCTCAGGGTGCCGTTTCTTCCACATTGGCGCCTTTCCAGCGTTCCTCTCGCATTTTATAGCCCTTTATGGCGTCGCCTTTTTGTTGCGTCAGAAGCAACACGTTACTAATTCCTCTTAGATTGTAGCTTTTTCCTTCTTTTTTTTCTTCTCTCGTTTGTACGAGTTGGTGTACGTGTTTAATTTCGAAACGATGCCGTGTGTTGTACCGCACACATCTACTTACGGCTACCTTCGCAGTTTTGTATGCAAATGTACGAAGTATGCAGTAGCTGAAATTGTGCAGACAAGCCCCTTCCTGAACAACGAAATCCCCGTCCTCGGATGAAGGCTCATCTCAAGAGTGAAGAGCCTACTATGTTCCGACGCGGACGTAGAAAGCGCCGGCTTTCGCCGGCTTTCTCGCTGTGATAAATGAGAGAGGATGGATTTCGAAATATTTATTTCGAAGCGTTGAATCTGCCAAGTTTATTTTTTGCGGGTTTATTTTCGTGTCGTTGATGCATGCATGATTTACTTTTGGAAGTTTGTCTTGGAAGTTGGATTTTTAAGACATTTGGTTTTTAACGTTTTATGTTCGAATGGTTTACATCAGCGTCTCCCCTCCACAACCAAGGCTGCAACCTTTCGTTAGTGGAAGAACCTGCCGCTGTTTTCAAGAGGAACAACGATAAAATATAAAGGGTGAGAAAGGAGGGCACTGGGGGACAGCGCAAGAAGTTTACGTAAAGTATATCCGCGGGCTTTTACAGACACTTGCTGCCAAGTGTGTACGAAGCTGTTCAGTGTGATTGTAAATAGCTATTTGTTTGCTGGTAAATGAAGAGCAATCAAAGGACGTCATCAAGAAACGAAACAGGTTTCACGCGCAACTGAGAGGGAAATTTCCAGTGACACCTGGAAAGGCTGTGCCAAAGAAAAGTCGCTCTGGGTGAAGGACATGGCCATGTACCGTCGTGTAGAGATAACACTGCGCAGTTTTACAATGGAGTACCCCAGGGCTCTGGGACGCCAGAGAAGTAAAGTGTGTTTTGCGCAGTGCAACAGTGACTGCCCCTTGTCCCTGGGACCCCAAAGCGCCGCAGGTGCCCTAATCTAAAACTCTCTACTACAGTTTGCAAACTATAATGCAAGCACCTGGTGCTCGTGGTACCGTCAAATGCTGACCGCAGTATTCATTTAGTGTACGAAATTCAGATAATTGAAAAGTACATGTTTCGGTCCCAAATATCGTTGACGAATTTATGTTGCACTAAAGAAGGTCTGTTTTTGAACTTCTTAATTGCTCTGAATCGAAATAAGAGCGAATGAAAGAACGCATGAACGAAAATTGAGGGATATAATTATTAGAACAAAGAAAATAAAAGGAGGAAAGGTCAGCCAAACGGTATGTCGCCTTGCTATTCCGCAAAAAAACTACAAAGAAGAAAAATGATAAACTAACAAAAGGTGAAAGAAGGATGACATAGATTACAGACAGATAAGATTTTTAAAAAAAGATGAGGGATGAGGGTGGGGCACTGCCAAATGAGATGACAAGTTCACAGGCTGTGCATGAGGACGCTGAAGAACGCAACACTGCTTTGGTCACAGGCCGCTGTGTGGGATGTCGTACTGGGCAGAGCAGAGTGACCAAAGTCTGTGCACCGCAGCTCCAGTAGGCGTCGTCTGAGCGTGGCTCGAGGGGTGTCGAATCTGCGGCAGTCGAGGAGAAGATGTGCAAGGGAATTCCCCTTTATTGTGACTTCCTTTTTTTGTGTGCATTAAACTACTCTGTAGTTGCGAGTGCAGCGGCATTGTTCCGATCACTTCTCTGTGTCCTCGTATAGAGTTTATTCACTGACGTCACCCCTCCAGAGGGCACTAGCTTTGCAAAGGCGAAGTCGCCGCCATGACGTAGGCCCCTCGAAGTTTGGTTCCGGTTTTCGTTCACTGTCATGCACTATTTAGGGGACTATTAACGTTGAAAACATGGCAATTAAATTACTTGGATTGTGGTACAAATAATATTCACAGCACAGTAACTTTGAAAGACCAAATGTACGGTGAATGCGATGTGGGTGAAGGCCTGGACAGCCAACCTACGGACCTACCTTATGGCGACAAATCTACTAGCGACAGTGGCGCTCTCCTGCGGATGACGTCATGTGAATAAACCCTATTCTTTGTGCGCTGGTAGTATACGTAACTTAAATGTTGAATTATTTTCTGTAGCTCTAGTTCTCTCGCAGTATCTCGCGGTGCTCGAGGGTGTCGCAAGTTCGGAAGCCTATCAAAGGGCCGAGATCATAACGCCGAACTATCAGAAGGCCGAAAGCCAAAAGGACGAAAAACATAACGCCGGACTGTCAGAAGGCGGAAAGGCTAAAGGCCCAAAATTCATAAGGCCGAGCAATCAGAAGGCTCAAAATAAAAACGCCAAAGAGACAGAAGACCTATAGGGTGAGCACTCCGGTGAATGGCCACTGAAGGAGATTGTTCTTTGAATAAGATTATGAAAAAGCTTTGTGACTCTTGTATTAGAAATCAAATAATTGGAATGCATAGCATTTGGTGCTCGGAAATAGAACGGCTAGAGAGAGAAAAAAAAAACACTTTTTTTACTACAAAAAGAAAGTGCCTGGCGGGTGAATGCCACTGAATGAATTGTAGACAAGCAGGTGTTTCTCTGCGTTTGGTGACCCGAACGTGCTTGCCACCGTGTACAATAAACACATACCATAACACTGGTTAATGTCTACTTTTCCTTTTTGTTTTCCTCCTAGTGATCGAAAGTCCGTTATTAACGCGAAGTTCGGTGAAATGATTTATTTGCTATATTAATTCCCAACAAGCTTATCCTACTTGATTTGTAGAGCTGTTTTTTATTGCAGTAAAACAGTTTCCGTACCTTGGGTTCCTTACTTTTCGGCCTTTCGATACTTCGGTTTTCTGACTTTTCGGCCTTCTTATAGTTCGGTTTTCCGAAGTTTTGGTGCTTTGATTTTTCGGCACTATGAGTTTCGGCTTTATGATTGCCACCCCGCAAGTTCAGCTAGTCTGACTACCAACGCAGTTTTCTACAAATAGTGTGCGCCCCCAAACACAGAACACGGATTAGGTTCTGGGCGTGCGCAGTGACGACGATCTCACTATACTCATCAAACAACTCATAAAACTCATCAAACAACTCATAAAACTCATCAAATAACTCATCATTCATAAGTCATCAAATCATATATTACAGCATATGCACTGGGGTAGGGTCCCGCAGCCTAAGAGGGGAACACTCCATGACATCTATGTTGGGTAGAGCCTGAGCATAGGGGACGAAGAGGCACAACACAGAGGGACGATTCCTCGTTGCTCACGCGCTACTCATCATGTATGTCATCCACCAGCTTGCCCGCGTCTATGCCATCTTGACCACCACATCGCATCATCGCACTACTATGTACTATTCAATGTAGTTATGGTACTTCTTCCTCAGCAACTCCCTAAGGGTGTGCATATCGGTGTGAACGCCGATGATATATGCCTATGGTCATCGGGAGTTCAGTTGCCAGCCTTGCAGTGGCGGCTTCAGGCAGCCCTTGATTGCACACACACATTCTTGACTGAAAGGGGTATGGACATATCCCCCGAGAAAAATGTGTACCTGCCTTTCACTAAGAAGAAGACGACGAACTTCCAACTGAAGTTCACCGATCAGCCGATTCAGAGAGTGCCATCGCCGTTTCCTAGGAGTTGTCATCGACCGTCAGCTATCATGGGCAGCTCACGTTAAGTGCTTGAAGGACATAGTCGTCGCGCGTACCAACATCCTGTAATCCCCATCCCCAATAAATGTTTAATATCGTGCTTTAGCTGGGGGGGGGGGGGGTTTCTCATAAACACCTTTTCCAAATAATCACACCGTTCGACTTGGCTCTATGGAATAAGAATATGCTTATAGACAGATACGCCGCTTTTACAACTCGAATAGTTTTGAGCGGACTTTCTGTGTACTAAGTGGGAGGCTGGTCTGGTGTATAACGCTCACTGAAACCAACTTCCTATAGTTTCCGAGAGAATTTCTACGGTTTTTGAACAGAACTATCGGCGTTGTCGACAACCCCCTCGAGGAAATCGTCTGTATCTCATCTCCTAATCAAAGGCAGAACGAGAAAACAAACCAATAAGACTTCTTGAGATACGTATTAGAAGGACGGCGGACGCGTGTCACCATCATAGTTCTGTGTGCTTCTTCAAATACTTTCCCCCCTTTATGGCCTTCACCTTGGATTTGGTATCTTTGTTTCCGCGTCGGACGTCTAGTCTTTTTCTACTGGTTTCAGGAAGACGACGATCCGTGAGTGGCTTGGACGGTGGAGGTTGCACATTATTTTCTTAAATCTCCTAAACAATGAACAGTGTCCCTCGACGCTGACAGGAGCTACAGTGAATGTACTGAAGGGGTGCAAACAGTTGCTTATGTGTGTACGTATGTAACCACGTGTTTTCGCTCATGTATATGTCGACTTCAAGCCCTTTCACTGCGGCCAAAACACACACACATACATTGGATGATGATGAGGTGGGCGCTTCACCGCCGCTGAGGCGGTCAGAAGGCACTGACATACTTTGGTTTTATTGAGCATGTAACAGCTATGAACAACAATAAATGAAGAAGAAGTGATGACGACATGGGATGTTTCAGCTATGAACGATGTCCTTTAGCCATGCGAACTCTCTAGAGGAGCAACTCTTTCTAGAGGAGGGGAAGGCAGATGGCTTCGACAGGGGGTGGGGTGGCAAAGCGTATAACCAGGGTTCTTTCGATTTTTATTTGTGGCTGGATTCGGCGTATATTTTTCGATGTTTATTGATTTTCACGAAATTTGCGATTTCTGCACAATTTCTGCACAATCTCTGCACGACGCTCATTCAACATGGCGTTGCTCGCAACGGCGGCGTTTTACGGTTAACGAAAAACTAAACGGACACACCCATCGTCATTTTTTCACAACCATCCTATTGCTGTATGGTCTTCTGATTTACATCAACATGATGCGTATGTGCAGCAATTTATCTCTGACGTGTCCTGGAATGTACTTTTGTATTCGGTGTTTTTCGATTAAAAGCGAATGAGGGAAAATTTACCCGGCGTATGTTTTTCGTTGTTTTTCGATTAAAACCAAAAACGCGGAACCCAACGCATAACCAATAGTCCCTAGAGAATACAACGACGGCAATCAAGACCTCTGATATGCGTGGGACCCTGTGGATAACATTCAGTTTGTTGTGACGGCATCTGAGCATAAACCATGGCGGCCTGCGAGTACACTGAGGCTTTGAAGTTGAGTAATTGTTATTTCATGATCAGGAACACAATGCAGCAGCAACGACGAAGCCGTTGTGTTCCTTGCGTGTATTCGTCTTGCTGCTGAGTTGTGTTCCTGACCTGCGAGTAAGGAGCTTGCAATTTTTACACGTGGTGGCAAGGAGGCGGGCACTGCCCCCCCCCCCCCCCAGTTGGCCCCCTCCTGAAACGCCGATGCCTTTATATCAGAACTAATGGCAAATTAAAATGATGTCGTGCGTAGCGTTTCCTCAATGTGTTCATCCTTTCAACGGTTTACATCTCGCAGCAAAGTTACTAGTATTTCACGTTATGAGCTGGCTCAATCTTCATTGTCCTGTTTGGACAAAGTCTTACGAATGTCCTTCTCCCATAGAGAGACGGAATAAATAAATACGTAACACGTGCCGAACATTGACTTCCTCTACAAACACTACCAAAACTGCACAAAACAACTGATGTATGCGCGCTAATAAAGTTAACTGGTGAACTATAAGGCAAGGTTTCCACGCTCGGTATTCGGACCCTTACTGCTAAGAATTGCCTTATTCTGAGGCCGAAAAGACAATGTCACTTGAGTGTATATTCCCTCATGTCTACACTCTAAAGGAGAATAGGAACAAGAACAAAAGCGGCCACAAAACGCGTGAACAGCATTTGGAAAATCCAGGAGAAATCATTGAGTCATCTCACCGAAGAAAACAAGTTTGTCGATTCGAAAGAGATGTTTCTTTTTTTCTCGCCAACACCAAAAATTTGCATTTCGTTTGTAATCGGCGCGTCTAATTGTACGTTCGTGAGAATCGATTCACAACCCACATGTTGCACGCATTCACGTCAGAGGATCCCAAGGTTCCTGTCACCTCTCGAAAGCGTCGCTTTCCAGGAAGGAGAACTTTCCACAATGACCGGCAGCATCGATACCCGGTAATCTTGCCAAATACTACTGACAATTACGTAAGAGATTCCCCCATCCCCTGCAGGCATCCAAAGGACAACACCCTGCACTGCTGTAACCTCCGTCAAGAAAACGTGTTCTCTTACGCTGCCGAAGTCATTATCATAATGACAAGAAAAAAACGCTCGCCAGACATGACTCACTCCCAATTGGTACACGCGCGTATACACATTTTCGAGAGCTTCTTCCAGAAAAGCCTTCAAAGACGTCACCACGCAACTTCAGTTGACGTCAGAGGGCAGCCGCCCCAATGACATGCGAGACCGGCGGCCGTGACGTCACGGACCGGTGGCTGGCCAACCGCGAGCGACCGGCGAGACCTTGGACAGAAGTTGATGTTTTTGTTTGTCAATTAGCGAGGGAGATGTGGAAGAAAAATCAGCCTTTCTCATGTGGAGAAGAGAAAGTGAAGAGATGCAGACAAAATGGCAAGGAGGATAAGGGAAAGGGTCGTGTTTGGCAATTCCCAAAACCGGTATATAAGAGCCACGGTGCTCCCATCGAAGCATTCACAGCGATTCACTCGTTGGAGAAGTTGTAAATATATACATAGCCTCTGTATTTCTCTTGTGTTCCTATCGTCAAATTCAAGATGAAGGCTGTATTCCTCTTCGCTGCGCTCTGCGCTGTTGGTAAGTAGCAACTATTGCTATTTATTTCCGTCCGCCTTCAATTTACGCTTCCGCTGGACATCTGATAAATCCTCATATGGTTTCAGGCGGTTCTTTCCGCTTACCTCTTAATAGGCAGCCTCGTTTCGAGTGTGAGGGCTTAAAGTAAGAGATGGACAGTGAAGTTCGCCCCGAAAGCCCTTTAGTGTGTCTTGCTGTTGACGGCTTCACCAAATCAACATAGAATAATATAAACGATGTTTTGCACATTCGTTTTATTGAGAAGTCTTAGAAGTGAACAAAATCAAGCGTCCAGAATCGCGAAATGCATATTTTTTGTCTTCACACTGCCGCAAGGTGTTTCATGCGTTCAAAATTACCTGACATTACCATGCCTACCAAATTTAACAAGTTATGCGCAGATTTGCAGAAACAAAAAGAGAAACCGAAAATTCCGCATTGCGAACCCCTTCTTTTAGATGATCTCAGGGTCCTTTCGAGCTTGGAGGAAAAATTATGTCCGCTTTATCGCCTAAAAAGCATCGCAAACTTTCTCTGGTGAAAGCGACGTCGCTTCGGTTAGCACAGGGAGGCTCCCCCGATGTGTCCTAGTGACCCCAAAGAATCTGGGTGTTCTCACTTCACCTCCGAACGGATCGTCGCCGCTCTCGTTTTCGCTCACTAAACCCCCGTGTTCGTGTGTGCTTTTTTTTTTTTTTTTTTGACGTTGTTTTCACTTTCTCCCAGCGGTATCGTATAGCGATTCCTTCAAACGCGCTGCTGGATAAGTGGGTGAAGACGGTAACCGGAAAACGGAAGGGCAAAGAAAAAATGAAGAAATACGCCTTCATGAACAGCTTCTCGAAAATTGCCTAGCGTCTCTCAGACCCTGCCATTTCCTCGTAATTCGCGCTACGCATGAAATGTGTCCGACGAATGTCCTTGCGTATGGGTATGCCTACATGTGAAGCGTGCATTTAAGCAGCAGGGGGTGTTGGTTGCATACCGTCTTTCTACGACGTTGCACATTATGGGACGCTAAATTCAAATTCCCCGCCCCCGCCTGCTTCAGCGCAAACGTTTTCATTTACTATTCAATGGCAACCATACGCGGTGCAGTCATCTGATTTGCCATGCGAAATGCCTAACTCTCAGCAGTATCGTATGCCAGCACGCGACGTACGCGCTTCCCTGTCGGCAAAAGCTACTGTGGCGAAGCTGTTCGATATAGAATCAACAACAAAACGCCGTAAAAATGGGTCATCGTTCGCCGACTTTCACTCGAGGAAAACGCATTTCTAGGAATACGAACTCGGAGATAACCGTAAGCGAGGAACTAGAATGACTTGCACGGAGTTGGAAAAGACCGTGCTTAATTTACAAGAATAAAACGGAAACAACACCTGAAAAAGAAAGTAGATCGATAGATATAATAACTTAGGATGTGTCCGATCCTAACTTTTCAATACGAGACGCAATCTAGAAGCCGACATCAAATAGAGCCGGGAAGACGACAACGAAAGCGTCGTCTCCTTGTGGGGACCTCATCGTCCACCCTGTTGTAGTTCCTTGCCCCTGGCATTGGCAATAGATAATTTTCGACCCCACCTGCGTTTAAGTAGGCCAAGACGTATTTTTAGATAAAGGTCGATAGCCATAAGACTGGGTACTGAAAAAGTAAAACCCAAGGCGGAGGAGGTCGACGTAATTTCTGGTTCCTCGAAGGTCGCGCCTGCTTTCCTTTATCGCCGCCGTTTGAGTGCAAGGCAAACGCTTAAAAACGCTGTTGATGGCAAATCAACACGCAGTGAGCGTTCGCCAGTGAATGCAAGCGCTTTTAGTGCAGTCCTTAAAGTACCCGCCTTCGGTGACATACGATGACTGCGTGTTGCACGGCTGTACGGTTCAAAACTGATCGAGGTCTGTGGCACGAGTTGAACATTACTTGACATATTCGCTTAAAGACCAAAAATACGGAAGCGTCAAAACCCTACACATAACGATTCCTACTAGAGGAGCGGCAACTGAAAAAAAAAATAAAAAAAATAAATTATGCAACTTTGGCGTAGCGAAGCAAGCATTTCCTCCTTCGCACGCGGTTGGATGATTTTTATGACCACCGCGCGTACACCTACCCGCACTTTTTTTTTTCATTCAGCTATCCCTTCTTGCATGTCCATTTCCTACAAGCGATCGCAAGATCGCTGTTTCTATGATTATATCCGGAAGCATGAACGTAGTGTCTACACTCTTGAGGCAACTTATGGAAAGCTACGGAAGGATGTTACGAAATACAAACTACGTTTTGAACCATAGATGGTGTTGGCCCATCATGTCCATAATGTAGTATAGTCGAGAAATGGTCAGTGTTAATGTGGCAATTTAGTCGATGAAAGTGAGTTATATCTACAGACACCAAGATGTTCTCACGCACGTTGACGTCACATCATGTAGTAAAGTAACCGTTGGACTCTAATCATGTCATCTTCTGTCTCACCACAGCCGTCTACCAAGTGTCTGCTGCCGCCGGTTCTTGCCACCTGCGAGAGCTGGACCTCTGCGCAGCCACCCTGCTGCTGTTCAACCAGAACCCATCTGGCGTGGCCACCACTGACAACGAAGTTGACAAGCAGTGCGGTTTCCTCCGGGAATCTCAGGAATGCTTCAAGAACTACACGACTCGCTGTGCCACTCCCCTGCAGAGGGAACTTATTGGCTTCGTCTCTGAGGGTTCCCAGGAAGTGTTCACCAAGTTCTGTACTCGTGACACCGACGTCAGGAGGAGTAAGTTCGTTAAATACATAGTTCAAGAAATTATTTCCGTATCTGGGAAAAAATTATGAAATCATTGACGATCGTTGCTTATGAGTGATTTACCTCTTACAGACTACCTCAAGCACGCTCCTTGTCTTGGTCAGACCATGCCAGAGGCTAGGAAGTGCCTGAACGATGTCCAGGTCGGTCTTGAGAAGGTCACCACCACTCCATTTGCCCAGCGTGTCCCCACCGGATGCTGGTAAGTGTCAGTGCGACCAGCTGCAACACAGATTGAGCAAATGCAGCTAGCATATTACTTGGCATACTGGCAATGCCGTTCCGCGCAAAGTAGACAAAATAGTAAGCCATGACGTCTTTTCTTCCCCAGCATCTACCACAGATACCAGGAGTGCAGTCGCCAGGCCGTCGAGAGCAGGTGCGGCCCTGAAGCCGTCGAGTTCGGTCAGATCCTCCTCCGCATGGCTGCCTCCAACCTCCCAGACGTCATCTGCAACCAGTGCAGCCACGATGAGAACCAGTGCAACCAGCTTCTCCCACCAAAGGGCACCAAGCCCAGCGGAAAGTCCAACTCCGTGCTCTCTCGTCTCTTCTCTGCCTACCTTGGCAACTAAGTCGGCTGCGACATGCCACCCAGTCATCTTGTCCAAACAACTACAGCCACTAATGACAGACTGTACCTTGTGGACATTGCGACGTATCGCATAGGTGGTGTTCCACGCGAACGCAAAGTCTGTTAGACATACGTTGTTTCTTCTGTTAGATTACCTAAGTCAAACACCTCTGCATTCCTGTGCTCTCTTATCTCCTCGCGGTTTCACTGCTTCAGTCAATTGGAAAGAACCTCTACAATTCAGAAATTTACAGTTCTCCAGCAAGCTTGGGCTACTTTCGGCCCATTAATATGTGAATCAAAAAGACTTAATATCGAAAAGCGGTAAACCGCGTTCCTTGTTGGTTGTGTTTATTGCAAAGCGAGAATGTCTTATTTCTTGAAAAGGGTAATGTGATCTCACAGTTAAAAACAACAGCAATGTGCTGGAAAGTGATCTATACGTGAGACACTGCTTGACAGGGCGAGAATGGAGAGCGTTTCTGTGTGTATTGTTGTTTTATCAGTGGACTGAACGTCCACGGCATATGTGCGTGTATACTAATGCCACCTCGCACAGAGTTTGGTGGAAAACATTTGTAGAATGTTTGTGAATAAAGACCAAATGTTATTATTGTTTACAATATACATTGTTCCGAGTTCTTCTTTCTCTCAACACTTGGCGCGCATAGAACTTTTCCTTGTATACGTGATGCTGTTGGCAGCCAGCAGGCAGCATGTTGAAAGAGGTCCGCTCCCTATATATGGGTGAACACAGATGCAGGACGGGACGGCTTGCAAAGTTGCCGCCAGTGGTACGCGCAAACCACTTTAAGCACTTCGAACGCTGGCGCAGTTTGCAAGAGCTAATTTTCTTGCCATGCAAGGTTGTGACTTTTACGCTATGCTAATATCCTACAGCCCTAAACAATCGTCGCGTCCTTACCAGATGGCACAGCAGCCATTTGCGTTCTGTTGGACGCGATGTGATACAAAACAAGTCACGAGTGCAGCCAGAATGAGCGTTGCAGTACAGAAGATAAAGGTTCAAAGGAGCACCTTTGAACCTTTATATCTTCGGCTGATGCCAATTAAAGTTAGTTGTAAGTAAGCGCTCGTCCTGTCTACATCTACTCTGTGGTCGTCTATTCTAGCGCAATCTTCTGTACTGCAATGCACCAACTAGCCCAACAACATACACTGCTCAGAATGAGCGTCTTTGCTCTTTGTGTGCTGTGTATGCAAGACGCTGAAACGCAATGCTAAACCCTCTATAAGACCTACGCAATGTAGTACGCAATTTAGTTGCAAAGTACGCTATCGCAATAACGGACACACAGTCCGAAACTCGCCGAACCTGGCTTTGCGTAGCGCGCCTGGTTTGCGAAAACGCAATTTCTTTGCACACGCTCCAACTAAAATATTCTGTTTAATAGACAGATGAATGTGGTGTTGTGCAGCTACAAGAAAGAGAAGTTAACTTAACCACCTGGGGACATACAATCTAGGTGCGAAACCCAGATGGATTTAGAACCAAGGTCTTGTGGAGAGAACATGTTGGCGGAGATAGAACATCAACGGGAAGAATGAAGAACAAGTACTGTCACCTATCTCAAGTTGATTAGGCTGCAGGCTCCGATTGGCTGGCTGTGAAATCACGGAAATGAAGTAACAACAAAAACCTTATAAGCACTTGGCAACTTATAAGTAGCTTTGGCTTCACAACCTCTAATATCCTTAATTGCACCCACCATGTAAAACGTGTCACCACACAGGCAAACCGTACTTTGGGCTGTCGGAGACGTAGTCTTCGTCTTTCTACACCGAGTGTCCGTCAATAAGCATACTCCACCTTCGTCAGACCAAAGTTAGAGTACGCATCTGCCATCTGGAGTCCGCGCCAGCAGTGTTTCATCGACTCTCTTGAGGCCATTCAAAAACAGAGCAGCGCGCTTCCTCTCATCTTCATACTCTCGGAACGAACGTCAGTGTCTCTCGCTTGAAAAGTAATCTAAACCTCCCCCTTTTGTGCAATAGACGACGAACCGCAACGCTCTGTCTCCTGCATAAGGTTTACAACCATCCTACTCTCCATAACAACTCACTTGATTCCCCTTACTACATATCAGACAGAGTCGATCACCTTTATAGAATAATACAAATCACGTGTCGCACTAACCATCGTCAGCATTCATGCATTCCTTCTGCGATCTCAGAGTGGAAACACATTGCCAGAACACATCGTAAGCATATTTAACTCGAACTCTTTTCGTAAACAACTGGATTGTTTTTATTCACGAGACGTCGTGTGATTTGTTTGCTTTTTGTGTCGCCTTTACTTCATATCTGGTTGTCTACTTTTGCACTGTGACATTGCTGCCCTTGTGCGGATGTATTCCATTCCATCCTCAGTTACAATTCAATTGTTACGTTCCTTTTCACAAGACGACTTGTGATTTGTTGTTTGCTTTTGGTGTCGCCTTTACTTGATTTCTGCTTGTCTACTTTTGCTGCCCCTTATGCGAATGTATTCCATTCCATCCTCAGCTACTATTCAATTATTACGTTTCTATTGTTGACTAGCGAAACAATTTTCTCTATATATGCCCACCCCTCATGTAATGCCCTCAGGCCCTTGATTTTCTGCTAAATAAATAAATACACAATGCATGCTGACGATAAGATGGGATGTTTCACCGCCGCGGTGCGGCACCCTACCCCATTGCACCTGGAACATTATACAGAAGGACTGTACGGAGCACGCAATCGGTTTGCGCACAGGCAACAGGTACATCCTCCGCGTTCGTGGAACATAGCTTTGCATTTAACGCGTGCGCACTGTGAACACGCTGTCACATTCCGTGCGCATGGGGATTGTATACGCTAAAACTAAAATAATCTCATATATTTTGTGCTGCTATCAGTAAGCAGTTGTCCTCACTTTTCTTTAGTCCACGTTTGTGTTGTTGCTGCTGCTGATCGTTAAGTACTACATAGAGAACCTTCGTGGAGATGATGACCAATATCATCTCCGCTATCTCGGCACTGCCAGGGGCCGCTGGACTGCCCACACGTTTAGACCACGCGCTTCCCATTACACATCCCTCTTATGCCCGAAAACAGAGAAAGGGAGCGTGGGACAGGGGTAGGGGACATAGGTTTATTGACAAAAAAAAAAGAAAACAAAGAAAGAGGGGAAAGGTTAGCCTGGCTCCAAAAGCCGACTTGCTATTCCCGCGTTAAAAAAAAGCGCGAAAGAAAAGAGGCGCAGTCACAGGCTCAGCGCGAGCCCTGTGTCAGTCAGAAAGCGCACGAGTTCCCTTCCGACGCGCCACTGAAGGGGGCGTGGCAGGGGGCCCAGTAGCTTTGCCAGCGAGAGCCTGGGGCTCCCTCAGCCCCAGGGCAGCTAGCCGCTCCATGAGAGTGGCACGTTGAGCGGCGAACAGGCGACAGTGGAGGAGCAGGTGGGAAGTGTTGCCCTCGGTAGAGCAGACTGCACATGTAGGGGTGTCAAGCATGCTGATTTGGAAAAGCCGTGTTGGCGTTCGAGCCATGCTTAACCGCAGACGGTGGAAAGCAGGCGCCTCCCTCCTCGTGATGTCTGGCGGAGGGACGTATTGCATTTTTGGGTCGATGGAGTGCAGAAATGTATTGGGCGAGATGGCACGTTCAATGAAATCTTGGACACAGCGAGAGCGCAAGCAACGTATTTGGAGCTGGCAGGCTGACATTGAGAGCGAGATGCTGAGACATACGGCAGCCGTGGTGTGGGCACGTTTCGCAGCAATGCCGGCGCGGGTATTTCCGGGCAGCCTGACGTGACTGGGCACCCACTGGAGCCGTACTCTGTGGCTGGAAGCCAGGAGCTCGTTGTATCTGGCGATTACAAGCGTGCGGAGATCCCAAATAACACTGCACCGGTACGACGCCAAGATCTCCAATGCTGACTTGCTGTCCGTGAAGATGGATCACGAGTCGGCCTGTGAACCGGATATGGCGTTGAGCGCTTCATAGATGGCTGTCTGTTCCGCTTCAGTGGATGAAGTTTGATGCGGCAGCTTGAAAGCCTGTGTAGTGTCGCTATGAGGCATGTAGAAAACTGCAGACGACGCGCCGTGCACAACCGAGCCATCCTTAAAAATTGCTTTACGCTGACCGTAGACCGAGCTCAAATGGTCAAGAGCAAACTGGCGTGCAGGGAGGACAGGAGTGTCTTTTTTGCGGGACATGTCAGGAATATGCAGGTCTGTCGTAGGCAGCACGAGGGTCCACAAAGGTGGGGCGTATAGCAGGCGCGACGGAGGTGGCGGAAGAGACTGTGCCAGTCTGCAAACAGCAGCCCCGAAAGCTGACTTTTCGTAGAGTAGGTGAATGTCCCATAGGTAGTGGGCAGCATGTCGTCTGCGGTGCCGCGCACAAGAGCGCAGGGTTTCCATGTCGCGTAGGACGTGGGCTGGCGTCTCTTTCGCCTCAGCCAAGACCAAGAAGGTGTCGGTCGTTCCGGCGACACCAAGGCACACTCGGAGGCTCCGCGCCTGGGCGTTCAAAAGTTCGCGCTCTGTTGTTGAACTTAGACCGTGCAATACCGGCAAGCTGTAACGCAGGAGCCCTAGGACGAGTGAGGTATGCACCTGGCGAAGGTCAGCGTATGATGGGCCCCAGGACGAACCAGAGATGCAGCGGAGGACGTTCACGATGGTAGTCGCCGCGGTAGACAGGACCTTGACGTGCTTGGACCAAGTCAGCTCCCTGTCGATGGTTATGCCCAGGTATTTGTGATGGCGTACGAAGGCGAGCTGTTGACCGCCAACGCGGAGGGGGTATTTGCGGAAGGATCGGCGGGTGAATGCCATGGCAGCAGTCTTGCTGGGAGAGATAGAAACACCACGGTCGGAGAGGTAGGATACGATAGTGTCCAGAGCGCATTGCAAGCGACGCTGGATTACATCCCGACGGGTGGAGGAGGCCCAGATGGAGAGGTCATCGGCGTATATCGTGATGCTGACATGTTTACTTAATTGGACAGGTAAAGCGGCAATGATGATGTTAAACAACAGAGGGCTCAGCACACTCCCTTGCGGGACACCTCGCAGAACTCTGTAGTGCGCGGTGTTCCCTTCAGAGGTGCGCACAAACAAGGTGCGATCAGCGAGGAAGTCCCGAATCCATGCAAGTGGGCGGCCCCCAATACCAGCCTCTTGGAGCGTCGCAATGACAGTGCTGTGCACCACGCTGTCATATGCTTTTTTTTACGTCGAGGAAGACCGCTGCTGTGAGCTTCCCATCCGATCCCGCTTGTTGCACACTAGAGACAATGTCGATGACGTTGTCTATGGCCGACCTGCCTCGACGAAAGCCGGCCATGACTTCAGGGAAGAAGTATTCAGGGAGAAGGTTCGAGACTTCGAAAAACCACTTCAGGCGAGATTGAACCATCCGCTCCATCACTTTCCCTGCGCAGCTGGTAAGTGCGATTGGCCGAAAAGAGCCGATATCGTGAGGAGACTTGCCAGATTTAAGGATTGACACGATCATCGCGGACTTCCAGTGCGGCGGGATGGAGCTTGCCTGCAAGTTTCGTTGAAGAGGCTCAGAAGGAGCTGGCGGCCACAGAGCGGGAGATACCGCACCGCTGTGTAAGTGACTCCGTCAGGACCCGTGGGCACGTGGGCACCGGCGAGAGCCCTATAGCAGATTCGAACTCGGTGAGCGAAAATGGGGCATCCAATGACGAATCAGCGGAGGACTCAAGGGCTACAGGGATGTCAAGGGAAGACGCGAGAGGAGCGGCAGGTGTTGATGTCAGACGGGCACAGTACTTCTCTGCAACCTCGACTTCAGAGCACTCAGTGGCAAGCGATAGTGAGCGGAAAGGATGCCTTTGGAAAACGGGAGTGGCGAGCCCTTTGAGCACCGACCAAATTCGAGACATGGGTGTTCTTGGAGATAGAGATGTCGCCAAGCTTCTCCAGTGGTCGCGTGTCAGCTTGCACAGATGCCTATGAATCACCTTCTGTAGTCACCTCGCTTCACTTTTGTCGACTGGGAGATGTATGCGGCGGGCGCGTCGCTCCGCGCGGCGGCGGATAGCGCGCAGCCTCTCATACTCCGCTTCGACGGACGAGAACTTGGCAGGTACGCGGTGCACCTGGGTCGCAGCGCGTGTATTAACCACGTCGCAGAAGTCAGGGGAATTTTGGGGCCTCCAGTCTAAGAGAGAAGATTCGAGCATACATCCGTAGGACTGCCAATCCGTTCTTTTAGCGGTGTGGGAGTGGGCTTGTACTCGCGCACCTTGCATGCTGATCAGGACAGGAAGATGGTCACTTCCAAGGGTATCAGCGCCCACCTGCTATCTGAAGCGATGTGCAATAGGAGCTGACACAACAGAGAGGCCCAAGCAGGAGGAATTGTACGTTGTCTTCAGGAACGTAGGGGAGCCATCATTAAGGATTAAAAGGTTTCGTTCCTCGAACAGGGCCGCCAGTCGCTCCCCTCGCGTGTCCGAGCGCGCGCTGCCCCAGATGACATTGTGGGCGTTGAAGGTTTCGTTGAAGGTTGAAGGAAGGGCGTTGATTTGGTTTGGCGGCTTGGAACCAGGGAAAGTGAGCCGCACAGCTCCCTTATCCTTTCTGTTTCGTCGAGGCGCAAGGACCGCAAGGCGTGAAACAGGACGACATATCAAAGGACGAGGAAGCAGTTCTTCTCTGCAAGTCATGAACACATGTCGTGTTGCATATCGATTGCGCTTGTGTTTTCCAAGTTGTGGATGCGTGTTTGGACCGGCGGAGATGGAGCTGACTGCCACATCGACTCCCCACGACCTGACATCCTCGCTCATCTACATTCACAATCGTGCCCAGGAGATCACGAGTTCAGGGGAGGGGGTGTGACGACAACGACGACTCATGTCACGAGCATTCTCATTCATTATGACGCATTCTCGTCATTAAATCATTATGACGCTGTGCTGCTCGTAACAATATCCTGCGGAAAAGTGAAATGCACAGATACTCAATTATTTGAAGACGTTCGCTAGAATTTATGAAATGCTCAAGTGGCTGTGAAGGGCAATGTTGGGGGCTCTGTAAACTGGATGTCCGTATGCGATCAAGAAAAATACGGGAGGTTATCGAAATAGACCGTGAAAGATAAATCCCTCTCGAAATAAACCGTCCAAAATAAATCCCTCCCGAAATAAATCGTGCTAAAATAAATCGTACAAAATAAATCACGGCGAAATAAATCGTCCCAAAATAAATCCTATTAATATTCCTACGGTTTCCAAAATTCCCCTACCAACGAGAACCACCGGCAGATATCTCCATCAAAAAGCCACTTCGACGTCTCTCTCTTGGCGGTCGCCTATGTGGACGCCACAGGAGCGGTAGCGGCCCGCACTGACGAGTTCCGAATGAAATGCAACCGGCAGGAGTGCGTCAACAGCCGGCCAGCAGTGCGGCCTCCAGGGAGCTCGCACGCCTGATTGACAGGAGTTGATGGGTGGGGTGCTGACTAGCTGTTGCATCACTGGGAGAGGGGTGTATACCGAAATAAACCGTTTAAAATAAATCGCTTCAAAATAAACGTCCAAATATCTCATCGTAAAAATTAATCTTTCAGAATAAGCCGTACAATATTAAACGGCTTAAAATAAATCATTCAGAATAAATCGTACAATAATAAACGGCTTAAAATAAATCACTCAGAATAAATCGTACAAACGGCTTAAAATAAATAGTTTCAGAATTCACCCTCTCTGATTGGCTGACTACCCCATGCGCTTAGCGATGTAGCATGCGCTCATGCATGAGCGCATGCGCTCATAGAGTGGTTCTCCACTGGGCTGTAGAGCTAAGCTGCTGAGCCGTCAATTGGCGGCATCCGCTCGATGAAGTAGTGCTAACAGAATGGCGTAAATGCAGGCTAGCTGGTGGATAAATTCCATGATGGGCAAGCCTGAGCGATGGGCAAGAACACGTAAACAAACACAAACACGAAGGCTCAAAAAGAGCCTTGAGCCTTCGTGTTTGTGTTTGTTTACGTGTTCTTGCCCATCGCTCAGGCTTGCCTATCATGGAAGTAGTGCTAACCACTGATCTCTATAGTATAGGCTGGATCGCGCATAGGGTGCTCCACAGCGTGGTCAGCGGCCGCCATATTGGTGGGCCCATCGCATCCTGTCGTCTGTATTTAGTTCAAGCGGTGCTGCCCGTATTTTTTAAAAATTTCTTTTAAATTAAAGGGTATGTCATGCCAGTTTGTTGGAGCTTTGAGTACAATTCATGCGGACAGAGAAAGAGGGATAATTTTTCACAGGTAAGCTCTTTATTTTGAAGAAAAATCTGTTTATTCGTATCGCGTGCTTCTGAAAACTCGGGCTTGTTTGCATTTCGCTGGTGCCATTGCGTACTGAGAAAGTATGTGTGACTGCTCCTACAGATCTCAAGATCATGTATTTTCTATAAACAATGCGCTTGTGCTTGCAGGTTCCCCTCACAGTCACTCAGCTGTACCGAAGAACCGGATGCAGAACCTACGCCAATATGCCAATTTGTTCCACTGTTCTTTTAATCTGTGAGGTGCGGTGGAAGCAAATAAACTGCTGTGTTAACCTCGTATGTGCAGTTGCTCCTACAGCGTGTGTGATAAGTCATGCATGTACATGCTCTTCGTGCACAGCGCTTCGAATTTCTGTAATGAAATACGCTGACAGCTGAACAACTGCAAAGCACTCGTGACAATAACGTTATTTTAAGATGAGGAATGGGGAGTTTCATTGCCAAGGTCTATACTCCACCTCATTGCTGTTGGCGATGTGGTGAATAAGATAACGAGCCCCTTCAGAATAAGGATCGAGGTCTTATTGTAGCACACACACACAAACACTCGTAGAACATAATACGATAATGGAAAAAGTCAAACGAGAACCGTACAATACCAAATCACATAATAAAAAACGAGAACCGCGGAACACCACATGAAAACCGAACAACAAACGAAAACAAACAAAAAATATAAAAACGGAGGTACCTTACAAAACAGACAGTGTGAAACCTTTCTGAGTAAAAATAATTAACTTTATAGGTTGACATTCACGAAATTCACCTTCATGCGTACGCGCCCTGTGCACGACAGTTACGACCCCCTATTCGGAATACATGCAGCGGAGAAGAAAAAGAAGGCAATTGCCATTAAAACCTAGAGGAACACGGCTGAAGCACGTTTGGAATACATCAGCACACTGATTCCTAAGAAAGATGCGTGCTAATGAGCAATGAGGAGAGTTTAAAATAAAGCCCAATAAATACTCCAAATCAAATCGCTTCCCATTGTTTCCTATGGGAGCAACCGGCGCCAGTGGGCCCTCCAACATGGCGGCCGGTTGCCGCAACTCTCTCCCACGCGCCCCTCTCCTACGCGCGATCCAGCCTTTATACATAGAGATCAGTGGTGCTAACGATGTAGAACATCACTGTTACGGTTTTGTGAGTTATAAATGATAGGATAAATTCCATTTCTGTCAATATAAACGTGAAGTATTATAGCGTTATGTTCCCTCTTTTTTAGTATCACGTAATCAACAATTCAAACTTGGTCAGCTTGCATCCGCCGGGGTGAGTGGCTTCCGGTGGGACGAGTGTTTTGAGCACTGCAGAAGCGGTTGGGGTACGACCCATCTGTGCCGCTAATGCGACAAAAAAAATCGCGTTTACATTGTTCGTCTACTTTGGTTTGGTTGAAGTTTGACTGCTGCTGTCTGGCGTGAAGTGCACGCCTTCAGATTTGTGCTTAAAATTGATAAAACCATCAGCGCGGGTACAAAGACGACGTATATAAAGAAGACGAAGACACTGCACTTAACTGCCAACCAAATAATTTTATTTGGTGCAGCGGGGCGCTAAAATTGGCGCTCAGATTTGTTTGTGCACCGCAAGCCCTCAAGCTGACCGCGAGCAATGGGACACCTCCGAAACGGCTAGGTATGCATAGCGCTAACGTGGCATAATTACAAACACGACAAAGAGGGCCTGGCAAGGTTAAAAAGAAGTCAATTGTGGACTTGACAAACACGCAGGCAAACCGCAGAATGTCATGTTTAGGCAATGGCAAATACCTAATGATCCGGGCCCTAGTCATCACTTTCCCGCGACTGCATGACAGGCTTGTCCTAGCAGTCCTATATTAGAAACTGTAGGCCGGCTACCCGTGGGCAGGGAACTTTTAACACGTCGGTGCGGAGTGCGGGGTGCCACCGCTCCTCAGACTGGCGAGGGAGACGTCGAGGCAGCTTTTTGGGGCACGCTGTGCGAGTGGCCGGCGGTCGACGATCACGATTTACTGCCGGCGTGCCGGTTGCGTTTCTCGTCGGTGCGGGGTGCGGGCCGTCACAGCTCCTGTGGCTATGGGCGACCGGCACTCGGTGTCGGGATAGCTGGCGGTGGGTTTCTCGTCGGTTCGTCGGTGTGACTGGTATAGTCCGGCGAGAGTGAGCTCTGAATCCTGGACGTCGAAGTGGCATTTGGGTGGGTGGTTCTGAAACACGTCTGTGGCGGGAGAGCTGGCGGTCGTTTTCTCGCTGGTAGCGGGATTTTGAAAACCGTGGGAGTATTACTAGGATTTATTCTGACAGGATTTATTCCGGCTCGATTTAGTTTAGAACGATTTATTTTAACACGATTTATTTCGGAGCGATTTACTTTGGGCGGTTTATTTCGGTCATCTCCCTACAAGAGGACGAAAGCCGAGACTGGGAGGAGACTTGTCTTTCTTCCCTGTCTCGGGTTTTGTCCTCCCGAAATTTCAAAATGATTGAGCATTGCAGTTGCATGAAGTTGTAAGCACGCAAAATCTATGTGTGTTATTGAAGACAGTTGTTAATGCAGGAGCAAAGATAGGTGCAGAGCCTTCTCTGGGTGGAGAATATCATCAAGTCCACAAGATCCAGATTCAGTTATAACGATGTGAGAAAATATAAGAAAGGACGTAGAAACGTCAGGTAGGGATAACACTGTCAGGAGAGCGATTATGAATTGACTGAACGGCTCCAGCAAAGTAGTCACTGAAAATGCCATTGTCCCGCAACAAACTTATATAGGTGGGATCTGGCATTGTTTTGTCCATAGCGTATTTCCAAAACAGTTCAGGATTCATATGAAGCGGTCCTTCGACTCATCTGTCATACATGCATGTGTCCCGTTACTATATATTTTTGTCTCACGGCAAGCCATGGAAAATTTATTGCACCATGAAGTGCCGGGGGGTCCCCGAAATCCACCATTAAGAATAAACGCTGAAGAATACAACATTCAAGAGTAATCCGCTTAAAAAATACGCGGTTAAAAATATATCTCCTAAAATAAACCGCTTAGAGATCACCGTTTAAGAATTCACCATTCAAAATAAACTGTTTCAAAATCCCCTCACAATCTAGCACGGAGGCGGACTGATTACAATTTGCGCCGGGTTAGATCAGGTTATGTTGGGTTAGTTTAGTTTGGTTTCGGTTAGTTTGGGATAGTTTAGGCTAGTTTGGCCCTGTGAGGTCAGTTTAAGCCCCTTGCTTGCAGTTTACCTTGATTTGGGCCATACCACACGACTCTAGCAACTGTAGGGTGGATTTGGGGGGATTGTGAAACGATTTATTTTAACGATATATTCTTAACTGTGGATTCCATAGTGTTTTTATTTAAACGGGGATATTTCGGCGATTATTTTTGAGCGTTCATTTTTAAGCATACATTCTGGGAGATATACTTTTAACAGTGGGTACTTACGCGCTTATTTTTGAAAGGTTACTTTTATTGGTTTCAAACGGGATACACCCGAAGAGTCACCAGTAGCTATATATTTGGCACTGATGGCCGGCGGTCGACGGACTGCTGCTGGCTGCATTTCCCGACGGAACTCGTCGGTGCGGGGTGCGGGCCACTACCGCTCCTGTGCTGGGGTGTATACCGAAATAAACCGTGCAAAATAGATCCTTCCCGACATAAATCGAGTTAAAATAAATCGTGTCAAAATAAATCACTCCCGAAATAAATCGTGTTAAAATAAATTGTGCCAAAATAAATCCTATTATTACTCTTACGCTTTTCAAAATCCCCCTACCGACGAGACAACCACCGGCAGCTATCCCGACACCGACGAGTTTCGAAATCCTTCCCCCCCCAAAAAAAAAGCTGCCTCGACGCCTCTCTCTCGCCGGTCGCCCGTATGTACGCCACAGCGAGGGGTTACACTAATAAATCTTTAACAATAAATTATTGAAGAAAAACTTTTTCGAAAAACATTTTTTCACAATAAACCGCATAAAATTCCCCGATAAGGAATCAATCGTGCAAAAATCCCCGCCCAAAAATCAATCACTCAAGGATCGACAATGGAAAATATATCGTTGCAAAATATATCGTTAAAAATGAACTGTTTCAAAATATATCCTTAAAATAAACAGTTTCAAAATATATCCTGTAGTCGAATAGGACAGCGGAGTAATACTTATGTATCTCAACGCAGAGGATAGCGGTACGATGTAGCTTACATTGGTGGTTTTGCCGTTGTCAGCACTCACCCCCTACTTATGCTTGGACTGTCATGGCTGTCATGTTTTCTTTTTTTTTCTGTGTATGTGTTGGAGTGTATCCTGTTTGAAACCATTAAAACTAACCTTTCCAAAATAAACGCGTAAGTAGCCACTGTTAAAAATAAATCTCCCACAGCGCTTAAAAATCAATGCACAAAAATAACGGCTGAAGTATCGCCGCGTAAATAAACACGCTAAGGAATCCACGGTTAAGAACATATCGTTAAAAATAAATCGTTTCAGAATCCCCCCAAATCCACCCTATGGCTGCTACAGTTATGTGATATGGCCGCGACTGAAATGGACAACCCGCTTCGAGAAATAGTCCCGAAGTCAGCCAGTTTCATTGTACTTCTAGGGGCACGGGTATACTTCGTACTTCGATACTTCGTGAACGAGACAACCGTGCTTCACTTGAACGTCCGAGTAAAGCGAACTCAGGACACATGCAGGAACAAACGGGCACTCATCACTGTCACACTTCCTATCAATGCTTTGTCAAGCGAAATTACGCGACAAGCGGGTTGTAGCGGGGTAGTTGGTTGTAGAACATATCTGATACAATTGCAGCAAGAGACGCGGACAAGTTTAAAAATTCATTCATTAATTAATTAAACTTCATTGTTTAACCTACTTGTCCGCGTCTCTTGCTGCAATTGTATCAGATATGAAATTACGCGAGACATGCATATAATGCATAGCCTTTCTGCACTAGAAAAGAAAACGTAGCAACAACAGATGCACAGAGAAAAAGCATGGCAGCCATGACAGTCCAGACATAGGTGAGTGCTAACAACGGTGATATTTGGACTACAGGATATATTTTTAAACAGTTTATTTTTAACGATATATTTTTAAACAGTTTATTTTTAGCGATATATTTTGCAACGATATATTTTTCATCGTGGAATCTTGAGCGATTGTTTTTTGCGCGGGAATTTTTACACGGTTGATTTCTTATCGGGGAATTTCACGCGGTTTATTGTAAAACAATGTATGTTCAAAGAGTTTTTCTTAACGTCTTTCTGGACGTCAAGCGGGCATATGACACCGTAAGTCACCCCGGTGTTCTGCATGCGTTACTTCGGTCGCAAGTGCCTGGGAAAGCGCTTGCATGGCTTTCCGACTTCCTGAGCCAAAGGCAAATTTTTGTCAGAACAGGCGAGGGTTACACAGAAAAGACTGCTGTTCCGCAGGGTGTCCCGCAAGGAAGTGTCCTAAGCCCGTTACTATTCAATATCGTCATGGTTGATCTCAAAGAATGTCTACCAAGGAGAGTAAATCTCTCCATATATGCGGACGATGTGTGTATCTGGACTGTTGGAAAATCCCGGCCGGCAATTCAACATCGGTTGCAAAGAGCACTGGATGCCATCAACAACTTCTTCTTGAAAGCGGGGATGGATATCTCCACCGAAAAAAGCGCTGTCCTTCCGTTTACTCGAAGAGAGATGCGGAGGTTCCAACTGCGGATTGGGGATTGCCCCCTCATACAAGTCAAGTTTCACAGGTTCCTGGGTGTTATCCTGGACCGCAACCTGTCGTGGCGAAGGCACATTGACTTCATCATCTCAAAGGCTCAGCGCTGGGGGAATGTGATTCGCCACTTTGCCGGCGTGCGCTGGGGCTGCACTGAGCGGGATCTTCTT
The DNA here is from genome assembly GCF_037126465.1 of Ornithodoros turicata. Taxonomy (NCBI): domain Eukaryota; kingdom Metazoa; phylum Arthropoda; class Arachnida; order Ixodida; family Argasidae; genus Ornithodoros; species Ornithodoros turicata. The sequence continues at coordinate 13,557,490 of NC_088202.1, forward strand.
GTGCTCCACAAAACTCTGGTTCGCGGCTCCCTGCTATACAGCTTGCCCGTATTGCACGGTATATCAGCCACGTCTGAGCACAAGCTTCGGTGTACACTGGCACGCAGCCTGCGGACGTGCCTTGGTGTCCCGCGCAGCGCTGAGACACGGATGGTGATCGCCGACGCCGGGGAAATACCCATCGATGTCCTCCGCCGAAGAGAAACCATCCGACACTACCTACGGTTGCTCGCTCACCACCGGCGTCATCCTCTGGTTCAAAAGCTACGTAGGCGGAAGAACAGTAAACTCTCGCTATGTGTTACAGCAACATCTGGAAACATCCCTGACTTCACTGTTGCCCCGACCACCCCTTCAGTGGCACCATGGACACTGCCGAGCCCATCCCTCTCGACAAATATCCCTGGCCTCCTGGGGCCGAAGAGCCAGATCCCCGTTTCGGTTCTCAAGCAGTCTACTTTGGAAATGATGGATACAAACTACAGAGGCCGCACGGCTGTGTTCACAGATGGTTCGTCTACGTCGGATAGCTCCTCCGCTGCATTTGTCATACCGGAGGAGTCACTATCATGTGGGTTCCGCCTGTCACATCGCACTTCGTCGACCTCTGCGGAGCTGTATGCCATCTTGATATCTCTAAAGTCTGTCTCAAAGTACCCTCCCCGTTCCTGGGTGATATACACCGACTCAAAATCAGCCCTGCAATGTGTAGGAATCATGGGCATCCGCCGCTCGTTGGCCCCGGTGGTTGTTAGTATCCTGACGGCGCTCAGGGTTCTCGGCGAACAGGGACACCGGGTGACCCTACAGTGGGTCCCCGGCCACACCGGCATTCAGGGCAACGAAGAGGCAGATTTGGCGGCGGCTGCGGCCCACCGTATCTCCAGAGCCCTGCCCATTATCCTCTCCAACGGGGATAGGCGCTCCTACTTGTCTGCGTTGGTGTCACCCTTGGCCCGCCAGCAATGGCTGCATGACATCACTCAATGGTCGCTCCTCCATGCAGTGGACCCGTCATTATCATTTAGGATGCCAGGTGGCTTCCCTCGCAGCTTTACGACACTCCTGCGGCGTCTGCGACTCAACGTCGCCTTCACCCCTGCGTTCCGTGCTAAGCTGGGTTACAGTAACACGGCGCTGTGCCTAGCTTGCCGCACCCCAGCTACGATCCCCCATATCATCGAGGACTGCGAGCGGTACACGTGTGAACGCCGGGTACTTCGACGCCAACTTGAACTCCTCGACCATAGACCATTCAGCTTGTCCAAAGTACTTGGCCCATGGAGCTCCCCTGAACATCAGTGCCGGGCTCTTCGCTCCCTTTTCGTTTTCATGCAGGCCACTGGACTCCTTGAAGAGCTCTAAACAGAACTCCGACCTGTCGTTGCTTCATTCTCACCATAATTCATCCTCTCATATTAACCACTGTGAAATGGGGTAGTGTCCTGTGGCTACCACGGGGAAACATCCCATGTCATCATCACTTCTTCATTTATTGTTGTTGTTGTTTTCTTAAAGGATTTATTCTTAAAGATTTATTAGTGTAACCCCTCATAAGTATTACTGCGCTGTCGTATTCGACTACAGGATATGAAACAATTTATTGTCTAAGGATATATTGTTAAACGGTTCATTTTTAACGATATATTTTGCAACGGTATATTGTTCATTGTTGATTCTTGAGCGATAGTTTTTTGGGCGGGGATTTTTGCGCGGTTGATTCTTTATCGGGGAATTTTACGCGGTTTATTCTGAAACAATGTTTTTGAAAGACTTTTTCTTAAAGGATTTATTCTTCAAGATTTATTAGTGTAACCCACATTTTTGTGCGTTGATTTTTAAGCGTGCATTGTGGGATATTTATTTTTAACAGTGGCCACTTACGCGTTTATTTTTGAAAGGTTATTTTTGATGGTTTCAAATGGGATGCACCCGCCACAGCACAGGAGCTGTAGGGGCCCGCACCCGCACCGACGAGTTCCGTTGGGAAACGCAGCCGGCAGCAGTCTATCGACCACCGGCCATCTGTGCCAAATATATAGCTACTGGTGACACTTCACGGTGCAATAAATTTTCCATGGTTTGCCGTGAGACAAAAAACATCTACTAACGGGACTGATGCATGTATGAAAGATTAGTCGAAGGACCGCTTCATATGAATACTGAAATGTTTTGGAAATTCCTTCAGGTCAACACAATGCCAGATCCCACTTGTATAAGTTTGTGGGGGACAATGTGATTTTCAGTGACTACTTTGCTGGAGTCGTTCAGTCAATTCATAATCGCTCTCATGGCAGTTTCGTGTTATCCTTACCTGATGTTTCTACATCATTTCTTATACTACCTCATATCCTTATTACTGAATCTGAATCTTGTGGACTTGAGAATATTCAAAATTTCATTTTGAAAGGTTCTGCACCCATCTGTGCTCCTACACTGACAACTGTCTTCAATAACACCTTTAGATTATGCGTGTTTACAACTTCATGCAACTGCAATGCTCAATCACTTTGAAATTTCGAGAGGACGAAATGCGAGACAGGGAAGAAAGACACAACATTTCTTCCCTGTCTCGGGTTTCGTCCTCTCGCAGTGATGCACCAGCTAGTCAGCACTTTTCAGCTCTTGTCAATCACTTTGAAATTTACCAGGATAGAAAGAATTGAGAGAGTCAATGCAGTAACCCGTGTAGAGACACCACACCAGAAATGCATTCCTCCGCGAGCAGTGTGAGCCGGGCTGATGCTCTCTGGACAGGCGCGCCGGGTGTATCCCGTTTGAAACCATTAAAAATAATCTTTCAAAATAAACAGGTAAGCACCCCCTGTTAAAAATATATCTCCCAGAATATACGCCTAAATATCAACGCGCAAAAATAATCGCAGAAATATCCTCGTTTAAATAAAAACGCTAAGGAATCCACGGTTAAGAATATATCGTTAAAAATAAATCGTTTCAGAATCCCCCCAAATCTACCCTACAGTTGCTAGAGTCATGTAGTATGGCCCAAATCAAGGTGAACTGCAAGCAAGGTACTGTAAAGCAGTAGACAAGCACGATATGCCGGTGATGTGACTAGAGACTTTGTTGCTTCTAAATACCATATGCGGAACCACACGACCGACAACGCGCTATAAATATTTTTAATTTGCCATGAAATATGCCGCGTAGCAGAGCCGTATATTAAAAGGGAGTCTGGCCATTAATGGGTCATGCCTATACCTGAAGCTCCGCCCACTTTTTCAGCTTTTCGACCAATGAAGTCTTGAAATATGAGGCGCTATCAATCAGCTTATCCTCACTATTTGTCCCCTTATCCAACATGGGCAGCGCCATTTTGGGTGGCAAGTGGATTGGATGGGATTGAAATGGATAGCTCTCGCAATCTGCAAAATTTGTGGATTTTTGGTGCCAATTTGATGAGCGCCACCTAGGGAGCGTAAGGCACGTCGGGAATTGTCGTCTGCTTCCGTCGTTGTACCGCTGCCGGCAGAACCACCTGCTGGGACACACTCTGTTGTCGGTATAATTTTTAATCAAATCTACATAAATAGTTGGAATATAAGAGGCAAGACTGTTTATATCCATGATATCCAGCAATTAAATATAAGACTGTACAGCACAGCGCCGTTTCTGTTATGATTTCGCTGTGATTGCCGTGTTCACTAGGCCTAACACCGGCGACAAAACGTATTATTTTCAGTTAGATATGGATGGATGAGCATAAGTTGAAACTGATTTCCGAGAAACGTATATTAGGATGTACATATGCAGCGTAAAATCAATGTAGTCTGTGAAAATTTTTTGTCACGAAATCCCCGCTTCACTGTGTTTGTTTTCGTCGCCATTTTGGGTGGCAGTGAGGTGTCATGGCGACCCCCTTGATAAAGAGCAAACCAATCAGTGGAGCGAAACTGTGATTGACAAGTCAAGCCTCTTTTTGTGACTCCTCCCAATGGCCAGACTCCCTTTTAATATACGGCTCTGCCGCGTAGTGGAGCGGTGCGACGCCTGGTGTCAAACAACCCCCTGTACAGCGGGCAACACTGAAAATTGGTATTACACACTATTACATCGGAACTTCGTTATTTTAGTAACCATATTATTAGTTTCCCTGCTTACCTATGCATTCTGAAACCCCTGTTAACAGTGTTTTTTGCGAAGTAACCCAGCGCTGGACGCTGGCGATGGAGGCGCTGCCTACTTCTCTGCTGCGCCTGCGCGCTCCTTCTGTTCGCAGGTATGGTGGCTAGATGAATATTGTCTGGTGTGAGGAGCGCCGCAGCCGACGCGGCCCGTTCGCGGAAGACGCCGTCAGGTGGCGCGCCAACACGGATGTATGCGAAGATTCTCCCGAACGCTCCCGAAGCGTGTCTGCTGAACGGGCCGTTTTCGCCCGTGTGGCCGAGAAGTCTTGCGGAGGAATGGAACAGTGAGCGGTAAATATCAATGGAAAACGACTAGCTTAAAACACATTGAACATCGCTTATCCAAGCATGCAAAGGATCAGGTATTCAGCTTGGTATGTCCCATGCGTAGCTCGGACGTGACAGACCTGATGGCAACCTCCCTTTCCAACTTTTATATATCTTCCTTTTATCAGGTTATTTTTTTGTCCGTTCTTACTTTTAGTTTTCTTTTTTTTTAATGTCATAGCAAGGCCGGTTGATCTTTCTTTTTGTTCCTCGATGTATAAAGTTTGCTATCAGTGAGTGAAGACACGATTATCTGCAACAACAACAATAAATGAAGAAGTGATGATGACATGGGATGTTTCCCCGTGGTAGCCACAGGACACTACCCCATTTCACAGTGGTTAATATGAGAGGATGAATTATGGTGAGAATGAAGCGACGACAGGTCGGAGTTCTGTTTTGAGCTCTTCGAGGAGTCCAGTGGCTTGCATGAAAGCAAAAAGGGAGCGAAGAGCCCGGCACTGATGCGCAGGGGAGCTCCATGGGCCAAGTACTTTGGACAAGCTGAATGGTCTATGGTCGAGGAGTTCAAGTTGGTGTCGAAGTACCCGGCGTACACACGTGTACCGCTCACAGTCCTCGATGATATGGGGGATTGTAGCTGGGGTGCGGCAAGCTAGGCACAGCGCCGTGTTACTGTAACCCAGCTTAGCACGGAACACACACAGGGGTGAATGCGACGTTGAGCCGTAGACGCCGCAGGAGGGTCGTAAAGCTGCGAGGGAAGCCACCTGGCATCCTAAATGATAATGACGGGTCCACTGCATGGAGGAGCGACCACTGAGTGATGTCATGCAGCCATTGCTGGCGGGCCAAGGGTGACAGCAACGCAGACAAGTAGGAGCGCCTATCCCCGATCATCTGCAAATCTCAACCTGGCAATGCCAAAACAAGATTTATTATACACAGCAATAGAAATAACCTGTTTCGTCCCCTCATCATGATATATATGTACATACATATGCACACAATGAAAACAAAGAACATCTGTACAGGAGTCTGAATGCTCACATAAGTGTATTCACTGGAGACGCGCCTCCTTTGAAAGTTTCCGCTTTTGCTCAGCGCAGAACGGTTAATGCTCTTTACGAGGAGGTGCATCCTCATCACAGCATAGAATTTTACAATGTTCATCGTGAAATATTCACTATGGGCTTGACGGCCGACATTCCCCTCGGCCACCAATCCCCTAGCCAGTGATGGGCAAAGTACCTTGCGTCATTAGTACTTCAAGTAAAGTACAAAGTACTATGCAAAGCACTTCAAGTATTCATCAAGTACATTGTGAATTTAATTTGTATCACTTCGCATTTCACTGTTTAGTATCATCACTCCTTCATTTATTGTTGTTGTTGTTCTTTAGTATATGTGTCTTGCTTTTTTGGCTAAATTTTGGCGAGCATTCTTGACAAATGCTCTAAAAAAAGCTAAAAGCAAAAGCAAAGCGCTAATGACGGCAAGAAGACGAAAATACACAGATAGCGCTTTCTGTGTGTTTTCGTTTTCTTGTTGTCATTTTAGCTCTTTTAGTAGGGTGCATTTTTGATACTCTTTTGTGACTTATTGTCTGGGGCCCAGTTTGGGTACTTGAGTACTTGATGGGAAAGTACTCGGAAAAGAGTACTTTAAGTACGGTACAAAGAACACGGCTTAAAATGTACATAAGGTAAAGTACAAGTACACAGAAATGTACTTAAAGTACTGTTTGGGTACTTGGTACATCAAGTACTGCCCATCACTGCCGATAGCACATGCCATGACTCCTAGTATAGGCTGTCTGCATGCCTTTACGGCATGAAAAGAACCTTGTGAAGGTATCTTCAAGTTTGGAGACAAGCTTGAAGAGTGTTTCTGAACAGTAGCGTAGGCCACCCCTGTTGAATTCGTTCATGTACGACGACGGATGGCCTGCGCTCTGTTCGTTTTTGCACGCTGCTTTTTCTTCACACTGGCGTTAGACGTATTGTCAAGGTTCACCATTCCATAAAACAGTGCACAGCCGACGATAAAGTAAAATAAAGCACTTCAAAGACGCGACAACGTCACCCTCTGATACGTCACGCACGAAAGAACTCCGCACGGGGACTAGCCAGGGCGCACAGGAACTAGCATACATCCGTGGAGCAGCGCGCCTGGTGGCCGTCTTCCGCAAAAGTCCCGCTCCGTCGGGTAGGAGGCTGCGGCCGCTCCTCACACCAGACAATATTCATCTAGCCACCATATCGCGGGCTCTTCCGAACTTTCGAACGAACAAACTCTTTCTGTGAACCTCTATGAACAAACAAATCCCGACGCTGTCTGGCTTCTTGAACGTCTGACACATTTTTTTCAACGGCTCAGCATTTCATTTCAGTTCGCTTATCCGTTTATCCTCAGATGTGGATCGTTGTGTGGATTGCAGGGGCGGATTTTATGGTGGATTGTGGTGAATGGTTATGTCGGGCCCAGTGTCATACGCATGCAATGTGGTTGCCGCCGTATGTGGCAGGAGTACGGATTCATTTCGAATACCTAGTACAGTGTTGCCTGTAACCTTTAATTGTAATTTTCTAATTAATTGCACAGTCGATTGGAATGCAACTTGCACAGTTTTTGTCCTGATGGCTTGGACTATCGAATAGCCACACTAAATGAAATTTGATCGGTGCTGCTTTACAGTACCTTTAAACTAACCTCACAGGACCAAACTAGCCTAAACTATCCCAAACTAACCGAAACCAAACTAAACTAACATAACATAATGATATAACCTGGCGTAAATTGCAATCAGTCCGCCTCCGTGCCGCAGTGAGGGGATTTTGAAACAGTTTATTTTTAATGGTGGATTATTAAACGGTGATCTTTAGGCGGGGATAGTAAGCGGTTTATTTTAGGAGGTATATTTTTAACCGTGTATTTTTTAAGCGGATTAATCTTGAATGTTTTATTCTGAAACGTTTATTCTTAATGGTGGATTTCGGGGACCCCCTCCGTGGGGGCCAGATTGATGGCCGGCGGTCGACGGACTGCTGCCGGCTGCATTTCCCGACGGAACTCGTCGGTGCGGGTAGTTATTGAAATAAACCGTCCAAAATAAATAGTTCCGAAATAAATCTTGTTAAAATAAATTGTGCCGAAATAAATTGTTCTAAAATAAATCGTTCCGAAATAAACCGTGTTAAAATAAATCGTGCCGAAATAAATCGTGCCGAAATAAATCGTTCTAAAATAAATCGTTCCGAAATAAACCGTGTTAAAATAAATCCTGTCAAAATAAATCTTAGTAATACTCCCACTGTTTTCAAAATCCCGCTACAGGCAAGAAAACCACCGCCAGCTCTCCCGCCACGGACGAGTTTCAACCCCCCCCCCCCCCCGCACCCAAAAGCCACTTCGACGTCCAGGATTCAAAGCTCACTCTCGCCGGACCATGCCAGTCACACCGACGAACCGACGAGAAAACAACCGCCAACTATCCCGACACGGAGTGCCGGTCGCCCCTAGCCACAGGAGCGATGGCGACCCGCACCCCGCACCGACGGGAAACGCAGCCGGCACGCCGGCATTAGATCGTGATCGTCGACAGCCGGCCACTCGCACAGCGTGCCCCAAAAAGCCGCCTCGACGTCTCCATCGCCGGTCTGAGGAGGGATGGCAACCCGCACCCCACACCGTCGAGTTAAAAATCCACTACCCACGGGAAGTCGGCCAGCTCCCCGGTGGGGCCAGTGGGGCGGCGGCTCGCGCTCGCACACACACAGCTCGCGGAGGAATACATTTCTGGTCTTGTGTATCTCTGAGTGTATCTCTACGCTGCCTCGCCTGTCATCCAGTTGTTTGGTGATGGCTGATGTGTTCCTGCATCGTGTATATCTTCAAGGAAATGTGCTGCTTGTACTTGTTCCCTTTTGTTTTGTTCTAGATCATGGGATGTTGCATGCATGGTTGCATCAAATATCTTGCGGTGACCTATGTGGCAAAAGCCCTTTCCTTTTGTAATTTCTGGAGAGCTCCAAACGTGTTGTCTTTGTATAGTGTGTTCCCGCACTTTTGTGGAGGACCCCATAAGAAGCAGGAAGGCTCGAGGTCGTGCTACTAAACAAATAGACTACGTCACACTCTCTGTGTCTCAGTTGCGTGCATAACAACTACGTTATGCCACGTTAGCACTAGGCATACCTAGCCATTTCGGAGGTGTCCCATTGCTCGCGGTCAGCTTGAGGGCTTGCGGTGCACACACAAATCTGAGCACCAATTTTAGCGCTCCGTTGCACGGAATAAATTTCTTTGGTTGGCAGTTAAGTGCAGTGTTTCGTCTTCTTTTATACGTTGTCTTTGTACCCGCACTGAGGGTTTTATCGATTTTAAATACAAATCTGAAGGCATGCACTTCACGCCAGACAGCAGCAGTCAAACTTCAACCAAACCAAAGTAGACGAACAATGTAAACGCGATCTTTTTTTTTTTCGCATTAGCGGCACAGATGTGTCGTACCCCAACCGCTTCTGCAGCGCTCAAAACACTCACCCCACCGGAAGCCACTCACCCCGGCGGAAGCAAGCTGACCAAGTTTGAATTGCGGATTACGTGAGATTAAAAAAGAGGGAACTTGACGTTATAAGACTTCACGTGTATATTGACAGAAATGGCATTTATCTTATTATTTATAACTTACAAAACCGTAACGGTGACGTTCTACATCGTTAAAACTACTTCATCGAGCGGATGCGCCAATTGACCTCTCAGCTCTGAAGCCCAGTGGAGCGCCGCTCTATGAGCACAGCATCGCTGAGCGCATGGGGTATTCAGTCAATCAGAGAGGGTGAACTCTGAAACGACTTTTTTTAAGCCGTTTAATATTGTACGGTTTATTCTGAGTGATTTATTTTAGGCCGTTTATTATTGTACGATTTATTCTGAATGATTTATTTTAAGACATTTAATATTGCATGGTTTATTCTGAACGATTTATTTTTACGCGGGGATATTTGGGCGGTTATTTTGAAGCAATTTATTTTAAACGGTTTATTTCGGTATACACTGGGCCGCTCCGTTCACACGGGCGATCGGCGAGAGAGAGACGTCTGCATAATATTTCTACACTAGAAAAGAAAACATAGCAACAACACACACAGAAAAAACATAGCAGCCATGACAGACCACTAGGTAGAGGGTGAGTGCTAACAAGGGCAAAAATTACTAATGTAAGTTACATCGTACTGCTATCCTCTGCGTAGAGATACATGTGTATTACTCCGCTGTCGTGTTGGACAACAGGATATATTTCGAAACAGTTTATTTTTCACCATATATGTTTAAACAGATTATTTTAAATTATATATTTTGCAACGACCTATTTTTCATGGTGGATTCTTGAGCGTTTGATTTTTGGGGGGGCATATTTGCGCTGTTGATTCCTTATTGGGGAATTTTACGCGGTTTATTACGCTGGCATGTACCGTTATTACCTTTAACCTATTATTAATTATTTATTTTAACACGATTTATTTCGCCATGATTTATTTTGAGCGGTTTATTTCGGTAACCTCTCCTGTGAGTATTAAAAGGGCACTAAAAGGCAAAAACAAGTTTACTTCAAACTACGTTACATGCTATGTTAATTCCGTACTTGTCATCATAATTCAAAACTTTGGTTCCGTTACGAAGCTACGATCAATATTATACCGGACTCTTTCTTGCTTCGGCTCCAAGCAGTGAACCTCGCTTCAGCTCGTGCATCGGTCCTTTTAGTCCATGCTGCGCGTGCACGCGCGTGCCACGGCATGGAGCAGTTCCGGTCAAAAACACAGTGCGCGTCGAAAAGCGGACAGGCATCGCTGTCCGAAGGACATGAAGATAAACGTTGTCTGTGGAACATTCGCGAGAACTGTTGTGGGCTACAGTTGAGTGACTCGGTATTGAAAAATGCAGCAGTGCGCATCATACCGCGCATATACCGAACACTACGATCGTACCCGTTCCAAATCCACACACCCACGATAGGTATGCGCGCTCTTCTACTGCTGTCTCATTGGATGCCGCCAATCTTTGCTTCTTGGGATGCCATTCGTTGCCGCCAAAGACGGGTCTGTTTTCATTGCGTTTTTCTTCTAAACGGTAGCCTTGGTGAACTAATTTTGTTTGAATTAGCCTAATTGAAACACGGACTTTCATTTGACAGCAAGTTGTTTTTACATTTTAGTGTCCCTTTAATAGGATTTATTATTTCGGCACGCTTTATTTTAAGCGATTTATTTTAACACGATTTATTTCGAGAGTAATTTATTTGGATACAATTTATTTTAACGCGATTTATTTCGGGAAGGACTTCCTTTGGACGGTTTATTTCGGTATACGCCCAAAATACAATGGAACTGCACTACAGGGTTTATTCCCACGTCTCCCCTCTGGAGGGCGCTATCGCTCCGAGAATGTCAGTGCCGTGTATTAAAAGGGAGTCCGGCCATTAGGAGGACCTAAAAAAGGGGCGCGACCTGTCAATCAAACTTGGGCGCATTTCATTGGTTGTCGTTTTTTATGGGGCCGCCATGACACCAAAATTTCTCCCAAATGGACATTGGTGCTTGGAACGGCGAAGCGGAGATTTCGTGACAAAAAAATTCACAGAATAATTTAATTTCATACTGCGAGTATATATACTTATATACGCGTCAGCAAAACTTCGCTTCAACTTTCGCTCCGCCATCCTTATTTACGCGAAAATGAGATACTTCGTCGCTAACGTTAGGCCTAGAGTTAAGACCTCAATCCCAAGAAAATAGCAAGAAAGACCCCCTGAGGCGTAATATTTTGCATTATATCAATGGATTTAATTTATACATGCATTCTTGCGCATTTTTGATTCTGTCTACTACGTTCACAGAAGCAAATGAACGTGAGGGCTCGTGCAGATCAGCCTGAGGAGCAAATTTGCTTTATTACTAGATAATGTCGGTCGTGGGAACACAAAAAGCAGAGCAGTGGCTACGGTCCCTTGAGTTATGTCAGGAAAAGAGCTTTTGGCCACTGTCCATGTAGCGGAAACCGTTGACAGAAGCAAAGGAACGAGAGGGTTTGTGCAGATCAGCCTGAAGAGCAAATTTCCTTTATTACAAGATGATATCGGTCGCGGGAAAACGACAAGCAGAGCAGTGGCTACGGTCCCTTCAGTTATGTCAGGAAAAGAGCTTTAGGCCACTGTCCATGTAGCGGAAATCGTTGACAGAAGCAAATGAACGGGAGCGTTGGTGCAGATCAGCCTGAGGAGAAATTTTGCTTTATTATAAGATGATGTCGGTCGTGGGAACACGAAAAGCAGACCAGTGGCTACGGTCCCTTCAGTCATGTCAGGAAAAGAGCTTTTGGCGACTGTTCATGTAGGGAAAATCGTTGACAGAAGCAAATGAACCAGAGGGTTGGTGCAGATCAGCGTGAGGAGCGAATTTGCTTTATTACAAGATGATGTCGGTCGTGGGAACACGGAAAGCAGAGCAGTGGCTATACTGTCCCTTCGGTTATGTCAGGAAAAGAGCTTTTGGCCACTGTCCACGTAGCGGAAACGGTTGACAGAAGCAAATGAACGAGAGGGTTTGTGCAGGTCAAACGCAAGAGCAAATTTGTTTTATTTCAAGACGATGTCGATCGCGGGAAAACGACAAGCACAGCAACGGCTACTGTCCCTTGCATTATGTCAGGAAAAGAGCTTTTGGTCACTGTCCGTGTAGCGGAAACCCTAGACAGAAGCAAGTGAACGAGAGGGTTGGTGCAGATCAGTCTGAAGAACAAATTTGCTTTATTTCAAGATGATATCGGTCGCCGGAAAACGACAAGCACACCAATGGCTACGGTCCCTTCAGTTATGTCAGGAAAAGAGTTTAGGCCACTGTCCATGTAGCGGAAACTGTTGACAGATGCAAATGAACCAAAGGGTTGGTGCAGATCAGCGTGAAGAGCAAATTCGCTTTATTTCAAGATGATATCGGTCGCCGGAAAACGACAAGCACAGCAATGGCTCCGGTCCCATCAGTGATGTCACGAAAAGAGCTTTTGGCCGCTGTCCATGTAGCGGAAACCTTTGACACAAGCAAATGAACGAGAGGGTTGGTGCAGATCAGCCTGAAGAGCAAATTTGCTTTATTTCAAGATGATATCGGTCGCCGGAAAACGGCAAGCAGAGCAGTGGCTACGGTCCCACCAGTTATGTCACGAAAACAGCTTTTGGCCTCTGTCCATGCAGTGGAAACTGTTGACAGATGCAAATGAACCAAAGGGTTGGTGCAGATCAGCGTGAAGAGCAAATTCGCTTTGTTTCAAGATGATATCGGTCGCCGGAAAACGACAAGCACACCAATGGCTACGGTCCTTTCGGTTATGTCAGGAAAAGAGCATTTGGCCCCTGTCCATGTGGATGAAACCCTTGACAGAAGCAAATGAACGAGAGGGTTGGTGCAGATCAGACTCAAGAGCAATTTTGCTTTATTAGAAGATGATATCCGTCGCGGGAAAACGACAAACAGAGCAGTGGCTACGTTCCCTTCAGTTATGTCAGGAAAAGAGTTTAGGCCACTGTCCATGTAGCGGAAACTGTTGACAGATGCAAATGAACCAAAGGGTTGGTGCAGATCAGCGTGAAGAGCAAATTCGCTTTATTTCAAGATGATATCGGTCGCCGGAAAACGACAAGCACACCAATGGCTACGGTCCTTTCGGTTATGTCAGGAAAAGAGCATTTGGCCACTGTCCATGCGGAGGAAACCCTTGACAGAAGCAAATGAACGAGAGGGTTGGTGCAGATCAGACTCAAGAGCAATTTTGCTTTATTAGAAGATGATATCCGTCGCGGGAAAACGACAATCAGAGCAGTGGCTACGTTCCCTTCAGTTATGTCAGGAAAAGAGTTTAGGCCACTGTCCATGTAGCGGAAACTGTTGACAGATGCAAATGAACCAAAGGGTTGGTGCAGATCAGCGTGAAGAGCAAATTCGCTTTATTTCAAGATGATATCGGTCGCCGGAAAACGACAAGCACACCAATGGCTACGGTCCTTTCGGTTATGTCAGGAAAAGAGCATTTGGCCACTGTCCATGTGGAGGAAACCCTTGACAGAAGCAAATGAACGAGAGGGTTGGTGCAGATCAGACTCAAGAGCAATTTTGCTTTATTAGAAGATGATATCCGTCGCGGGAAAACGACAAACAGAGCAGTGGCTACGGTCCCACCAGTTATGTCACGAAAACAGCTTTTGGCCTCTGTCCATGCAGCGGAAACTGTTGACAGATGCAAATGAACCAAAGGGTTGGTGCAGATCAGCGTGAAGAGCAAATTCGCTTTATTTCAAGATGATATCGGTCGCCGGAAAACGAGAAGCACAGCAATGGCTCCGGTCCCATCAGTGATGTCACGAAAAGAGCTTTTGGCTGCTGTCCATGTAGCGGAAACCTTTGACACAAGCAAATGAACGAGAGGGTTGGTGCAGATCAGCCTGAAGAGCAAACTTGCTTTATTTCAAGATGATATCGGTCGCCGGAAAACGGCAAGCAGAGCAGTGGCTACGGTCCCACCAGTTATGTCACGAAAACAGCTTTTGGCCTCTGTCCATGCAGTGGAAACTGTTGACAGATGCAAATGAACCAAAGGGTTGGTGCAGATCAGCGTGAAGAGCAAATTCGCTTTATTTCAAGATGATATCGGTCGCCGGAAAACGACAAGCACACCAATGGCTACGGTCCTTTCGGTTATGTCAGGAAAAGAGCATTTGGCCACTGTCCATGTGGATGAAACCCTTGACAGAAGCAAATGAACGAGAGGGTTGGTGCAGATCAGACTCAAGAGCAATTTTGCTTTATTAGAAGATGATATCCGTCGCGGGAAAACGACAAACAGAGCAGTGGCTACGTTCCCTTCAGTTATGTCAGGAAAAGAGTTTAGGCCACTGTCCATGTAGCGGAAACTGTTGACAGATGCAAATGAACCAAAGGGTTGGTGCAGATCAGCGTGAAGAGCAAATTCGCTTTATTTCAAGATGATATCGGTCGCCGGAAAACGACAAGCACACTAATGGCTACGGTCCTTTCGGTTATGTCAGGAAAAGAGCATTTGGCCACTGTCCATGTGGAGGAAACCCTTGACAGAAGCAAATGAACGAGAAGGTTGGTGCAGATCAGACTCAAGAGCAATTTTGCTTTATTAGAAGATGATATCCGTCGTGGGAAAACGACAATCAGAGCAGTGGCTACGTTCCCTTCAGTTATGTCAGGAAAAGAGTTTAGGCCACTGTCCATGTAGCGGAAACTGTTGACAGATGCAAATGAACCAAAGGGTTGGTGCAGATCAGCGTGAAGAGCAAATTCGCTTTATTTCAAGATGATATCGGTCGCCGGAAAACGACAAGCACACCAATGGCTACGGTCCTTTCGGTTATGTCAGGAAAAGAGCATTTGGCCACTGTCCATGTGGAGGAAACCCTTGACAGAAGCAAATGAACGAGAGGGTTGGTGCAGATCAGACTCAAGAGCAATTTTGCTTTATTAGAAGATGATATCCGTCGCGGGAAAACGACAAACAGAGCAGTGGCTACGTTCCCTTCAGTTATGTCAGGAAAAGAGTTTAGGCCACTGTCCATGTAGCGGAAACTGTTGACAGATGCAAATGAACCAAAGGGTTGGTGCAGATCAGCGTGAAGAGCAAATTCGCTTTATTTCAAGATGATATCGGTCGCCGGAAAACGACAAGCACACCAATGGCTACGGTCCTTTCGGTTATGTCAGGAAAAGAGCATTTGACCACTGTCCATGTGGAGGAAACCCTTGACAGAAGCAAATGAACGAGAGGGTTGGTGCAGATCAGACTCAAGAGCAATTTTGCTTTATTAGAAGATGATATCCGTCGCGGGAAAACGACAAACAGAGCAGTGGCTACGTTCCCTTCAGTTATGTCAGGAAAAGAGTTTAGGCCACTGTCCATGTAGCGGAAACTGTTGACAGATGCAAATGAACCAAAGGGTTGGTGCAGATCAGCGTGGAGAGCAAATTCGCTTTATTTCAAGATGATATCGGTCGCCGGAAAACGAGAAGCACAGCAATGGCTCCGGTCCCATCAGTGATGTCACGAAAAGAGCTTTTGGCCGCTGTCCATGTAGCGGAAACCTTTGACGCAAGCAAATGAACGAGAGGGTTGGTGCAGATCAGCCTGAAGAGCAAATTTGCTTTATTTCAAGATGATATCGGTCGCCGGAAAACGGCAAGCAGAGCAGTGGCTACGGTCCCACCAGTTATGTCACGAAAACAGCTTTTGGCCTCTGTCCATGCAGCGGAAACTGTTGACAGATGCAAATGAACCAAAGGGTTGGTGCAGATCAGCGTGAAGAGCAAATTCGCTTTATTTCAAGATGATATCGGTCGCCGGAAAACGAGAAGCACAGCAATGGCTCCGGTCCCATCAGTGATGTCACGAAAAGAGCTTTTGGCCGCTGTCCATGTAGCGGAAACCTTTGACACAAGCAAATGAACGAGAGGGTTGGTGCAGATCAGCCTGAAGAGCAAATTTGCTTTATTTCAAGATGATATCGGTCGCCGGAAAACGGCAAGCAGAGCAGTGGCTACGGTCCCACCAGTTATGTCACGAAAACAGCTTTTGGCCTCTGTCCATGCAGCGGAAACTGTTGACAGATGCAAATGAACCAAAGGGTTGGTGCAGATCAGCGTGAAGAGCAAATTCGCTTTATTTCAAGATGATATCGGTTGCCGGAAAACGACAAGCACACCAATGGCTACATACGGTCCTTTCGGTTATGTCAGGAAAAGAGCATTTGGCCACTGTCCATGTGGAGGAAACCCTTGACAGAAGCAAATGAACGAGAGGGTTGGTGCAGATCAGACTCAAGAGCAATTTTGCTTTATTAGAAGATGATATCCGTCGCGGGAAAACGACAAACAGAGCAGTGGCTACGTTCCCTTCAGTTATGTCAGGAAAAGAGTTTAGGCCACTGTCCATGTAGCGGAAACTGTTGACAGATGCAAATGAACCAAAGGGTTGGTGCAGATCAGCGTGAAGAGCAAATTCGCTTTATTTCAAGATGATATCGGTCGCCGGAAAACGACAAGCACACCAATGGCTACGGTCCTTTCGGTTATGTCAGGAAAAGAGCATTTGGCCACTGTCCATGCGGAGGAAACCCTTGACAGAAGCAAATGAACGAGAGGGTTGGTGCAGATCAGACTCAAGAGCAATTTTGCTTTATTAGAAGATGATATCCGTCGCGGGAAAACGACAATCAGAGCAGTGGCTACGTTCCCTTCAGTTATGTCAGGAAAAGAGTTTAGGCCACTGTCCATGTAGCGGAAACTGTTGACAGATGCAAATGAACCAAAGGGTTGGTGCAGATCAGCGTGAAGAGCAAATTCGCTTTATTTCAAGATGATATCGGTCGCCGGAAAACGACAAGCACACCAATGGCTACGGTCCTTTCGGTTATGTCAGGAAAAGAGCATTTGGCCACTGTCCATGTGGAGGAAACCCTTGACAGAAGCAAATGAACGAGAGGGTTGGTGCAGATCAGACTCAAGAGCAATTTTGCTTTATTAGAAGATGATATCCGTCGCGGGAAAACGACAAACAGAGCAGTGGCTACGGTCCCACCAGTTATGTCACGAAAACAGCTTTTGGCCTCTGTCCATGCAGCGGAAACTGTTGACAGATGCAAATGAACCAAAGGGTTGGTGCAGATCAGCGTGAAGAGCAAATTCGCTTTATTTCAAGATGATATCGGTCGCCGGAAAACGAGAAGCACAGCAATGGCTCCGGTCCCATCAGTGATGTCACGAAAAGAGCTTTTGGCTGCTGTCCATGTAGCGGAAACCTTTGACACAAGCAAATGAACGAGAGGGTTGGTGCAGATCAGCCTGAAGAGCAAACTTGCTTTATTTCAAGATGATATCGGTCGCCGGAAAACGGCAAGCAGAGCAGTGGCTACGGTCCCACCAGTTATGTCACGAAAACAGCTTTTGGCCTCTGTCCATGCAGTGGAAACTGTTGACAGATGCAAATGAACCAAAGGGTTGGTGCAGATCAGCGTGAAGAGCAAATTCGCTTTATTTCAAGATGATATCGGTCGCCGGAAAACGACAAGCACACCAATGGCTACGGTCCTTTCGGTTATGTCAGGAAAAGAGCATTTGGCCACTGTCCATGTGGATGAAACCCTTGACAGAAGCAAATGAACGAGAGGGTTGGTGCAGATCAGACTCAAGAGCAATTTTGCTTTATTAGAAGATGATATCCGTCGCGGGAAAACGACAAACAGAGCAGTGGCTACGTTCCCTTCAGTTATGTCAGGAAAAGAGTTTAGGCCACTGTCCATGTAGCGGAAACTGTTGACAGATGCAAATGAACCAAAGGGTTGGTGCAGATCAGCGTGAAGAGCAAATTCGCTTTATTTCAAGATGATATCGGTCGCCGGAAAACGACAAGCACACCAATGGCTACGGTCCTTTCGGTTATGTCAGGAAAAGAGCATTTGGCCACTGTCCATGTGGAGGAAACCCTTGACAGAAGCAAATGAACGAGAAGGTTGGTGCAGATCAGACTCAAGAGCAATTTTGCTTTATTAGAAGATGATATCCGTCGTGGGAAAACGACAATCAGAGCAGTGGCTACGTTCCCTTCAGTTATGTCAGGAAAAGAGTTTAGGCCACTGTCCATGTAGCGGAAACTGTTGACAGATGCAAATGAACCAAAGGGTTGGTGCAGATCAGCGTGAAGAGCAAATTCGCTTTATTTCAAGATGATATCGGTCGCCGGAAAACGACAAGCACACCAATGGCTACGGTCCTTTCGGTTATGTCAGGAAAAGAGCATTTGGCCACTGTCCATGTGGAGGAAACCCTTGACAGAAGCAAATGAACGAGAGGGTTGGTGCAGATCAGACTCAAGAGCAATTTTGCTTTATTAGAAGATGATATCCGTCGCGGGAAAACGACAATCAGAGCAGTGGCTACGTTCCCTTCAGTTATGTCAGGAAAAGAGTTTAGGCCACTGTCCATGTAGCGGAAACTGTTGACAGATGCAAATGAACCAAAGGGTTGGTGCAGATCAGCGTGAAGAGCAAATTCGCTTTATTTCAAGATGATATCGGTCGCCGGAAAACGACAAGCACACCAATGGCTACGGTCCTTTCGGTTATGTCAGGAAAAGAGCATTTGGCCACTGTCCATGTGGAGGAAACCCTTGACAGAAGCAAATGAACGAGAGGGTTGGTGCAGATCAGACTCAAGAGCAATTTTGCTTTATTAGAAGATGATATCCGTCGCGGGGAAAACGACAAACAGAGCAGTGGCTACGTTCCCTTCAGTTATGTCAGGAAAAGAGTTTAGGCCACTGTCCATGTAGCGGAAACTGTTGACAGATGCAAATGAACCAAAGGGTTGGTGCAGATCAGCGTGAAGAGCAAATTCGCTTTATTTCAAGATGATATCGGTCGCCGGAAAACGACAAGCACACCAATGGCTACGGTCCTTTCGGTTATGTCAGGAAAAGAGCATTTGACCACTGTCCATGTGGAGGAAACCCTTGACAGAAGCAAATGAACGAGAGGGTTGGTGCAGATCAGACTCAAGAGCAATTTTGCTTTATTAGAAGATGATATCCGTCGCGGGAAAACGACAAACACAGCAGTGGCTACGTTCCCTTCAGTTATGTCAGGAAAAGAGTTTAGGCCACTGTCCATGTAGCGGAAACTGTTGACAGATGCAAATGAACCAAAGGGTTGGTGCAGATCAGCGTGGAGAGCAAATTCGCTTTATTTCAAGATGATATCGGTCGCCGGAAAACGAGAAGCACAGCAATGGCTCCGGTCCCATCAGTGATGTCACGAAAAGAGCGTTTGGCCGCTGTCCATGTAGCGGAAACCTTTGACGCAAGCAAATGAACGAGAGGGTTGGTGCAGATCAGCCTGAAGAGCAAATTTGCTTTATTTCAAGATGATATCGGTCGCCGGAAAACGGCAAGCAGAGCAGTGGCTACGGTCCCACCAGTTATGTCACGAAAACAGCTTTTGGCCTCTGCCCATGCAGCGGAAACTGTTGACAGATGCAAATGAACCAAAGGGTTGGTGCAGATCAGCGTGAAGAGCAAATTCGCTTTATTTCAAGATGATATCGGTCGCCGGAAAACGAGAAGCACAGCAATGGCTCCGGTCCCATCAGTGATGTCACGAAAAGAGCTTTTGGCCGCTGTCCATGTAGCGGAAACCTTTGACACAAGCAAATGAACGAGAGGGTTGGTGCAGATCAGCCTGAAGAGCAAATTTGCTTTATTTCAAGATGATATCGGTCGCCGGAAAACGGCAAGCAGAGCAGTGGCTACGGTCCCACCAGTTATGTCACGAAAACAGCTTTTGGCCTCTGTCCATGCAGCGGAAACTGTTGACAGATGCAAATGAACCAAAGGGTTGGTGCAGATCAGCGTGAAGAGCAAATTCGCTTTATTTCAAGATGATATCGGTCGCCGGAAAACGACAAGCACACCAATGGCTACATACGGTCCTTTCGGTTATGTCAGGAAAAGAGCATTTGGCCACTGTCCATGTGGAGGAAACCCTTGACAGAAGCAAATGAACGAGAGGGTTGGTGCAGATCAGACTCAAGAGCAATTTTGCTTTATTAGAAGATGATATCCGTCGCGGGAAAACGACAAGCAGAGCAATGGCTACGGTCCCTTCGGTTATGTCAGGAAAAGAGCTTTTCGCCACTGTAGATGTAGCGGATACCGTTGACAGAAGCAAATGAACGAGAGGGTTGGTGCAGATCAGCCCGAAGAGCAAATTTGCTTTATATCGAGATGCTATCGGTCGCCGGAAAACGGCAAGCAGAGCAGTGGCTACGATCCCACCAGTTATGTCACGAAAACAGCTTTTGGCCTCTGTCCATGCAGCGGAAACTGTTGACAGATGCAAATGAACCAAAGGGTTGGTGCAGATCAGCGTGAAGAGCAAATTTGCTTTATTTCAAGATGATATCGGTCGCCGGAAAACGACAAGCACAGCAATGGCTCCGGTCCCATCAGTGATGTCACGAAAAGAGCTTTTGGCCGCTGTCCATGCAGCGGAAACCTTTGACACAAGCAAATGAACGAGAGGGTTGGTGCAGATCAGCCTGTAGAGCAAATTTGCTTTATTACAATATGATATCGGTCGCGGAAAAACGACAAGCAGAGCACTGGCTACGGTCCCTTCAGTTATGTCAGGAAAAGAGCTTTTGGCCACTGTCCATGTAGCGGAAACCGTTGACAGAAGCAAATGAATGAGAGGGTTGGTGCAGATCAGCCTGAAGAGGAAATTTGCTTTATTTTAAGATGATATCCGTCGTGGGAAATCGACAAGCAGAGCAATGGCTACGGTCCCTTCGGTTATGTCAGGAAAAGAGCTTTTCGCCACTGTCCATGTACCGGAAACTGTTGACAGAAGCAAATGAACGACAGGGTTGGTGCAGATCAGACTCAAGAGCAAATTTGCTTTATTTCAAGATGATGTCGGTCGCGGGAAAACGACAAGCGGAGCACTGGCTACGGTCCCTTCAGTTATGTCAGGAAAAGAGCTTTTGGCCACTGTCCATGTAGCGGAAACCTTTGAGAGAAGCAAATGAACGAGAGGGTTGGTGCAGATGAGCCTGAAGAGGAAATTAGCTTGATTTTAAGATGATATCCGTCGTGGGAAATCGACAAGCAGAGCAATGGCTACGGTCTCTTCGGTTATGTCAGGAAAATAGCTTTTGGCCACTCTCCATGTTGAGGAAACCGTTGAGAGATGCAAATGAACGAGAGGGTTGGCGCAGAGCAGCCTGTAGAGCAAATTTGCTTTATTACAAGACGATATCGGTCGCGGGAAAACGACAAGCAGAGCACTGGCTACTGTCCCTTCAATTATGTCAGGAAAAGAGCTTTTGGCCACTGTCCATGTAGAGGAAACCTTTGACAGAAGCAAATGAACGAGGGGGTTGGTGCAGATCAGCCTGAAGAGGAAATTTGCTTTATTTTAAGATGGTATCCGTCGTGGGAAATCGACAAGCAGAGCAATGGCTACGGTCTCTTCGGTTATGTCAGGAAAATAGCTTTTTGCCACTGTCCATGTAGTGGAAACCGTTGACAGAAGCAAATGAACGAGAGGGTTGGTGCAGATCAGCGTGTAGAGCAAATTTGCTTTATTACAAGATGATAGCGGTCGTGGGAAAACGACAAGCAGAGCATTGGCTAGGGTCACTTCAGTTATGTCACGAAAATACCTTTTGACCACTGTCCATGTAGCGGAAACCGTTGACAGAAGCAAATGAACGAGAGAGTTGGTGCATATCAGACCCAAGAGCAAATTTGTTTTATTTCCAGATTATATAGGTCGCGGGAAAACGACAAGCACAGCAATGGCTACGGTCCCTTCGGTTATGTCAGGAAAAGAGCTTTTGACCACTGTCCATGTAGCGGAAACCGTTGACAGAAGTAAATGAACGAGAGTGTTGGTGCAGATCAGACTCAAAAGCAAATGTGCTTTATTTCAAGATGATGTCGGTCGCGGGAAAACGACAAGCACAGCAATGGCTACGGTCCTTTGGGTTATGTCAGGAAAAGAACTTTTGACCACTGCCCATGTACCGGAAACTGTTGACAGAAGGAAATGAACGACAGGGTTGATGCAGATCAGACTCAAGAGCAAATCTGCTTTATTTCAAGATGATGTCGGTCGCGGGAAAACGGCAAGCACAGCAATGGCTACGGTCCCTTCGGTTAAGTCAGGAAAAGAGCTTTTTGCCACTGTCGATGTAGCGGAAACTGTTGACCGAAGCAAATGAACGAGAGGGTTGGTGCAGATCAGACCCAAGAGCGAATTTGTTTTATTTCCAGATTATATAGGTCGCGGGAAAACGACAAGCACAGCAATGGCTACGGTCCCCTCGGTTATGTCAGGAAAAGAGCTTTTGGCCACTCTCCATATAGCGGAAACTGTGGACAGAAGCAAATGAACGAGAGGGTTGGTGCAGATCAGACCCAAGAGGAAATTTGTTTTATTTCCTGATTATATAGGTCGCGGGAAAACGACAAGCACAGCAATGGCTACGGTCCCTTCGGTTATGTCAGGAAAAGAGCTTTTGGCCACTCTCCATGTAGCGGAAAACTGTGGACAGAAGCAAATGAACGAGAGGGTTGGTGCAGATCAGACCTAAGAGCAAATTTGTTTTATTTCCAGATTATATAGGTCGCGGGAAAACGACAAGCACAGCAATGGCTACAGTCCCTTCGGTTATGTCAGGAAAAGAGCTTATGGCCACTCTCCATGTAGCGG
Source organism: Ornithodoros turicata (assembly GCF_037126465.1). Classification (NCBI taxonomy): domain Eukaryota; kingdom Metazoa; phylum Arthropoda; class Arachnida; order Ixodida; family Argasidae; genus Ornithodoros; species Ornithodoros turicata. The sequence goes on from NC_088202.1 coordinate 13,580,269, forward strand.
AAACTGTGGACAGAAGGAACTGAACGAGAGGGTTGGTGCAGATCAGACCCAAGAGCAAATTTGTTTTATTTCCAGATTATATAGGTCCCGGGAAAACGACAAGCACAGCAATGGCTACGGTCCCTTCGGTTATGTCAGGAAAAGTGCTTTTGGCCACTCTCCATGTAGCGGAAACTGTGGACAGAAGCAACTGAACGAGAGGGTTGGTGCAGATCAGACCCAAGAGCAAATTTGTTTTATTTCCAGATTATATAGGTCGCGGGAAAACGACAAGCACAGCAATGGCTACGGTCCCTTCGGTTATGTCAGGAAAACAGCTTTTGGCCACTCTCCATGTAGTGGAAACTGTGGACAGAAGGAACTGAACGAGAGGGTTGGTGCAGATCAGACCCAAGAGCAAATT